>NW_017734476.1:0-2470 GCF_001890085.2 Hipposideros armiger
ACCAGAAAATGAAGACCTGAAGAAGTGACCAGAGCGGGAAGCTGTGAGACATTTTGGACAAAGAAACAATATATTTGTGAAGAACTGACAAGGCAGAGGGGTTCGGAACAGGAAGAGTAAAGAAGTAACTAGGAAGGTAAGGGTGAGTTTCCCAAGGTTTGTTTGCCAGTTCCTCTGGAGCCATCTCGGGGCTGATAAGAGTCTGTCTCCAGGAAAAGGAGGATTTATTTCTGGCCTTCAGGCTGAAAAGGAGGTGCTTTCCCTGCATTTACTGCTTCTGAGTTGCCTTCAGCTCAAAATAAGTTTTATACCAAAGAGGTATATTTTGGGGTGTCATATTCTGGCTTCCTTCACAGCCCACAGCAAGTATCCTATGTGCTTGTCGAAGTGCTTAACGAGTGTTCACCCATGTGACCCCGCTTTACAGAGATGTGGAAACTGAGGCACTAGAGATCACTGCGAGTCACGCAAGGTGACTTGGCAGAGCTGAGGTTTAGGCCCAGGGAGTCTGCCCTTAATCCCTGTGCCGTATCCACCCAGAACAGAAGACAATGAGCGGGCAATACATGGGCATGATGGGAGTTGAGACAAAGAGAAACGTGCAAGACACACTGACCAGGGTTCCGGGAAGTGCTTGCTGCCTTCATGTATTGTATTTGATTTGGCACCTTTCACTTATAAGCATCGCGTATCGTTGGGGTCTCAAACCAAAATTTAGCTAAGCAAATACAACAAATTAGATGTGTGCTCATGTACAAATAATATTTAGTTAATCAGCTAATGTATTTAGTATAATCTAAGAGTACTATGCATATTTGTAGTTATTTCATTTGTGGTTTAACAAAAATATTTCTCAGCCTCTCTTACCATAGATCTTAGTAGAATCAGGCCCAGCTCTTAAGCTCTGGACAGATGACAGCAGGAGGGACTGTCTGGGAAGCCCATGGCTTGCCGGCCCGGCTAAAGCAAGGATCAGTCCATAGAGCATGCGCGTTCTTTGCAGCAAAAAAGGAGAGAGAGGCAGCGCCCATTGATTGCATCTGACTCAATGCAGGGAACTCGTTCTGCAGATTCCCTGTGATAGAGCCTCACGTCCTCCTCACAAAACCACTGCAACATAGATCTAACATCTTCCTTTGCAGATGAGTTAACATGGGAGGGTTAAGGAATTCGTCCAAATCTCCAGTTAGTAGCTGGGAAGCCTGGGAGTAGATCCTACATAGACCAGCCTGAGGTCTGCGATTTCTGGATGTCCAAACCTTTCAAAATTCTCTCCTATAAAACTTTATTTATAGGCACTGAAATTTGAAGTTCATACAATTTTCACATTACAAAATATTATTTTTCTTTAGCTTTTTCTTACTATTTGAAAATATAAAAACCATTCTTAGCTCTCAAGTGGTACAAAAACAGAGGGCAGACTGGATTTGGCCCATGGGCTGCAGTGTGCCCACTCCTGATTTATATCGCTAATTTCATGACAGCCATGTCACGTTTATCACCAGAACTTTACATCACATCATCCAGGGCCCAGTGACATGGGGTGGGGAGAAGATAGGAGTTCCTGCCCCCAAGGCCTCGGGAGCCCACCGAGCCAATCAGTGATGAAATACAGTGGTCTGGGTCAAGCAACTTGGGTTTGGATACCCCAGCTCCATTCCATCCTACCTCTAGCCTCTCGATAGCCCAGTTTTCTTATCTGTAAGATGGAGCTAATGACAGTGCCGACCGACCTCGTAGAATTGTTACCAGGGGTCAGTGTGATTGTGCCCAAGGCAGAGAGGCCTCACAGAGTCAGTGCTCAAAAACGTGGACTACTGCTGTCCTCACAATACTGACCAAAGTGCATTTCCTCTACAGCAGCCTTATCATAAGAGCCTATTCATCTTACATAAGTGGCGAAAGCCTCTTAGTCCTCCTACTAGACACAAAACCTTTTAGGGCAAGAAAATGAAAGAACCTGGAGTTAATGATTGTAGCTATCATTACCACTCGCTGCATGACGTCAGGTGGGCGAAACTTCCTTATCGTCTTGTTTATTCCCGAATGTTGCAGAGACCTCTGACTGCCACCTCCTTTGTCAGAGCCAGTAATCTGTAGGCTCACTGTCGTCCAGAAAATCAAAAACGGGTGACTGGTTTAGATGTCTAGACTAGCAATGTGTGTCCGGACAGGAGTTGAAAGATAGGCAGTGGCAGCTGCAGTGAGATTTCTGTGATATCCCAGTGTGGTGACAGCAGCTCTGGGTGGGGAACAAGGAGCCACCGCAACAGCACAGCCTGGGTGGCATTCTCCTTTACTGGAGGGCGTGTTGCCAAGGTTCGTGGGCAGTTGCTTAAGGCGGACATGGATGGAGGGGTCCTGCAAACAACAGCCCGGGGAGTCTGTCTGGTACAGCCGCCGCACTCGGTCAGCTCTTTTCACACACAAAAACATTCGCCTCCGGCTATTGGCTGGGCAGAGGGTCAAT
>NW_017734476.1:5299-6442 GCF_001890085.2 Hipposideros armiger
GGGCTGGCCACTTGCCCACGGATGACATGTTTGATGTGTACGGGCAGACAGTACAGTAGACCCTCTCTCAATGACTGCAGTTAACTGGTTGTTGGACTGACCAGAACTTTCCACATCTTCCATACAATAGACCACTTGATGCCCACTGCTTGCCGTCCATGAGACACCATAGGCTTCTCCTCATAGATATCTGCTTCACTGGTGCGGTTTTATGATTGCCAACAATTAGTCCTTTCTGCCTGTTGCATTTACCATTGTAGCAAAGTAACTTAATTAAATATCATATAACAAATTAGTTAAATATGAATGCATAAAAAGACATGTTTCTGTGAAACTAGGTCAGAAGATTTGATAAAATAGAATTCATAGAAAAACTGCTATTCGATTAAGTGTGGCTAAGATAACTTTGAAAGAGAAGAAACCATGGATTAAGATCTAGAAGGATTTTATACTCAGATTGCTCCACAAGCATCTTTAAGCAATTGGTCTGTTTCAAAAAAAAAATCTATCGATGATGCCTTGGGTGTGATTTAGCAAGAATGCTACCATGGAACCCTTCAGAGCAGGTCCGTTCCCAAGGACAGACCTGGGCCCCTCTTCCCAAGATTGAAGAACTGGTGTGCATTGGTATGGTTTAAGTAAAAATAAAATGTCTAAAGTTGATCCATTTATTTGTTTGTTTCTGATTCCCAGATTTAACTAACTTTTAAATTAACCAACCAGCTAGCTCTGAGCCATCAGACAGAGCTTCTACCCTAATGTGACAACAACGAAACCAAATGACAAACAAAACCTAAATCTGTTATCCCTAAAGGCTCAAGACCCACATTGAAGGACAATAATGAGAAAGATCAGGAACTGTGGTTTTGATGACAAAAACAAGGGGGTGCAAATTTGCTGCAGGTGCCTGCCAGACCTCAGGCAGGAGGAAACTCAAGGGAACTCAAGGGGCTCACACACAGAGCCCCATACCCATCCCCTGGGTGCCACCCATGTGAGTCCTAAGGAGTCTTGAAACTATGACAGTCACTCATTGAGATCTGTCCTCATATATTGATTAGAGGTGAAAGCATTGACTGAGACCAAAGCTCTGGTATGAGATGAAAGATTTGCTAAAAATTAAATATTAACAGCTTCTCATTT
>NW_017734476.1:7872-9708 GCF_001890085.2 Hipposideros armiger
ATGTTATGAGAACCACAGGGCGGGGGGCTGTTAAAATGGGTTACTGAGACCCACTCCCAGGGTCTGTGATTCCGTGGGTCTGGGGTGGGGCCAAGAATTTGCATTTCTGGCCATTTTCCAGGCGATGCTGCTGCTGCTGGTGTGGATATCCACACTTGGAGAGTCATTGCTCTGGGAGGTCTTAGTACACTGGGTTAGTAGATTATTTTAGTGGGAACTTAGTATACTTAAATGTGATGGAAATGAACATTAAAGTTTAAAAAATCTCCAAGGACGAGGTTAAAGTAAGTCAGATATGACTTCATTGCCCCACAAGGGAGGAAAACTGGAAAAATTTAGTCTTCTAAAAAATACCGAATATCCAACCCTTGGGGAGAACGTAGGCTTTTCTTTTCAATCAATTACTTTCCAACCAGATAATTGTGATGTGTGTAAATGTGATGATGATCAGTGGCAAATGTCTGAAATTACTATGTACTCCCCTTCCCCTAGGCTCAGGAAATATGTTCAGTTAAAGAGATTTTTGCCTGTGTATTTTTATTTTGGTTGCATAAATAAAGTCCCCACTTTGGGAACAGCTGAGGCAATTTCTTTTTCTTTTTCCTACCAGCCAGCACATCGCCTAGCCTTCCACTCTTCTACTGTCAATCAAGATTTTTGTCCAAGGAAACCAGACTAATTTTCAGTTATTATGAACCCAAAAAAGAAAGATAAATATATAAGAAAGATTCTATATAACCATAGAACGTGTCAGAATAAATTTTAAACCCACTCTTTGAAACTATTTCTCTTTTTGTTCCTCTGCGGGCAGAGAAAATGTTGAAAACTCACCCCCCTTAGAGTTGGCACATGTATAGGTGTGAAAGCGGGATTGTAAGTGTGTCAAGGTGACAGTTAGGTATGTAAGAGCTGCCAAGCTCACAACTAAAGTTTTGCTTTTGTTTTTTTGATAAGAAAGAATATTTTGATATTAGCATTCGTGAATTAGTTTGTTTTCTTTAAAGACATATAATGGGTTTTGTTTTCTCAGGCTTGAGCATTATTTTAGGAAAAGAAAACCATAGAATCACCTATAGAGGATATCACCAATTAATACACATACTCATACATTGTACTAAACCTAAGAAATTTGTCAACGTTAGACCACATCCTACCTCCAACAACGGCAATTTCAAAAGACAGCTGACTTGGTCTTTTCCATAAATAAATTACTTAATATTTCTAAGTACAATAAAAAATGATCTACACTCACCTGACAATTCTTCTATGTGCAGCATCTTCTCCGTTTTCTACTCTATTTCTGTTGCTGTGTTGCCACAGGGTCACATGGGTTCTAATGATTAGGGTTCAATGCTCAAAGAACAGAAAAATGTGTTTGCTTTTTGTCCCATCAGTTGAGACTTACTAAGCTATTTTTACACAAAACCTTTTTTCTTTTCCTCTTCCCAGGGTTGTGTCTGTAAGGACAAAGGCCAGTGCTTCTGTGATGGGACCAAAGGGGAAAAGGTAAAAATAAAACCTGAATTCTGCTTCCTTTCTCTATAGAGCTCACCCAGGAATTCACGCTCTTCTTTCATTAGTAGCAGAAAGATCAGCAGTATGTTCTTCCATTCCACAAATCCAATTTTAAAGTAATTGTATATAAACATTAACCTGGAAAAAAAAAAAAGACCTTCGAGGAAGCGTCATATAACTTGTGTAAATACTGGCAGTTATTTTAATTCTCTTGGTCTGCAAAAAAAAAACTAGCAAGTTAGCGGGGGATAAAAAGTTTGTAAGTTCATGTATGCCCTATTTACAATGTTGCTAAACACGAGAGAACAACTGAAAACAACT
>NW_017734477.1:0-3318 GCF_001890085.2 Hipposideros armiger
TGAGATTTTCCCATCCCAGCTTGAGCCAGCCTCAGAGGTCCATGGGGTGCACGGATTAAAGGGACTGGTGAAACTCGGAGGTTATATCTTCATCCAAGCTTCAGCCACTGTATGAGAAACAGAGCATGTGCCAGGGATGAGGGTTGCATGTCAGCCGGCTGGAGTTCTCCTGAGCATTTTCTCCAGGCCAGTGTCACGTGAGTGCTTCCTCCAAACCAGTTTCTGATGTACGCTTCCTCCAGTCACAATTTCAGTGATCCGTTCCTTTGGTACCAGATTTTCAGATCACCAGGTGATTGGGAAGCGTGAGTCTGGCAGGAGAGCCAGGGGCCAGCCCAGCCCCACAGAAGGCAGCCAGCGGTCATGAGTGCCAAGGGGCCACAGTGTTTCATGCAAGCCGTGGGCCAGAGCCGCCATGACTCCTTTCACATCCTGTGCCGCCGTATGTTTTGAGGAAACTTCGTAAACCTGTGTATCTGTCTGCAGGTAATGAGGCTTCCTAGAGAAGGTGAGACATGGTTCTGTACCATCTTGACCTCCGTATCTCCCCCAGGAAGCGTGGATAAAGAAGGAAAAGGTAAGAAGAATCTTCATGTGTGCGAACTATGCTGAGGGGCGGGGGAGAGGTGTCGCTTCTCAGGGAACTCAGCAGAGAAAGTGCTCCGTGTGCCAAATCATTTTTTCTCTGTGGTAAGAGAGAGTGTTGCGTGCTGACCAGACTGTCAGATGCAGAGCCAGATTATGGAGTAAACTCTGGGCCCCAGGCTCTGGAGTCTCACCACACAGTTACACCCAGTGGCTGACAGCTGGAGTAATTAATGGGATCGAGACAGTGGACTCCTGTGTTCAGATGACAGAAGACACCTGCGTAAAGCATGGATCCCCTATGCAGACCACTTAAACAGACCATTGAGTCATAGCTGGACAGCAGGGCCTGCCCAGGAACGTTAACCTAATCTCCATCCCTGACCCTGACCCCTAACCTCCAACCCTACACCCGTAAACCCCCAAATCTTCAACATTTAACAAAACTAATTATAAAATATCATTGTGTCAAACATTGTGAGATTAAATGCAGCACAATTGACAAAGATGCAATGAAGAGACAGTAGCTATCACACGACTGAGTCTGCTGTCATTGTAACCCAGTTTGTTACAGTGCAGGAACCTTTTATTTGCTGTATTCTCTAGACTAACAGAGAAAGAGCACACAGTTTAAAAGGAACCTCAAATAATGCCTGATTTTTGTCTATATCCTCCAAAGGCCCAGAGGAAAAAGAGTGACTTTTCTTCTCGTTTGGATATTCCCTGAGTTAAGAGCTCACAGTACTTTGTTAAATGCAAGAGTAGTTTTATGAATCTGATGCTTTTCAAAAGTGGCTAAACTATACATTACTGAACCTAAAATATTAAAATTCAGAAGCTCTTTTTCTACCTTTTGACTTAAAGCTGCAGATCTGGAGACGATCCATGCTTTATATTAATCGTATGAATAAAATACATTTTAAAAGCTTTTCACTTATTGAAGTGTACATGAGTTATCACAGTGAGGTCAAACTACCATTTAGTTTCCGCCATTTTAATTATTAAGTGCATGACAATCGCCAAGAAAATGGTAAAAGGAGACATTCTCTTCAGATATGAAGGTGAAAATTTGTCCTTTTTACAATTCCAAATTTCCTGAGTTATGGCTTCTACTCCCTGTATTTGGTTGAATGTCGATTATTTCCCTGGGAATCTCACAGAAAGATGAAAGAGCACTTGACACACTGTTCATGAAGCAGGCAAAGGTTTGCCTTTGTGTCATTATATGTGTGCGAGATACCTGTATCAGTTTCTGTGACTTTTTTACATTAAGAATGGATGAGGCAATATGATTGCCTATGGGGCCTGGAACCTCCCATGTCCCATGACCTATTCCTGCTGCGTACATGTGTCCAAATGGATCATCATACATGCATATCTTCGCAGTAACTACTTTATAAATTGTTCTTTCTCGTTTCGGTTGTACACAGTATGATGTCTGATATTCAGGGAACTAGTATGATGAATAAGGTTTGTATCTGCTTAAAATGACTGTGTCAAGCCGGATGAGTGTGTCTCACCTTTGTGGCTGTTCAGTGTATTTATAGTACTTTTAACACAAGTCCATCTTTACTCACTACGGTTAATAGAGATACAACTAACATCAACAATAAAATTAAAATGCATACAAGAGAAATGAACATGGTCATTCATTTTCATTGTCAAGTATTATGTTCACGGTTGGTGAGAGGGTGAACTCCTATGTGGAAATTTTGGGATGTTGTTGTGAGTTGCACCCGTTTTGTGATGGGGGTGATCTCGATTTAGGAAATTTTTGGACTCCATTTCCTGCCGGTTGAACTCGGTTGGCGAGAGGGCGAAGCTCTTCTTTGAAAATTTTTGCTGGATGTGTTGCAGCTTGCAACCAATGGGCGAGGCGGTGACTAGTTTTTGGAACACTAGGACTCAATCTGTTTCATGTTGTAATCGATTGGCGAGGGGGTGAACTCTTTTGGAATGTTTATACTGTTTGTTGCCTGTGGCAACCAATGGGTGAGATGTACTAGTTTTTGAACGTTTGGATGCGATCCGTTGCTGGTTTCACCCTGTTGCTGAAGGTGAAGTTGTTTTCGGAAAGTTTGCACGCAATCTATTGCCGGTCGCACCAGATTGGTTGAGTGGTGACCTCATTATGTTTGGCGTCTGGGTATAGAGTCTAGGATCAAGGATGCAGAATCCAGGATCCAGAGCAGGGTCCGGGGTCGGCGTTTTGCTTTTATTCTTTTTATGGTTTACTGCCTTTATTGCATATGGTTTTTAATGTTGATGGTTTATGGTTTTTATTGTTCATTTTAGTTATGTAAGTATTAAATAAATAATTATTAATTATTAATTTATATTTTATTTAAATATTTTTTATTGGGTAATTGGGGGAAGGGGAATAGACAAGTTGCTGTCGTTGTGTTCTTCAGTCAGTTGTGGAGGACCTCGCTCACTGGCCCAAGCTGGCACCATCATCGCTCTCTTCCTGGGCGAGGCAGATCAATCGCCGGCTACTGGACGGCCGCTCACGTTGGCTTCAGGCCGTACACGGTAGCCCATGGCAACCCACTGCCACAGGAGCTGCAGCCTGCGCTGTTGCTGGCAACTCATAGTAGCTTTTTTTTAGTCGAGCTGCTATTCAGCATTTTACCACTGGATGGCAGTGTCGAGCTGCTATTCAGCATTTCACCACAGGAGGGCAGTGTAGGGTTAGGGTTAGGGTTAGGGTTAGGGTTAGGGTTAGGGTTAGGG
>NW_017734477.1:3969-6267 GCF_001890085.2 Hipposideros armiger
TAGCCGCCATGATTCTCGTGTGAATCTCTGTTCTCACGAGATAATAGCCGCCATGATTTTCCCAGGAATCTCTGCTCTTGCTTAGCTCTGGGCACTGGCTCTTTCCTAGATTGTTTGTAATTTTTGCATCCGTGTTTCTCCTTATCATTTGTCTCTTTGCCACTCACATGCCAAACAACGTGTGTGTAAGTTTTGAGAAAGAAGACACTTCCTGAAGCGTTTCCGCCGGTATCACCTGAAATTGGCACAACATAGTGTAGCAGCCACGTTCACACAAACTACACTTGAGGGAGAAGCTTGCATTAAACCGCCTGCCTCCCATAGCGCACTGCGTATGAAAGATGTCTGTGAGGGACAGAGCAGCCAGGACCAGACCAGGTTGGAGCTGTTGGAGCAATGTAGAGTAGAGGTGTCCAGCCAGAGAGGGAACTCGCCCCTCCCAAAGGCCCGGATGCTGCACAATTGAGCTGTAACCCTCCTGAGCTGCTCCACAGCTATGCTAGTTTTACAGCAATGCTGTATCACCATAGAGCTGTTTGTAGCGAATATAGTTTCCATCTTCACTGCCAGCACAATTTGGGGATTCCCGTTGACATTGAATGAGGGCCAGCGACCATAGATTGACAGATACCTGATGACAGAGACAGATTTGGGACCCAAACCCTGGGTTCTAGACCATGGACCGCGTACCTGACCACAAAGCGGGACCACAGTCCCAGGGACACTTATCCTGGAGCAAAACCCGGACCCCAAGCCGAGCCAGTCCCAAAGCCAGAACACAGGCACGGAAGCCAGACACCTCACATCACACGCCAGAGCCTGACATGTGATGCTGAAGTACGGATAGTGCATTGCAGACATCCAATCTTGAATTCAGAACGATGGGTCTGGATAATCCATAAAGAGGCTGGATGTCAAATCCGGGTTCCAAAGATTTTATTAAGCTGAGCTCAGCGACCACCTCTCCAACTAAGGAGAGACGGCCTTAAGATTTGTGGGGGGTAAGGTTTTTATAAGATAGGGCTGTACAAAAAGTAAGTGACAGAAGCCAAAAGAATGTAATTATTTTAGTTAAAACAGCTTTCTGCTGTAGTAACAGTGTTGTTACGTCCAGGTGTCTCAATAGTATATCGTGACCGGGTTGAGTTGACCGTCAAATTGTGTCTTACAAATATGCACGTAATCCATTTTAGAAACTAAGGACGGGGGTTGAAAAACTAAAGTTAGCTTGCTCCAAGTCCTCCTGAAATGTTAACAACTGGACAGCCACATGCAAAACATCTGTAGCTTCAGTTTCGGGGTCCACGTCGGAGGGACAGGTCCAGCTGTGGCTTCAGGGTTTGTTATCTGGACTAGCATCCACGGTCTGACAGCCCATGTCAGTCTGTGGCATGTGGTGTATGACATCCACGGTCTGGGTTTCATCTTTGGGACGGTGGATCAGGTTAGGTTTCACATCCCACTCCAAGGCCCAAGCTCCAGGGTCTGTGGTCTGCTTTTGTATCCTGGTTAAAAATGACAGTCCCAGTTCCAGGATCTCTGTCTGAAGTCCTGATGTGGGTCTGGCATGTGGTGTCTGTCAAATGACGATCATCGTCTCCAAATCAATGCCAACAGGAATCCCCGAATTGGCGTGCATCGACGATGGAAACTTTGAGTGTAAAGAGGTCAATTGTGATACAGCATGGCTGTGCAGACACCATAGCTGGGGATCACTTCAATAATGTTACAGGTCAATTGTGGAGCATGAGGGCCCTGGGGTGAGGTGACATTGGGGCGCGTTCCCTCTGAGTAGACAGCACTGCTCCGCATCGCTTCCCAAGCACCAGCTTTGTTTGGTTCTGGAGGCTCTGTTCTACCCCTGATAGACATCTTCCATAGGCAGTTCAGTTCGGGAGGCAGGCGGGTTACTGCAAGCTTCTCCCTGAAGTGCATCCTACGTGAGGAGTCCCTGTGCAAATCGCTGCTAGGCTCTCTTTTTATATTTGAGCAGTCAGCTAGCAGGAGCCCTTAGAAGGTGTGTCGTCTGTCAGAGCTCACACATGTGTTGGTTGCAGCGTGAGGGGCAGGGTGGTAAATGGCAGAGAAACACATAGGCAAGCTTTTCATCCCAGGTCCATCCGTCGTGTAAGGAGCAGAGGGGATGCCTGGAGAAATGGGTAAAGGGAGACCCAGTAGGAAACCTGAAATCTTGCTTCCACCAGGGTGTGAAGGGCAAAGGTGGTCCTGGGCAAGACGCAAGGAGAAACCTTGGAGGTGATGTCTCATCTTGGCTCCAGGCAGCATGTCAGGGGAGAA
>NW_017734478.1:0-8203 GCF_001890085.2 Hipposideros armiger
TATCTTCAAGGTGGTAGTATACTTACTGATTTATTGACTGAAATATGAAGCTGTTTCTAAGAGTATGAAGTTCAGAGCAAACATAACTTTTCCATTAGAGCCACTAAAATGGACTGAAGCATGAAATTTAGAGGTCAGACTAGATGTTAAATTCTCACACTTATTAGTCACCACCAAAGAGCTTTAGAATGAATTTTGTTTCTTAGTTTTTTATGTGTTGCAGTTCTTTCTGTGAGTTCAGAAAAAGTCACTTTATAGATCTGTCCTCTAAGTTTAGAAATGGCAAGTCATAATTTTTAAAAATAGAACTATAAAGAGTCTTAGGAATCAAATCAGTGCAAGTATAACATGATATTTGGATTCTAAGATAAAAAAAGATGAAAGTGTGTACATAATAATTTAAAAAACTATATCAACAAATTTTTTATATGAAAAAATCAAAAGACAAATAAAAACATTGAAAAATATCACATTTACTACACATAATATATGTGAAATACTCTTATAATTAAGAAAAAGTTAAATAACTCAATGGAAAATTGAGAAAAGGAATTAGGGAAGCATTTCATAAAAATGTCATATTATAGGAAAATAATTAAATTATGAAAAGCAAATCATGAAAAGAAATATAATAAATCTATTTGTTGTGGTATGGAAAATGTGCCTCCTTTTATTTAAAAATATATAAGAGCATGTGTGTTTGTGTGTGTGTGCACTCCCAAACAGAACCTTTCTGAGGAGACGTGTTAGAAACAATTATCTGGTCTATTCTGGGAATTACAAACAGATGACCAGAGTAGGTGGCAGATTAACTTTTCAGTATATATCTATTTGTAATCTATATAATTTTTATCATAAAATATATTATTTATATGTATAAACTAATTGACCTAATTATATACCAATAAACTATGTATCACACATAAATTATGTATTATATAAATTATGTATTTCTAAATTAACATGCGTTTTATGTTTATATCTATTCTGTACCTTAGTTATATTTTAATGTTATATATGTATATGTATATATGTGTGAATGTGTCTATGTATGCATATAAGCATACATATACATATATGCTTTGTATTGCAACAATCACAAATGGATATATATAGTGTATATATGTATATACATGTATAATATATATTATATGTGTAATATAATATATACACATTTTATAAACACACACATGCAAACAGTATGAGAGGAAGAATAAAGTGAAGGAAAGTCTGAAAAGAAAAAAACTTCATTTATGTAAAAATGTATTTATAAAAGAGGATTGAAGAAGTTTTGATTTGTCCTATATTAAAACAAACTGAGAGTAGAATCTGTATGTCATAAATAAATCTAGGGTTATTTCCATATTATTCTCTTTAAATGAATTAATATATTTTATTTATATAATGCAACTTTATATATTCATTCTTATATTCCCTTTTATAAGCTTTATTGTTTCAACAAAATTTTTCCATTTGCTGTTTTGAAAGATATTTCTAATTTATTGCATTGCATCCTTCATTAAATTTAGTTTCTTAATTCTTATTTCTCATTAATTTTTTTAAGTCCTTTACCTTCTACAAGAGTGAAATTTTAAGGCATTTTTTCCTTTAGCCTTATTCTGCTTTCCTAAAATATTAAATTCAGCAAGATAACTTTAGCTTTGCATTTTTATCACTTTTATCTGCTTTCTTTCCAAATGTTTTTTCACTATGGCTGGTTTTTATTGGCACCAATGTGGATTATTACATTGAAAATTTGCATGGGGAATATCAGAAATGCTATTTTCTAGGATTCCCTCTGGAAGAATGTTAAAGATAGCACAGCTCTTTCTATAACATCAGTTAACTTATATGGAAATTGCATTAGATGTTTCAATTGACTTATAAAGTTGAAAAATTTCTTGAGGGAACTGAGGATAAATTGTATGGATATAAATGTATAAATGTTACAAATACTTGTAAGAAGGCTTTGGAATGCCAAACCTGAATCAAAAACATTTTACTATCAATAAAGTAATTTTTGTTCAGACTTTAGGAATATGCAAGTAAGTTTCTTTCAACTTTCAGAAGTGTACATATGGATGTGGGTGAGTAAAGATGGCTGCAAATGTTTTGCTTCTCCTTCCATTAAGAGGTGAGGATTCATTCCCTTTCCTGTATATTAGAATGGCCTTAGTCACTTATTTGACCAGTAGGAAGCTGTGGACTTCCAAGGTTCTGGGGTGTCCAGGGTTGTTAGGTCATTAGAATTTTACAACCTCCACCCTGGCCTCTTTGGTACATTTGCTTGAGGTAGACAGAAGGAGGGAAAAAAAACCACCACGGACTAAGAAGCCTGACTACCCAGAGACAACTCTACTGTGAAGAAGCCCATACTGTGAAGAGACTCAAACTAGGTATGTGAAGAGGCCATATGGAGACAGAGTGAGTGGCCAGTCCCAGGTGTTCCAGAGAATCAGCAAGGCAGCAGATTGTGAGCGTGGAAACCATATTGAACATTTCATCTCTAGGAGACATGAAGTTGAAAGGTAACATGGAACCCAACTGTTAGCCAGAATTGGGGCCTTCCACAAACATCCATGAAATGGGAGTCCAGAACAAAAACTGTCAATGCCTTTGTTCAGAAGCCATGCAGAAATTTGAGACACCATAGAGAATTATCTCCCAACATATATAGCACATAGCTATATGGTGATTATTTCACACATGTACTTAAAAAGGAAATGGTGAAAATGAATGCTCATCTATCTAACCATTAGATTTTATTGGGCTGGAAGCCAACAGTTATTCACTCATACTGTCAAATATAATTTCTTTGAAACTGAAAATCCATTAAAACTCTGTCATTTTCTATATGTGACTTCTGATAAGTCATCTGAGTTTTTTTTCTACTATGTATACAAAGTGAGGTTTATCATAGAGAATTATTCAATTTTATCACTAAATAATATCACTGCACTGTTGGGGTGGGTGGAAGAATAATGAAATTTAGACAAAATATAAAATATAATTATTTACTTTAAAAATAAATAGATACATGTCACAGGTTGCTAACAAGGTAAATAAACCAGCAGTTCAGGACCAACATTCTTAGAAAAAAAAAGCAGGGACCTGGCTATTAGCAAAAATCCTCTATCAGATGTTAGCAAAAATCCTGTCAGATGTCACTGTTGGATGTTTTGTAACATGGATGACATTCAATGAGGAAGAATAATATCAACTGAGGATGGGATGAGAAACATTTCATTTTATAGTTTAGTTAAGTTACTGCTAAGCAGAATATGACTCAATTTTGCATGTATACACGTTTGTGAAGGAGAAATGTTGAATACTTTATTGATGTCAATATCATTGGAAACCAAGATGAAAGATAATTTTTTTTTATCTGGTTAAGTTATTTATGAGCTATGGTGTAGACTGGAAAAGGTTCATCAAGATCAGAGCAGGGGTTGGCACTTGTGGAGCACCCTTAGTTGTAAATTCTACAACAGGGTGTCTTTTTCAAAATGTAAGTATTTGCATCTGACTCCAACTCTACCCAGGACCGTAGATCTGAGAACTGATGATAATATACCTGTGACTTTTTGTTGAATATGGATGAAAATAGCAAATATTATCAACTCATGGATACTGATTATATATCTTTTTTAGAGTACTGGGTGAAAAAATGTACAGTGACTAATGTTTACTAGCTTTGAAGTGAAAAGGTTCTCATATAATTTCTGTGCTGAATACATATTTTAAAATATCATGATAATGTCTTCAACTGACATACTGATGGTTTCCCGGTGATATCATATGTGCAAAATCATGAAGAGCTTTTTTACTTCTTCATAGCAAAACTATCAGAATTTGTATTGTTAAATATAATATGATTTTAAAGTGCTTAAAACTGTATTATAACCCACTTGTATATTTCACTATCTTTTTAAATGTGTGTAAAAAGTTTCTGAAGAGCAAAGAAAGTAAGTGTGCGATTGGGATTTGACTCCTCTCAGTTATTTTCTTTACTCTTCAGAAACTTTATTGCACATATTTAAAAGTCACATTTGAGTTACATACAATAGAACATGAAAAAATCATTTTCAGGACAAATCTTTCCTAATTGTAATATTCTTATCAAATTAGCCTCTGTATGTAACATAAGTCTTCTTCAGTGAGAAATCACTATGTTATTTTCAGGCTTTTTGTTTGTTTGTTTGTTTCTATCATAATACCCAGAGCTACAATGGAACCACCAAATGTTTATGCTGAATCATTGTAAATTAGGGTTTTCACATTTAATAGAAGAAATAAAACAATAACAAAAACAAACAAACAAAANATAAAGTAGACCGGTCTCATACAGTGACCAGCTAAGTCTTAAAACTGTAAGTCCCATGTCTCAGAAACTCTTTTATGCCCCAGTAAAGCAGGACAATTAGGCATTCTAGAATTGTTGACAAAATAATAAAAATGTTACATGTGAAACAAAGTGTAGATGTCAAAACGATGTAAACTTATTTTTTCCTTTTAAAACTCTTGACAGAAAGCACTGCATTAATACTATTCAGTTTTAAGGGTGAATGTTTCCACCAATTAATAGAACACTTAACAGAATGGGCAGTGAAGGTGACTTTGAAGTTCCATTGTAATAAAGAGATATAGAGGTTCAATATTTAGTAGATTCTCAAAGGTAGGGTTGTAACTTTTGTTTCTTCACATCCATGACATGCCTAGCAATAAATGATTGCAGAATATTTTTGATAGAAAGTAGAGGTATTGTGAGAATAGGCCTAAGTCTAAGGTAGACTTCAAGGCCATTAAAAAACAAGCATAATTTTCCACAAAATAACATTGGGGAACATGATTTTCAGAGAAAGACTATGTTGCTACACAATTTTTCTCCTGTTTTTATGAACAATACTTAGGATGTAGGAATTCAAATGCTTAGTAAATTTCTTCTTATTTCTCACTTTTTTTTACAAGACAATAAAGCAAAAGAGGGTTTTTTTGTTGCTGTTGTTGTTTTTTTTTGTCCAATAGACACCTTAAGAAAAGACTTACAAACTTCCAAAAACTTGTGAAAAAAATTTCCTCAAAGATTCTTCTGATTTAATTTAGGTGAAACAATTGTGTAAAAAGTTTTGTACCAATATATGAGATACAGTCTTATTTCTAATCATCTAAGGAAAGTTACAGAATTGTTTTAAACCTAGAAAGGATGTGGGTGAAAGTTAGCCCACTGTTCCAATAAAATACAAATTTTGCACAGTGGTTTAAGCCATCATCCAACTACTATAAAACAATTTTAAAATGTTATTATTTAAATCAAAATTAGAAGGGCATTCAGGGAAAAAAATAAAGCAATGTTCTGCCACATTAAAACATAAATGCATCGTTTATTTCCTAAAATTACATTATTTTCCCTATTAACATTTTTCTCAATACACAGTATACAGATTAAGCCAAGCTGCTAGGTTTTAGCCTTTGACTCATTCCCAACATTTTAAGTGATTTTGGGATTTTTTATCTCACCCCATTTCTACCATCAGTGATTTACATGAGATATTTAACATCTGAGGCACAGATGTCACTGCGACAACAGATTTCTCTCCTTCTACCTCCCCTTCCAATTTATATCACATTAAATGGCAAGCCTTATCTTGCTAAAATTTGTCATACAATGTCTGTAGAACATATTGTGGACCTTTTCTTCTTTCCTTACAAGTTAAGACTCTCCCTAACCTCTATCTTAATTCTCATTATACCCTTCAGCACAAAATCTCCAATCCAGGAAACTTAATTTCCATATTCTTCCTCATTCTTTTGCTTTACTTTCCTTTACTCCCAAACTTTTATTTTTGGCAACAAAATACAAATATGTTAATGTACTGTTCAAATTCTAAGATATTCTCCCCATCTTTATTTACCTTCATAGATAAATCTTTTCACTTAAAATTTATAATTGGACTTAGAGACACCTGGTTAATATTCTCCAGTTGTTTAATGTGTGAATTCTGGTCCCTCCCCAAAAATAGCATTTATATACTTTAAATACATAAAAGCTAGGTCTTATATTTTTATTGTCATCATTTGCATACCTCGAACGCTGCTAGACGTATCTTCAAGGTGGTAGTATACTTACTGATTTATTGACTGAAATATGAAGCTGTTTCTAAGAGTATGAAGTTCAGAGCAAACATAACTTTTCCATTAGAGCCACTAAAATGNTATACCTTTCTCTGCATGACTCATTTCACTTAGCATAATACCCTCTAGATCCATCTATGTTGACCCAAATGAAAATATTTCATTTTTTATTGCTGCATAATATTCCATTGCATATATACTATATATGCCACATCTTGTTTATCCAGTTATCCTAGTTGTCCATCAATAGATGAATGGAGAAATACTCTTACTGCCCCACACAAGACATTTGAGCTAATTTATAGCTAGGAGGTTATCTTTCTAACCTGACAATCATTCTCTTTGACAGAAAAACTGCTACAGAATATCTTAAGAATTATTACACTTATTCTGTTGTCTATTTATAATGATGACACCAACTTGCCTCTTCTCCAAACATTCTTTATTGTGGAGTTTTATACCAACTCTGTATTTTCGAGGCTTCCGTTGAAGGTGATAAGGACAAAATTACACAGAGATAATATAAAAGGCATATCAAATATCTAAGCCTGATTTAATGAAAGAGGCATTGGAATAAGAGCCAAGCTTTCAGATTTATTATGCAGCATCTGTAGTTTCCTCCTTATGTGACTTTTGAGAAATCACCTAACTTAACACCTGTTATACAAACATAAGAGGTTGGTGTTTGAGATAAATGAGAATTTTCTCAATGCATGGTTAAGCATTAATATTTTGAGGAGTAAAATGTTGTATTTTGAATTATATAAATATGTTGAAATGTTCAGAAAATAACATGTATAAACTTTCTCCAAAAACTAAATAAAATTTTAAATAAAATAAAAATATTACAGAATAAATTAAACATCACTTTCCCTTCTTAATTTGCTATGTCATTTTGTTGCTTAAAAATCAAATCAATTTTATGCTTTTTAACTTTGATATTTCTATAGAGATATCTAAAAGAAATATATTGTTTTACTTCTATTTTTTAATATATATATATCATACCTATCATTTTATAATGTGCTTTTCACTCAACATTAAAATGTTAGAATATATGTTGATATATACCTTAATTAATCTTCACTAATAAATAATATTCTATGAATATGTCATCATTTACATATCACTTCATCAATTGATGGAAATAAATACTGTTTTTACTTTTTTATAATTACACAGAATTCTTCAATAAACAGTCTTTTTTCATATACCCAACCTTCCTTATATTTAGCAGTAATATTAAGAGAAAGTAAAATGATTTCTAATGAGAGAAAAACCTGTCTCATCTCCAGAAGTCATCTCTATATTGAATATAGAGATTAAATAGAAATTTAATTTAACAAGTTAAATTGCTCCACATTGTGGGTAGAAAAGTCACCTCTTTTCTGCCAAATCTTCACAAATATATTTAAAAGTTTCATACATCATGCATCTACTTTGAAAAATGAAAGCAACTGTGCTGGATCACTTATAGATAACAATCTTTTATTACCACTTTTTAGTTGTGCTTCCAGGTGAGTTACTTAATTCACCAACATATATTGAATATCTACTGTGTGCTTTTACTGATAACAAAAAAGGATATAGCACAGATGTCCTTAAGAAGTATAGGTAATTTGACTATATAATATGTGTCGTATAATACCAGAATGCAGAGGAAGAAGCAAGAACTTCAGATGAACTTGTTAAAGAAATGTTTGTGGAAAAAGTGATTTGAGTCACACCCTGATATTTGGCCAAGGCAAGCAGAGAAGAATGGAGTTGCTTAATATAAGTGGGGACATTGAAAACCCAAATCTACCGATTACAAGGGGGACTGTGCATGGAAAAATTCAGAGCAGAATTTTTAGGAAGTTCAGCTGAGGGAGACATACTGGGTAGACCCTTAGGCAAAGCTAAAAATCCTGCGCTTTAATTTTTAGTGATAGGGACTGTCTGGGAGAAAAAAGTATTAAAAGAAAATGGTATGATGTAATTAGTTTATAGTGGTGTACTTGATGGATTATGAGGGTGTTTGATCATATATATGTTTCTATACAAGATTTTGCACTTTTTGTGCTTTATTAGG
>NW_017734478.1:16513-18266 GCF_001890085.2 Hipposideros armiger
TGTTCTATCTATAATTTTAAATAAGAAACAGTGGCAGACCTCTATATGGAGGAAATAACATTGGGATGATAGTGAGTTATCAATTAAGAAAAACTCAGTTAAGGAAAAAAACTGACAATTGCAGACCCTTGCATTCATGCCAATACTTCATTTCCTGCAACTACAATTCAAGTTATGGTTGCAGTTGGGCTCAGGATTTAGAAAAGCCTACTTAACGTATGACTCCCAATTCCGACATAGAAGTTATTCATTGTGGTCCTTCTTTTTAGGGACTAGCTCTGAAACTACAGGTAAGAAAGAGTAGAGGCAGGAAATTGATTCAGAGACTGAAAAGAGAGATGACAGCTTTAACAAAAAGGAGGTGAGAAGTTGAAGTAGCAGGTCTTAGCTACTAACACAGTTTAAGTAGGGGGATCATGTGGCTGAGTCTTCAAAAGAAAATTGCTGGAAATTCTTAGAGTTGGAGGGCACAGAAATTTTTTTATACCCCCAAGGTAGGCCACTGTGTGACTAAGAGAAGGATGGGAAATTCAAGCAGTCCTTGAGGACGGATGAGTAGATGCACAGTGCCCCGAACAACTCTGTAGACCATCTCACAGGATTTTGGAGACAGACCGAACATCTTGGTAGATCCAGTTAATCATGAATGAGAAAATTGGGTGAGAAAGGCGGAGGGATTAAGGAGTACAAATTGGTAGTTACAAAAGAGTCACGGGGCAGTAAAGTACAGTATAGGGAATATAGTCAATAATATTATAAAAACTATATATAATCTTGGATGGGCGCCATACTTATCAGGAGGATCACTCATAAATTACATAAATGCCTAACCACTATGCTGTACACCTGAAACTCATATAAAATAAGACTGAATGTCAGCTATAATTAAAAAAAAATAGTCAAGGGGATATATAGTACAGCATAGGGAAGATAGTCAATAATATTTTAATAACTATGTACTGTCAGATGGGTAATAGACTTATTACTTTGTGAGGGTATATAAATGTCTTTGTATTCCTGAAATTAATTTAAAAAAGAAAAAAGAATGAGAAAATTGCTGAAAATCCTGAATTAGCAAGGTATAAACCTCAAACTCCTGGGTTTGTTTAGAATAGACTAAGATTTCATTTTCTGCCTTTTGGCTTAACATAGCTGTGAAGTAGAGGTCCAACAAATATTACCTGAGCCCCACATTTGTGTCTAGCACTGTTTATTCCCTGGGGATATGTCACTGAACAAATCAAACAAGAATTCTTATATTCAGTGAAATTAAGATAATGTATAGACATACAAAGAATACATAAAAAATATAGAGAGGGACTAAGAAATTTGTATATATCTATATTTAGAGAAATATTTAATGAAGAAAATATAGAAAAATAGAATTGTATTTATGAGTGTATAAAAATTATAGTTATATAATTGCTTTCATTTTGTAATATTAAAATACGCTAAGTAGTGGAAACATATGTAAGTACCAATGATTTTGAATGCTGTTGAATTTCAGAGGAGAAAGAGCTTATGATGAAATAAATGCATCATGGTTAGGACAGTGACAGGTGTGACACATATCCAAAGGGTAGGCGGGATTTAGGCAGGCAAATAGGGGATAAGCAGAATTTAGGGGCAGATAAAAAAAAAAGAATTCAAAGCATGTAATTTCACTGGAGCAGAGGATTCTTGAAAGAAATTAGCATGAAAAAACAGATTGGAAGTGATTTGAAAGGATCTGAATGTGAATTGAATAAGTATA
>NW_017734479.1:0-2189 GCF_001890085.2 Hipposideros armiger
GGCAAAGGCATCCGGAGGCATGGGGCTGTGGGCGTTTGAGGAGATTCTCAAAGTGCGTGGCCAGGGAAGCCCCAGGAAGACTGAGACACCCCTGACTGCTGGGAAGGGGTCTGGCTGACATAAAAAATGTTCCAGGGACAGGAAACAAGTTTTCGCCATTGAAGGGTTTTCGGGATTCCGCCTGGGGGTCCTGGAAAAACCTGGGCAGAAAGCAATTGCAGTCTCTAAGCACCAGTGATTTGGGGTCTCTCAGCCTGAGGGGCTCGGGTGACTCAGGTTGAAGGGATTTGGGGTCACAGGTGGGGGAGATGTGGGGTCCCTCACGCTGATGGTGTTTGTGGTCTGCCAGGACAAGAGTGGCGGTCTTTCAAGCTGAAGAGATTTCGGGTGCTCAGGCTGAGGGAATTTGAGCCTGAGGAGATTTGAGGTCTCTCATGAAGGGATCTAGGCTCTGTGACATTGAGGTAAGTTGGGGTCTTTGAAACTGAAGAGATGACGAGGTCCCAGGATGAGGACATTTAGGACCTGAGGCTGGGGAAATTGGCCTTCGTGTGGGTGCTGTATTGAGGGTTTCTCAGACTGAGGGGCTTGGGGGTTTCAGGGCATTTGGGGTGGTCTAAGTAAGCATTCGGGGATTTAGTGTCTATCGGGGCGGGGAGATTTGAGGTCCCTCCAGGTTTCCGGATTTGGGGTCCCTCAGTTGACGGGATTTGGAGCCTCTCAGGGTGAAGGGATTGAGGGTCTCTGAGGCAGGGACTTGAAGGGTCTCCAGCTAAGGGTTTACAAGGGTTTTGCATGACAAAGGCCCCAGTTTTCCTGTCAGTCTCCAGGCTTTTCAGCATCACTGACCACTCTGGAGGAGCTCCGTCTCCCAGTCCGTGCACGTTTCCCACCCTCAGGAGGTGAGTCACAGCAGAGGGCGAGGCACCCGCCTGTATAGCCCCGTCAGGCACAAGGCACTAATCACTGCTGCGATCACAGTCTTGCCACCAATTGGCGGTCAGAAGAAGCCAATAGGACGTGGCACGGGGCAGAGCCTACCTGTCAGTCAGGAGCAGAACCCAATCCTCGGTGGGGGAGGGGGGGTGTACGGGTCTCATGCCTCTTGTGGAAGGTCCCGCCCCACCCCGCCAGGATTGGCTGCTCTGTGTCCTGCACGTGTCTGTCAAGAAGCCTTCTGCGAGGACGCACAGTCTGGCAGTTCTCATTGCTTGTGTTCCAGCCCGCCCCTCGGGACCCAGCATCCACACCAGGCTGAGCCTGGACTGCCGACCTTGCAGCAGGTCTTTAGGGTGGACGTGGCCATCCTCCAGACGACAGATTCTTAGTTCCACCAGACTTTAGTCAGGATCCCAAACTTTCTCCTAGGCCCATTTGTACCCTTCCCTGTAAAATTCTCTTTTATTTTTATTTTTTTACTAGTTTCACGTGTACAAAGCAATATAATATTTAAAATCCACTTTTAGCAAGAACTGTATATAACCAGTTAGTGTGAGGTGAATATTGCATTACATTCTGGGGAAAACTGTAATTCAGTCAATTCTGATGAGACAATGTGAGGACACAGAATTTTATTTTGTGTCCATATGAGTCAAAGGTTTAAACACAATAAATGAAATAATAAGTATATCAGAAAAACCACTGGGAGTTCTTTTTTATTTTATTTTTTATTGGGGAATTGCGGGATGGTAACAATATTGGGGAATTGGGGAAGAGGACCAGCCAAGTTTTTGTTCTTCAGTCTTCGTTGTGGAGGGAACTAGTCGCCATCTGGCTTCCCATCGGCAGCCCGTTACTGCTAAGCTCAAGGTGCTGTGTTCAATTAGTTGTGGGTGGGCATAGCCACCATCCCATGTGGGAGTCAAAACATCGCCCTTGTTGTTAAGAGCACAAACTCTATCCACTGAGTCATCGGGCAGTAGCTCAGCTCAAGGTGTCGAGTTCAGTCTTAGTTGTAGGTGGGCGTAGCCCACAATTGAACAGGCAATATTTTTATTACACCAGCTGAGCCATCCTGCCACCTGTTGCGAGCTCAGCGACAGCTCAGCTCGGGCACAGCATCACTGGCCCATGTGGGAATTGAACCAGTGTCCCTGTTGCTCAGAGCTCATGCTCTTAAGCTAACTCTTAACCAACTGAGCCACTCAGCCGACCCCCACTGGGAGATTTTTAACTCTCAAAGAAGTGGC
>NW_017734479.1:4714-5533 GCF_001890085.2 Hipposideros armiger
TATCATACCTGGGATGCCTACTAGACTCTTGTTTGGACAGATTTAAGGGAGTAATTCCTAAGAATTACAGGCCTACAATATAAAACAACAAATTTCCATGCAAAACAATGTACCGCTTAGGGTACAAAATTGCTGACATAATCAGACCGCCAGGAAAGCTAGAGTCTGTTGCCTCTGACTGTACTGTGTTACTGGACCCCACCTCTCATGCAAAGTGCTTGCTCCCTGTTACCCTTGGGAGGCTCTGGGCCCTGGCTTTCATGTGGAGCTGGACCCGGCTTGTCATGCACCCCTGCAATCTAGAGCAAGGCTGCCATGCCCCCTTCTCCTGCAATCCTGGCCTCCAGTTCTGACAAGAGGCTCTGCCCCCTTGCTCTCATGGTAGACTCATGCCCTCTGCTGATCCATTATCTGAGAAAGTGGTCCCAAAGGAAGTGCTCACTTAAATTGGGAATGTAGGAAACATACATGAGAAACTGATTTGGAGGAGGCATTCACATGAAACGAGCCTTTAGAAAGGACTCAGAACTCCAGACACCTGACACACACAACCATTACCCAATGCATATTCTCTGTTCCTCACGCACTGGTTGAAGCTGGGATGGAGATATTATCTCCAAGTTTCACCAATCCCCTTACCCCAGGTGCCCCATGTGCCTCTCACAGGCTAGCTGGAGCTGGCACAGTAAACATTAATACACGTGTATCCTAGCCATTCCCCCCAGGCATCCCCTCTGCCCTCACATGCTTCCTGCAACCAAAATGGAGACATCATCTCAAGGTTCCTTGTTCCTTGCATGAGGAACACCTCTGCCCTTC
>NW_017734479.1:5945-7522 GCF_001890085.2 Hipposideros armiger
CCAGAAGGTGGTGCTCTCACATTGTACCACCCAAGGTCACTTACACACTCCAACAGGAGAATCTGCCATCTTGATCAGAATTCCCTCCGTTTTCTTTTAATTAAAAAATATATCAATAACTATTTCCTGTAGATAATTTAAATACTCCTTAAAAAAGTGAAAAGCAGGGCCGGCCAAGTGGCACATAGGTTAAGAGCTGGCTTGGCATGCCAGAAGGCCCCGGTTTGGATCCCACATTAGGGCCAGTGATGCTGCACCCTCTACAGCTAAGATGGTGAACAACAGCTCAACTTGGAGCTGGGGTACCGTGAGTTGCCGGTGACGGCGCAGGCTGCAGTGGGCTGCCATAAGCTGCTGTGAGCAGCCAGGAGCCAGCGTGAGTGGCCATCCAGTGGCTGGCAACCATTCTGCCTCACCCGGGAAAAGCGCAACGATAATAACCAACATGGGCCAGTGAAGCGACATCCTCCACAACTAGACTAAAGAACAACAGCACAGCAACTTGTCTGTTCCCCTTCCCTGATTCCCCAATGCTGTTCCCCTCCCCCGATTCCTCAATAAAATCTTAAAAAAATAAATCAAACAAGTACACATTTACTAAACTAAGGTGAATAAAGGCACAACTAAGAAAAATGATAAAATTTCAATCAGTCCATTGACTGTGAACATGATTGTTTATTATCAAGTGTTATGTACTGTACAGAGTTGCAGCTGCTGTACTTTTAGATGACTGGCAGCACAGCAGGTTTGTTTACAACTGCATCATCAGAAACACTTAATTCATTGTGCTACATTACGACCAGTTCGATCACTCTAGGGAATAGAGATGTTTCAGCTCCATTAGAGACTTATGAGACCATGGTCATACATATAATCTCTCATTGACAGAAACTTCAGTATGTGATGCATGGCTATACCTATAGATGGATGGAATTGAATTAAGAGCCTGGTAATTAACGCATCTGTCTACAGTTATTTGACAAGTGTGGACAACAGTAATTTAGGTAAAGAGTCTTTTCCAAAAATGGTGTTAAGCAACTGAATATCCATGAGCAGAGTAAACTGGACCCAACAACTTCTATACATATCCTGAACTTAATGAGTTTCTTCTAAAAATGAAAACCGATGCCTATGGAACCGTTAGAGCTAACCGGCGTGACACACCATCCATGTTTGGCAAGAAGCAGCTGAAAACGGGAGAAATGGTTGCCTGGCAGAGAGGCAAGATGATGGCACTGCGATGGCGTGACAAGAAAGATGTGCGCCTAATGAGTACAGTTCCTAACACCTCAACTGTTATGGTACGCACAAAAAGGGGGAAGGAAGTCATGAAGCCACAAGTAGTGATAGACTACAATAAAACCATGGGAGGTGTCGACAGAGCTGACCAAGCAATTACATTCTACCCAGCAATGCGGAAAGAGCAAAAGAAGTACTACAAGAAGAACTTCAGGCATCTTCTTGAGCAATGCTTGTGGAATGCCTACATTCTGCACAGAGAAAAGAGTGACAAGCCTCTGGTTCATTCGGACTTCATTTGGAAAGTTGCTGAATGGATCTTTGTGAACCACCAAACA
>NW_017734480.1:0-3770 GCF_001890085.2 Hipposideros armiger
TTTGTGATCACAATGCCCCTTGTTCTTAATCATAATGACCACTGTTTCTGATCACAATACCCCCTGATGAGCGATTAAAATGCACCCTGCTACTGATCACAATTCCCCTTTCTTCCTGATCACATCGGCCCCTGCTTGCTTATCAGAATGCCCCGTGTTTAACATCACGGTACCCCTTGTTCCCTGATCACAATCACCCTTGCCTACTGATCAAAATGACCTTTGCTTCATGATCACAATACCTCTTGCTTCCTGATCACAATTCCCCTTGCTTCCTGATCACAATCCCCAGTCTTTACTTATCGCAATACCTCAGTTACTGATCACAATGCCTCTTACATTGTGGTCCCAATGGCCCTTGTTTACTGATCACAATGCCGGTTGTTCTTGTTCATAATTATCCCTGATTCTGATTACAATACCCTCTGAGTAGTGAATACAATGCTCCCTGCTTACTGATCACAATTCCCCTTTATTCCTGATCACATTGTCCCCTGCTTGCTTATCAGAATGACCCATGTTTGCATATCACGGTACCGCTTGTTCCCGGATCACAATACCCCTTGCCGACTGATCACAATGCCCTTTGCTTCATGATCAGAATTCCACATGCTACCTGATCACAATCCCCCATTCTTAGTGATCACAATACCCCCGTTACTGATCACAACGCCCCCTGCTTTGTGATCAAAATGATCCTTCTTTACTGATCAAAATGCCTCTTGCTTCCTGATCACAATTCCCCTTGCTTCCTGGTCAAAATCCCCCATTCTTACTGATCACAATACTCCCGTTACTGATCACAATGCCCTTTTCTTCCAGATCACAATGCCCCCTGCTTACTTATCAGAAAGCCCCCTATTTACACATCAGAGTACCCCTTTTTCACTGATCATAATACCCCTTGCCTACTGATCACAATGCCCTTTGCTTCCTGATGAGAATTCCCCTTGCTTCCTGATTACAATCCCCCATCCTTAGTGATCACAAGTCCCCATGTTACTGATCACAATGCCCCTTGCTTTGGATCACAATGCCACTTGTTCTTAATCATAATGACCACTGTTTCTGATCACAATACCCCCTGATGAGCGATTAAAATGCTCCCTGCTTATTGATCACAATGGCCCTTTCTTCCTGAACACATTGCCCCCTGTTTACACTTCACAGTACCCGTTGTTCACTGATCACAATAGCCCTTGCCTACTGATCACAGTGCCCTTTGCTTCCTGATCACAATACGTCTTGCTATCTGATCACAATCCCCCATCCTTACTGATCACAATGCCCCGTGTTACTGATCACTGTGCCCCGTGCTTTGTGATCACAATGCCCCTGGTTCTGAATCATAATGACCCGTGTTTGTGATCACAATACCACCTAATTAGTGATTATTATGCTCCCTGCTTACTGGTCAAAATGCTCCTTGGATCCTGATCACAATGCCCTTTGCTTCCTGATCACAATTCCCCATCCTTACTGATCTCAATGCCCCCTCCTTTGTGATCACAATGCACCTTGCTCTTGATTACAATGACCCTTGTTTGTGATCACAATACCCCCTGATTAGTGATTACAATGCTCCCTGCTCACTGATCACAATTCCACTTTCTTTCTGATCACAATGCCCCCTGTTTACACATCACAGTACCCCTTCTTCACTGATCACAATACCCCTTGCCTACTGCTCACAATATGCTTTGCTTCCTGATCACAATGCCCTTTGCTTCCTGATCAAAATTCCCGAGCTTCCTGATCACAATCCCCCATGATTAGTGATCACAATGCCCCCTGTTACTGATCACAATGCCCCTTGTTCTTAATCATAATAACCACTGTTTCTGATAACAATAATCTTTGATGAGTGATTAAAATGCTCCCTGGTTGCTGATCGCAATGGCCCTTTCTTCTTTATCACATTGCCCCCTGATTCCACATCACAGTACCCGTTGTTCACTGATCACAACACCCCTTGCCTACTGACCACAATGCCCTTTGCTTACTGATCACAATACCTCTTGCTCCCTGATCACAATCCCCCATCCTTACTGATCACAAATCCGCCCTGCTTTGTGATCACAATACCCCCTGATTCGTTATTAAATGCTACCTGTTACTGATCACAATTCCCTTTAATCCTGATCACATTGCGCCCTGCTTGCTTATCAGAATGCCCCGCATTTACACATCATGATACCCCTTGTTCCCTGATCACAATACCCCTTGCCTGCTGATCAAAATGCCCTTTGCTTCATGATCACAATACTTCTTGCTTCCTGATCACAATTCCCCTTGCTTCCTGATCACAATCCCACATCCTTACTTATCACAACAGCTCAGTTACTGATCACAATGCCCCCTACATTCTGAAAACAATGCCCCTTGTTTACTGATCACAATGCCGCTTATTCTTGATCATATGACCCCTGTTTCAGATCACAATACCCCCTATTAGTGATTACAATGCTCCCTGCTTTCTGATCACAATGCCCCTCTCTTCCTTATCACGAAGCCCCCTGCTTACTATCAGAATGCCCCCTGTTTACAAATCACAGTACCCCTTGTTCACTGATCACAATACCCCTTGCCTACTGCTCACAAAGCCCTTTGCTTCCTGAAACAATAATTCTTGCTTCCTTATCACAATTCCCCTTGATTCTTTATCAGAATCCCCCATCCTTACAGATCACTGTGCCCCCTGCTTTCTGATCACATTGCCCCTTGCTGTTGATCATAATCACCTCTGTTTGTGATCACAATACCCCTGATTATTGATTGCAATGCCTCCTGCTTACTTTTCAGAATGTTCCCTGTTTACACATCACAGTACCCCTTGTTCACCGATCACAATACACCTTGCCTACTGCTCACAATGCACTTTGCTTCCTGAAAACAATAACTCTTGCATCCTGATCACAATTCCCCTTGATTCCAAATCACATTGCCTCCTGCTTGCTTATCAGAATGCCCAGTGTTTACACATCACATTACTCCTTGTTCCCGGATCACAATACCCCTTGCCTACTGATCACAATGCCCTTTGATTCATGATCACAATTCTGCTTGCTTCCTGATCACAATCCCCCATTCTTAGTGATCAAAATGCCCCCTGTTACTGATCAAAATGCCCCCTGCTTTGTGCTCACAATGCCCCTTGTTCTTAATCATAAAGACCACTGTTTGTGATCACAATCCCCCAAAATTAGTGATTAAAATGCTCCCTGCTTACTGGTCAAAATGCCCCTTTGTTCCTGATCACAATGCCCCCTTTTAATTGTCACAATGCCCCCTGCTTACTTTTCAGAATGCTCCCTATTTACACATCACAGTACCCCTTGTTCATTGATCACAATAACCCTTGCCTACTGTTCACATTGCCCTTTGCTTCCTGATCACAATGTCCCCTGTTTACACATCACAGTACCCCTTGTTCACTGACCACAATACCCCTTGCCTACTGATCACAATGTGTCACGTCCTGCGTGGCAAAGGCAAATGGGACATGAGAGGGGCGGCGCAGATTGAATAAGATCAAGAGACAGAAGTCAGATTTGAGAGCAAGACCAAGGTACTCAGCCTAAGAAAGACTGAGCCCTGAATTAGGTCAATGGTTGGCTTTAATTGAGAATCTTCAAAAGAAGCAAAACTGCAGAACGGTGAATCATTAACCATGTATACGTGGGTGCCTTAAGGCTTGCTCCCATTACCGGACCCCTTTGTACTCCAACAAATGCTATGCCTTCGTACATCACTGCACAGTCCCAGGACAC
>NW_017734481.1:0-1160 GCF_001890085.2 Hipposideros armiger
AAATTACAAATCACTTATATTCATAACCTTTACCTATTCTATATTTTTTCTTTCTTCTTTAAAATTTGATAGTAAAGTTTATCTTCTAATACGAAGACATTTTGTTCAGATAGGCATTTGGTTTTATTAATGAAATAGTTACAAGTTATTATAAAATTAAATATTTATACCATTATATTAAATTTGGACAATTTACATGATATCTTGAGTTTATTAAGAAAATGTTAACTTAATCAGATAGCAGATAGCATCTTACATATTGTATGAGTTTTCTATGACCGCTGTAGTAAATAACCACACGCTTGGTGGTTTAAATAATACACATCTATTCTCTCAAGCTTTAGGAGGACAGAAGTTTGATATCAATAGCACTGGGCTAAAATCAAGGCATGTTGGCAGGGCCACAGTCCCTCTCTGTGCTCAAGGTGGAATTGTCACTGCTTCTTCCTGCTTCTGATGCTGTGGGCCTTCCTTAATTTTTGCCAAGTCACTCCAATGCCTGCTTCCATAGTCAAATTGCCTTCTTTGAGTATATATCTAATCTCCTTCTGTCTAATTCATATATGAATCATGTGATTGCATTTAGAGATCACCCAGATAATCCTAGGTAATCTCTTCATAGCAACATTTTAACTTTAATCATTTCTTCAGATGCCTATAAAGTTTTTTCTTTGTTTTGTTTTTTTCCCAAATAAGGAAACATATACCTTATGGGTATATGCTCAAGGGACTAGGTCCTGATATCTTTAGGGGACATTCTTCAGCTTACTATCGTCTCGTTCTGGCCTCTGAAGACCCATGTCCACAACACATGCAAAATATATTCATCCCATCCCAACATCCCCAAAAGTCTCAACACATTGAAGCATCAAAACAAGTCCAAATGTCATCTAAATACTATCAGTTCAAAAATGCCAAGTCTCGTTATCTCAGTCATGTATGTCATCTCTTCAGCGCTCGTAAATGGTTGTCCGGCCACACCACCAGCTTTCTCTCCACAGCGTGTTTCCTGAGTTAGTCTCCTAATTTTATCATATGTTTCTATCTTTAGGCTCAGTGTTTCCCAAGCCATGAAGTACCAGTTCATTTTCCCTTAGCAGTTGTTTCCTTACCTTATCTCTGCCCACTGCAGTTTGCTGTACGCAGGCTACACCCTCAAT
>NW_017734481.1:6655-9171 GCF_001890085.2 Hipposideros armiger
TTCTTTAGCTGATTTAGTGACTCAATATAGTAAATATTATGATAATTCCAGAATTATTAAGGGGCTAAAGAACCTTAATTAGCTTGACCAAGGCATAGATCTGGGACTTTGCAGGTCAAGAGGAGACATATTTGTATCATTGAAAACAGGTTTATGACACTTTAATTCTGAGTTTTAAATGTTATAACACGTGCTTTCTTATGCGTCCTTCGTATAATATAGAATCCGGAAAAACAAAAAGGCTTGACTTTTGTTTGTTTTTGATTTTACAGCCTAATGTTATTATATTCCAGTGTGGAGTCTATGGTAAATATTGTTCTAGGTACTAGGATACAGTGAACAAAAGGAAACTAACAAAAAAATGCTGAATATCACATTGCTTACATTCCACTGATAATGGGATCCCTGACCAAAGAGGGGACAGCAAATCTGTGTTTGTGAAGCTATAAGTTCCTGAGTTTATATATCTTCTCCTAATATTTTCTCCAAGATATTTAAAATAGTAAATAAAATGTTAATACCCATAATAACTGTATCACATAACAGGATGAGAAAGGGGACCTAAAGCACAGTGTGTCATGGGTCAAAGGCATGCGTGGCACATGATTTACAGCACCAACAAACAGAACTGCTTGAAAATCTAGGGTTTCAGAAAAGGTAAGCACACCCTGACACTGCGTATGGTAGCATGGTACACAGTGTGAGATTTTATAAGTGAAGGGAATTATGAGATATTTGGTATAGGGAGGTAATTTTGGTGACTATGGGAGTTAAGTTATAAATAAGCCAGGAGTGAGACCACAGTATGAGCCTGAGAAGACATTCATCTACCTCTAACGTCAAAGTGCGCCTTGATGACAGTAGAAATGAAGGAAGAAGAGATAATGAGAAGAATATCAATATGTGGTAAAAAGAAGCATTGGGTAACATGTGACAGAGTAATTTGAGATATTGTTGTCCTTCTATGTCTGAGGTATTTTGGATTCTTGAGTGGCCCTTCACCCTCCTGTGTCTGGTGCATGTTTCTGGGCCAAATACCAAGGGTGTGGTAAGGTTGTTTGAGTCATAGGGACTGTATTTGAAATATTGCCCTGCCATTTCTTATGTTATGGCCACTGGACTATATTCCATAGCTTCCTGAACCTTTGCTTTAGAACCTAAAAATAAAGACATAATTTTACCACGCTTTACACTGCTTCTGTAACATTAAAACAGATTATATGTATGAAATAATCTGTAATGCATGAATTGCTACATGCAATTCTACTGGCAATAAGAAAATCCAGAGTTCTACATAGTCCATTTTTTGAAATGTATTCCTATTAATAAATTATCTGAATACTTATCNTTTTTTTTGTTAGTTGCCATTATTTGTTAGTATATAATTCATCCAAACAAAATTGAGTTAAGTAAGAATTATTGATCTCCATCGGGTAGAAAAATCAAATACACAGTAAATACTTCAGTTATATGTGAAATGTGGGCCTCTTCACCATGCTTTCAAAGAATTCACAATTCAGAATCTTAACATCATTTCTGTGACTTTAGTGTGCATTCCTATTATGAATTAGGGGAACAAAGGGATAATCTATTCCTGTAGTGCATTTTGGCTATGTTTGCCTGCAAATTAAAATTTTATAAGATGTGCAATCTTTCTACTTACTTTCATTTAAAATGTGAATCAGTACTATATTGACAGATCATATCAGGTGAGCGTATCCTATTTCAATATTCCAACACTTTCAACCACTCAAGCTTCCTGATGTATTTTCTTTTTCCCTTCCTGGGTAACGTCAGAAGGCAATATTGTGGGTGTTTTGAGATCTTTATGTCTATATCTTCTCCAATTTCTGGATCAATCAGGCTGTGGAATGTAATGTGGATATTGAGAAACATTTCTTTCTGCTGTGAGGTTTCTGATATTTCCCTCGAGAGGAGGTTAGAAATCATTGACCAGAACTTCCAGGCCTAGAGTTGCTTTGCTAATTAAGAAACATTCAAGGCTCTCAGGGTGTTCTGGGGTGATATGTATTACTGGAATATTTCTCTTCTCACTGACTTTGGAAAGTTTGACATTGTTGTCTTTGTATGTTGGTTTTCAAATAATGCCTTATAATCCATGTTGAAAATCACACTTAAGACTTCACCATATATCAAGAAAAACATGGACAATTGCTTTTATATTTCAGAGAGTAACTGTAAATATTGAATTCACATGTGCATTGCTATCTAACCCTGAATATGTCCTATCAACTATTATTGATACTCTTTAGGTCACCGTTGTCAAAACAGAAAGTTACAATAGAGGAATATTCCATGATAATATTCTACAATACAGTAACACTTCTGAGCCAAAATCTAGTAGAGATGTTTTAAATATCACTAACAAAATGCTGCAAATCATGTCAAGTTGCTTGGGAGTTTATTGCCAAAACAGATTATTTGAGAAGTGAAACACAGTTGAGGTAGATTAAAGAGTATACCCTTCCTTATCATTTAGCTACAATTGCCTGCTG
>NW_017734481.1:11281-13587 GCF_001890085.2 Hipposideros armiger
TTTTTTTTTCTAAGTAAATTGACATTTTCTAAGTAAATTGACATTAATTTCCAAGCATTAGGACTTGCTATCTTTGATAGTCACTATTCAACCTACTATACCTGTTCACATACCATTGTTTTTGGAAAAGCAGTTTTGTTTTACATGTTTTCATGAAAATTTTGCCATTATTACCTTTCAGATATCAAAAGTTTCCCCTTTCTATCAAAGCATGAGCTTAACTGTTGAAATAATTAACTGTATATTTTCTCACAATTCTCAAATATCATTTAAGAGATTTCAAAGCATGTACTACTTCATTGTCTGAGTTTCCTATTAATGTATAGTATGCTGGCTTTCTTTTGAATAATGGGGTTTTCTCAGTGGGCTATTTACATTCTATTTTCAGGCATTCAGTAAATGGTTTATCATGTGATTATCATTAAAGACCTAGATTATTACATTGTAAAATGGAACATTCTATTTCTATTTTAAAACTCGTGACACTTCATTGCCTTCTGGTAAAAGCTACCCCTAGAACGTTAATGCATATATTTAGTATTCTCTGTTAAGTAGCAGGTTATTGCAAGACACCCTGCTGACTTGAAGCAATCGGCTAATACAGAAATGTAGCAATTATGGATCTACTCTGCTGCAGGAATTGTCAGTCCTTAATATTTCAGCTCATTATGTTACAAGCTTCTTCCAAGGACTGAATGAGTTTCCATCACTTGCTCCTGGGGAGTGAAGCTGTTGCAGTTTGATTTGGGGATGACACTTTCTGAAGTATAACTACCTATATTTGAAATGTGATACAGATCTGTCCGACCACACTCTCTGCTCATCATAATTGAACATTCAGTATGAATCACTTAGAAAATCTGAACAAAAAGAAAGTAAGTTTCTCTCTGCTTGCTCATTAGCTAAATGCAAATGCCGAGAGTAATTTGGATGTTGTCTCATGGATAGAATATTATACGTATTTGAAAAAAGAAGTTTCACTGCACAAAATAGTGTAGGATGCATGAAGAAGACTAGAACCACATTGTGTGAGTGAACACCAACTATGCCCCTGACTAGCTAGGTGATATTCTCCGAGTTACTAATCTACTTTTCAGTAATATAGGAAACGTGACTGTGGTCAATTTCATTATCATTTCAAATTATTTTCTTCTTTTTACAAGGTACATTACAACTCCTTCCAGAGCCAGGGTATATGTCACTGCACCACTGACATCAGGATTCATCATGTGACTTGTCACTGGCCAATAAAATGTCAGTGGAGTGGCATGTACCACTCCCCCACCCCATAGCAGAAGCTGTATGAAACATTGTGATGTTTTGCCTTTACCTGCCCCACTCATGCATAAGGACAGTATGTCTCAGATAGAAGTTGACCTTTAAGTCTGAATCTCAGAATAAGGAGCTGTGAATAATAGAGCCACAGCCCACCCCCAGACAGTTGAAAGCATGAGCAAAATATAAAACTCCTTTTGTAAGCCACTAAGATATTTAGGGGAATGCTGAATTGCACATAACCTAGCAAAAGCTGAATAATACTATCTACCTCACATACTAATTATCAGTAAGTTTCAGTGGTAGCAGTTAGTAACATACCAGGTATACTGAAGTATACAAATACGTTTTATCTTCATTACTATTACTATTTTAAAAATCCAAGCGGTAATGTTGAGAGATTATCACAGGTTAGATTGTAAAGGATTTAGAAAAAAATCCTGTTTCACTGGTTATAATGTACTACACTGAGACTAGGAGCAAAGGGCATGTTTTTCCAATTCTATTAGGAAATAAAAATAGAAACTGACTTTGAAAGTGTGAGTTTTCAAATATTCATGTTATTGTTTCAAAAATATCAGATAATTTCCCAAATCTTTCATATTTTATACGACTCTGCCACTGCCCACTCTTCAAAAACAGCAGCAACAAAACTGGTGAATGTTATTTCAGAGATTGTATTCATTCTTTGTTCTCCCCCAAAATAACAAGGTTTCATTTGGGATACCATAAAAGTAGCTTTCAATAATGGCTCTTTACTAGACAAAATTACTCTTAGAGGGATTAGACTGCATTATTCATATAACATGGAGGAATACAAGAAGATTAAAAAGATTATTCTAGAAAGTCACAATGATACCCTGTTCTGCCACTGAATCTCAATCTTACCCCATAAACTTTCATCTATTTGAAACTAAAGTGGCTACTTTTGTACTTTGAACTTCAAGAGTCTCTAAGTACAATTAATAATTCCAGGTGTATCTCATCTATTTTCTACAATTTAGAGTGTGTGTGTGTGTGTTTGTATCATA
>NW_017731671.1:0-616 GCF_001890085.2 Hipposideros armiger
TAAAATGTTAGATGAAAAGCTGAGGCTTCAGAGGAGAGAATTCGGAGTGGGGAAGGGGGAGAAGTTACAGGAGACTTGGAGTCTTTATTTTACAAAGATGTGAGCCCAGGGAGACTGGGTGTGGTAGAAAGAAGGAGAGCTAGAGGTCAAGCTGAAGAGGAGATGGGTTGAGGGTCTGAAAACACTGATATCACCTTGAAGGCAGGGCTGTGCACAGGAAAGGTGGAGTGGTGTAATTCTCACTGGTCATAAGTGATGTCAAAGGTGATGGATCAAGACACAGAAGTATAATCACATGATGTAACTGGATGGAAATGGCCATGGAAGTTAAGGAGAAGTAATTAAAAGTGATAGAGTTAGAGGGCGGCTGGTCAGCTCAGCTGGTTAGAACACACTGCTCATAACACCAAGGTTAACAGTTCGATTCCCACATGGGCCAAGGAGCTGCGCCCTCCACAACTATTGGGTTGTCGGAAAAGTCATGACGTATTTTTCTATGTTTTTCATCGCAAAAATGCGTCATGACTTTTCCAGAAAACGCAATAGATTGACAACAACTTGACTTGGAGCTGATGGGTCCTGGAAAAACACACTGTTCCCCAATAAAAATTTCTTT
>NW_017731671.1:1705-10032 GCF_001890085.2 Hipposideros armiger
AAAGGACAGCAACTTGTCTGTTCCCTTTCCCCCAATTCCCCAGCGCTGCTCCCATCCCCCCAATTCCCCAATAAAAATCTTTAAAAAAAAAAAAAGAATTCATGTATCTGGGCCGGCCGAGTAGCTTAGTTGGTTAAGAGCGCAAGCTCTGAGCAACAGGGTCGCCAGTTCAATTCCCACACGGGCCAGTGAGCTGCACCCAAGCTGAGCTGCCACTGCGCTGCCAACAGGTGGCAGGATGGCTCAGCTGGTGAGAGCACATGCTCCTAACAACAAGGTTGCCGGTTCGACTCCTGCATGGGATGGTGGGCTACTACGCCCCACAGCTGGGGTTGAGCACAGCACCTTGAGCTGAGCGGCCCTGGGCTGCTCACAGGCGGCCGGGTGGTGACTGGACTTAGAGCTGAGCTAGCGGTGCCCTCCACAGCTAAGGCAAAAGGACAATAACTTGGCTGGTCCCCTTTCCCAATTCCCCAACACTGTTCCCCTTCTCCAATTCCCCAATTAAAAAAAAAAACACCTTAAAAAAAAAAGAATTCATGCATCTGTAGAGCACATCTTGGGTTGTTGATGCAAAGAAGGTGAAATCACTTGGTGTGAATCCCACATCAACTTCATTAACGCTGAGCATTCAATTGGATGGGAAATGAGTATTGAATCTAATAAGTCGGGAACGTCCAGTTTTTAGAAGGGTTTAGCTCTCATTCTCTTGTAGCTGAAATGTTTTTTTCTGTATTATCAAATGTCCGACCCTGCACGCTCTCCTTATGCTGTCTGAACATATGTTCAACTAGCACTAGGCACCCTGCGCAGCCTTTAAAGTATATACGTATTTTTTTTATTGTGATAAATGCACATACATAAAATTTACCTAAAGGATGCACTGTTATTTTTCATCTTTGAATGATATCCCTTGAAAGTCTCGTTTGTTCAATTTTGATGGCTGTCCTCTTTTTTTTTTAACTTGATTTGTAACTTTTCCAATGTGCCTGGATATCTTGAGCCCCAGAGCTCTGGGTGAGGGTCTCAGGTCCCCAATAGCTGTGCTTCCCCTACCTCTAAAGGGCTCCATGTGCAGGAACTGAGGCAGGCTAGTTAGTGTGACATCAGGCAGTCAGGAATTCCCTAGTAGAGTGAGCAGAAGACAATGGTATCTTCCAAGCCCCAGTCTCAGCCGTGAAAGCCCCCAGCTTTGGGATAACACACTCCCGCCAGAACAGAGACATCAGTTACGCTCTGGGTCAGCTAGGCTGTTTCGAGAAAACCTCCTCCAGGCCAAGCAACAGAGTAGATCTGATAAATCTGTACCAGTAGGTGCCAGCTTTCCTCCCCAGGTATGCTAGAAAAAGTATAAAAGCAAAAGCCTTTCGCCTTAGCTAGTGGGCATCCCAGCTTCGGGTATCCCCTCTCACTTTGAGAGCTGTAACTCTTTCTTTAATAAACTGTCCTTTTCTGCAAACCTTACCTCTCTGGTCCGCGCCTCCATCCTTCCGTTCCGCGAGACCGTGATCCCAGCACACACAATCAGAGATATCAGAGATCCAAATCAGAACCAGGTGCGACCTACTATATATCCGGATGTCATCGGGTCTATGAGCACACCAGGCTGTTGTGAGGTTTTAAATTGCCATTTTAATTAATATAATTGTGTATGATTTTATCTGTACAATTAAAATTAAACATAAAAATTTTAGAAAGAAAGAAAGAAAGGTGCCTGACCAGCCGGATCTGAGAGGTAGCACCCTGGTTTTAGGCTGTGCGTTCTCCTCCTAGATGATGGTCCCAGGGCAGCTGGACACTTGCAGTCCCCTGGGCTGGACCCTGTGCCACCCTTGACACTCTCATCCCCTCCTCCACGTTCCTGCTGTTTCTGAACTTTGGTTTTTGCCCGTGGTGCTTGAGCGTGTGTAACCATATGACCTGGGAGCTGACACGGGGCCATCATGACACTGTTGCGTTGTAAACTGAAGGAGTCAAACTGAAGCAGAAATAAGCGGAAACAAGCAACATTCGCTGAGCGCTGACCATCCACCAGGTTCTCCACCTCCTGCCTGAACAGTTAAACCTTCCCAGTCACAGCCCAGCAGGAAGCATCAGTCATCCTCACCTCCACTGAGGGAATGAGACGTTCAGGGTGAGCGTCACAAAGCAGAGCTGGCATCTGAACCAGCCAGGCACCACTCTAACACTTCGCCTCGATGATTGAAGAAAGTCTGAAATGGGTTACCAAGATTTATGTTAAAGTATAAAGATTTATGCAATTTAACACGCAATATCCATAGCTCAGGTACAATGTTTCAAAACAAAAAAGCTCCCTTGTAGAGGAAGAGGAAGTTATAAGGTCTCCAATTAGGAAACTATTACTTTCCAGAGAGGAAGTTAACCTGACCTCGAATTTCACAGACGGAACATTCCCATATTTACAATCTACAGTACTCTCATTCCAATTATAAGGGTACCACTAAAATGCTTTTCACATTGTTTAACTAAATATTCAATATAGAAAGCATTTTTTTCAGTTTATACGTTTTAAATATGATGCTATGTGAACACCAAGTGCCCACTCACACCAACGTAAGAAATAGAAACAAGACAGCCACCGCCACCGCCCCGGCCCCATCTCCTGTGAGCCCTGAGTCAGCAAAATCATTCTTGCCTGACTTCCATCTCAGAAGTAAGCCTAGGAACGTTCTTGTGCCTCTTCTGCCTGATTTTTTTTCTGCCCAATATTTTTACCTCAAGAACAGTAGAGTATAGCCATCAAAGGCATGGGCTGTGGGCACAGGTTTCCTGGGTTCAGCTCCGAGCTCCTTGTCCTCCTCCTCTTACCTGTGTGACCTCAGTGTACTGACTAAGCCTCTCTGTGCCTCAGCATTGAGTGCAGGTGAGTGAAGGGTAAAATGGGTGAACACAGGCACAGCCCTGAAAACAGGGCCGACTCCTGGCTAAAAGGTCACAAACGGTCCTGCACTTGAAACCATACTGTGCCCACATACTGTGCCAAGTTGGAGTCCTGCTTGCCTCCTCCCCATAGCATGTCATAAACATTTCCCCAAGCCTTAAACATACATCGTAAGCCAACTCATAATATTCATGTATTGGAACGAGTGCATCTTATATTCAAAAGGCTGCATAATGTTCCACGTGTGGATNTTCTTAGACAGAGAGCTGTTCCCTGGTGAGAAATACCGTGTCACCTGGTACACATCCTGGAGCCCCTGTGTTGACTGTGTGAAAGATGTGATCGAGTTCCTGGAGGAGAACGAGAACATGGAGTTGAGGATCTTCGTAGCCCGCCTCTATTACTCCAAGGATGCAGAGCACCAGCAGGGGCTTCGCAGGCTGTCTCAAGCAGGGGCCCAGGTGGAAGTCATGTCCTTCCAAGGTGAGAGCAGAGGCAGCGGTTGCAGGGATATGGGAGCAGCTAGAACCAGGTAGCGGGTACCTAGACTGCCCTGGGGAGAGTGAGAGGGAGCCTCTCTTTGCTGTCTGCAGAGGTGATGCTGGGCCCTGGAGAGGACTGGGGTGTCTACTGGGAGAGAGAGTTCAGCGGGGAGAGGTGGTCCTGGGCAGGGCAGGGAGGGTGGGTACTTATGCAGGGAGGGGCTTCCAGAAAGGAGGAGAATTGGGCCGCCTCAGACTCCAGTGGGAAGAAAGAATTGGCGGGAGGAAAGGGGAGGCAGTGAAGTTATGATGGGGCGAGTGTGTCCCTAAGAGTCAGACACCTTGTGGCCCCTCACTCATCCCTAAAGCGGGAGCTCACCTCTATTTTCTTGTCCCTTTCAGAGTTTGAGCACTGCTGGGAAACCTTTGTGGACCACCAGGGAACACCCTTCTTCCCCTGGGCTGACATAGATGAAAATTGTCAGGAACTATCTACGGCTTTATGGCAGATTCTCCAGGTGAGGCTCTTCCCTCCGTGTTCCCCAGTCCTCCCACCCCCACCCCCTTATCCCTCCTCACTGTCTCTCCCTGGGCCTTTCTCTCCCTTTGCTTAGGGCCTCCTCTGGGGCACCAGCTACATCCCTGCCGTCCCCTCTCCCAGGGTCCCTCTGCTTCCTCCCCTCCTTGTGTCCCTCCTTCCTTTCCCATCTTGGTAACTGCCCCAGACCTCTTCTCTGCTCATCTTTCCAACTGCCCCACTCCCTGCTCCCTTCAACTCTGCCTTCTCGATCTACACTCAGGAAAACTGAAGGACGGACTTCAATCTCTCTAAAGAAGGCAGAAGACCTCTGTGTAACAGCAGAATAAAACACTTTTAAAGAAATGGAAACTCACTATTCATCGATATCTCCAGATTGATTCCCAAAACCTGGCAAAAAGCAATGTGTTCATAAGAAATTGTTTTTTAAAAATTATCTGATAGATTTATTTCTCTGTTGGGAGCTGGCTGGGATCAGCCAGGGACACTGAGGCTTTAGGCAAGCTTGGGTCTCCAGGTAGATACAGGCCTGGGGTGAGCGGCTTTGGAGCAGTTTGGTGGGGACTATGGACTTGCAGTTTCAACATACATCACCACTCTGGGACTTTCCACCACGGACCTGCTGCTTCACATGCTTGGGACTTTCTACTGTGGACTTGTACACAGTTTCTATTTGCCTCAGTTTCACCTTGCCTAGCTATATCATTGCTTTATATTGTGTATAACATAGTTTGTTGCTGAGGAGAAATTGTTTCTCCTCAGCCCATGAGTTTTAGCTTTAGGGTTTTAGTTTCCCTAAAATGAGGAAATCGCTTCCCCTTAAGAATCTTGTATGCCCAATAAACGAGGCCTCAGTTTTGCCACCAGCAGACTGAGTCCCTCCTGTCCCCGCACTTCGTCTCTTTTCTTTTATTTCTCGTCTCCCACCCAAGCCTCTCAGGGACCCATTTGGTGAGCTCCTGACTGACGAGCCAGGGACGTTCGGTTGAGCAAGCTGGTCTCATTCATTTCTCATTTAAAATCTACGCTATTTTCCAAATATATATAAGTAAGAGTCTACTCAATATTATCAGAAGAGATTTTTATTTTAGAGAAATAATTATTCTAATAGTTTTAATTAAAAAGCAATAAAGTGAAAAATTAAGAATNGCAGCACCCACCCCACTGTGCGGCCAGATGATGAGTTAGCCAGGGAACACTTTCAGTTCCTGGCTGAACTTGAGTGTCCCCCAAATTTATAGATTGAAGCCTCGCCCTCCACGTGATTGTGTTTGGAGGTGGGGCCTTTGGAGGTGATTCGGTTTAGACGAGGTTACCAGAGTGGGACCCCAATCAGGGGATATGTGTCCTAAAAAGAAGAGGAAGACAGAATAGAGCTTGCTGATCCCCGGCTCCTCATGTGAAGGCTGAAGGGGGCTCATGCAGAGGACCCAGCACAGGACTAGGAACTCCAAGCACGTGTGTCCCTTCCCTGTGCTGTGTCCGGGGAGAACACGGGAGTCCTGATTCAAGGCGCACGTTTTCCCATCACTTCCATCGGTCAGCAGGCAGGGACAGAGCATGCCCTGGGCACAGCCTTGGGCTGGGTGCCAGGTGGTGTGGAGAGGGCTCCAGCCTGCCCCTCCCCAGGGGAGCTGGGTCTCTGTCCTGCTCTCTTCAGCAGGGCCTGTCCCATCCTCCTCTCTCTGTCCTCGTGACTTTCACTTTCCCTTTGCAGTCACCGTGGGTCCTGCTGCACAGAGGGGCCTGTCTCCACCAGAGGTCCAGCTCTGCCCAGAGGGAGGGCCCCAGGGAAGGAGAGAAGGTGGCTGTGAGCCTGAGGAGGCACTTACCACCCCTACTGCCAAAGCAGGAAGGAGGTGGGGCCTCAGCTGAGAAGGCTGGGAGGTGCTTCGACAAGGGACTTTCTAAAGCAGGGGCCCTGTGAGAAGAAATGAATCTCCGGTACTTGAGGAAAAAGGCAAAAGCCTGGCTAAAATGCTACACCCGGAAGCCCTGGACCAGGTACTGCTGCCCACTCTGTCCCACTGTGCCCCCTCTCTGCAGCCCCTTCCTTCACGGTGGGTCCTGGCTTCTCTCCCTCTCTGGGCTCTTTCTCTGCAGGACCTACCCCATTGGGGGTCTTTGCCCTGCTCTGGGGATGCCCACACTACTGCTTCTGAATGGCCCTTCCCGTACCTCCACCCAGCCCTGCTGTCCTGGCCCACTGCTCAGTCTGCAAGTTTATGGGGCTGGACTGTTCCCTCCCTGCCTGGGGGTCTGCCTGCCCCGAGGTCTTTCCAGTGCTCTGTTAACAATTAGAATTGGACTAAAGGGTGAATGAAGCAGTTGGTGAATTTAGTTTTAAGCACTTTGATTTGCTCTTCTATTGACCTTGTTACACACACAGTGTGAGAATAGCTGTCTGGGGCAAGAAGATAAGTTATCTGTTCCAAGGATGTCTGCAGACATCTGTGAGCAGAAAAGTAAATACAGGCTGTTCCCAGACACACCCACAACCTTTACAAGTGATCACTGTACCACTAGCCGGCACCTGTGGAAAAGACGCCTGGGGCAGGAGAAATGCTGATAGTTGACAATTAAGTAGAAAACAGCGCCACACCCAAGACAGCACAGTGCTGCCAGGTCACATGAAGGAACAGCCGGGCATGGCTGTGCCTGGACAGGGGACCAGGTCCATCACTTACCAGCCCTGTGCCTCAGGCAGGCTACTCCCCTCTTCCTCCTCTATTCTATGAGATGGGTCCCCTAGGATTTGGGGAGGAGTAGATGAGTTCAGATACATACAACACTTAGAACAGTAGCCACAGCCTGTGATGCAGGTGTCAACCTGATATTTAAAAACAAATAAACATGCATAGGTGAGAAGTCAAGCATGAATTGAATGGAAATATGAAAAGCTTCTATTTTATTTTTTACTCATTTCTATTTTTCTAAGTGGTTGGGGGATGGGTGCATAGGAATCTGGGTGGGGCTGGAGGTGTGCAGTTGGAAGGAGCACAGCCTGGGGTCCTATGAAAGGACCTGTGGTCCCTGCTGTCCCTGACCCCTCTCCTCTCGCTCTCCCCGTCTTCCTGCCTGGGAGGCAGCAGGAAATACTCCGGACCCAAGATCTTTGGGAAAGGCACAGCGCCCAGGTGGTACAGGGGGCTGGGTTCAGGAGACACCAAATGGAGAAACTCCAGGGAGCGCTCTCTGCATTTTCTGTTTTCACTTTTGCCCCAGCAGCCCAATGGACCAGTTGTATCGTGACTATTTCTACTTCCACTTTTACAACCTGCCCAACCCCAGAAAACGGCTTGGCTGCTACATCTGTTACCAAGTGGAAGGAACACAGACTTACTTACCTATGCCCTTTAAAAAAGGGGTCTTTGAGAACCAGGTATGGGCCCCACTACACTCTCCTCAAAGGCAGGANGTCTTAGCTGAGGACTGCCAGTGATCTAGACTATATGCCAAGGAACTTTGAATTTCAGGCAGAAACAAAGGATTTGGAACTTACTTAACTCCAAACTCATTCACATTTAACTGGTGTCCTATATTTTTCATTGCTAAATCTGGCTGCGGCACTTGTGTGGGAGACACTTACAGGAACTTCCATTTGGTTCCCAGAGTGATGCAGGCTGTGGCCCAGCATCCCTGCCTACACCCCCACTCTAGCCTGTCTCTCTGACCGCAGCGTGAGCACACCCACACACCTGCCCTGGTTGCAGGGTGGTTTCTGGCATGCTCCAAGCCCGAGCTGGGTGAACCATGGCACGCTTCCTGCCTGGCTGCAAAATATCAAAACGGGAAGGCATTTGAACTTGACACTAAGAGGACTTTTCCTCGAGATGCCCAAGTGTCATTGAACAAGTGATATGGCACAAACGATGTGAACAGAAACATGACATGGAGTCACTAAAGCTAAGAACCCTGAATTGGAGCCAGGAGACCATGGGAGAAGCTAGCTTATGCACGTCCACAGCGATGGAAGATGGAGTTTCACACTGTGCCCACCAAAAAGGGCTACATCTTGTTGTACTTCTTGTGGCTTATTTCACTGAACTCCAACCTAGCAATGAGCAGAGTAACCTATCCAATACATACTAACATCAGCTATTATTACCTATGCCAGTCATAATTCTTTCAAAACAAGTATGTGAGCCTGCAGTTTTGCCTTTATAAACCCTATCTTTCTCTCTTTCAACCTGGAGCACAGTTCAGGCTCCTCCTGAATCGGTGGTGTTCGAATTTCAACTCCTAAGACCCAAAAAACTTTTCGTTTTGCTTTATAGCCTCAGTTTTTTCTTCTTTGACAGTGACCTTGCACAAGTGGCATCGCAACACTGTAAAAGGAAGGTAATCTACCTGCTTGTGCAGAGACAAGTACTGGCAACCTTTGATTTAAAATGTGGAAAGTGAT
>NW_017731671.1:15325-18416 GCF_001890085.2 Hipposideros armiger
TGGGACCTGTGAGGACAGAGGTGCCTATGGGATGGGCAGGAAGAGAAGCCCAGTGGACATGGGGGGACAGAGCATCAGTGGCCCGTGACTGGGAGGATGGGGACAGTTATCACACAGAGGAGGGACTTTGGGACAGAGGTCTAGAGGCCACCAGCAGAGGAAACAAAAGGATCTCAGGCTGGTCCCAGGAGGCTGGGGGCTCAAAGGGGAACAAGGACTTGCAAGGACCCCAGGGGCGTGCTCTGCTTTTCTCCCTGCTCTGGCCTCCAACGGCTGGTGCCTCCAGACGTCTTCAACTTTCACTACAGAAACCTGGGACGGGGTGAAGGGTGGCACAAGGCTTACTTATGCCACTGTCTGGAGCACCTGACCAGGATATCCCTTCACAGCAGGGACAGGCACAGACAGGACCGATCTGCAGGGACAAGAAGATCTCGGTGGGATGTTCTCATCGGATATCTTTTCCTTTCATCGATTTAGACAAAAGACGCTGGCTGGCAGCGTGGAGCTGGGTGGAGGTAACAAGAATGAAAAGCTCAGCCTGGCACGCCCTCTCTCTGTTAGGGAAAAAGTCCAGATGCTGGGCCCACAGGCAGATATAGGGGGGTGCTGTGGGTTGGAGAAGGTGGAGAAGGTGTCGTCTCCTTGAGGGCAGGACAGCACCGGGCCCACACGGTACCGGGCCCGCACTGCAGCCCAGGTTCCTGGCCACGGTGTGACCCCAAGGGGGTGGTCAGCGGGTTGTCGTTTAATGAATGGGGGGACCAATGAGTGACTGAACCAGCCTGGTCTTCCCTGTGGGGAGAGACAAGGTCCCAGAGGTTCGGTCAGTGGGCCTCCCATCGGACACGCAGGGCCACCCAACCCACTGCGCCTCCCCTTCCGTCTCCTCTGCCTGGGGAATCGTGCCGTGTGAAACTGCGTCACATTCCCCGGAACATCCTGGAGAAGCTGGAGCGCTCAGGTCATATGGGACACTTCCCGGAGCCCAGTTCTGAGTGTGCCCAGACCCTGACTACGCAACCTCAGCCTAAGGACTTTGCACCTGACTCTCCTGCAGCGATGTGTCCACCAGACCTGCAGGAGCTCAGACCCTGCACAGGGACCTCAGAGGATCAAGGCCTCCAGGGTCAGCTACCTGGAGGGCTCAGCAAGCCTTCAGGGGGAGTGCCAGGGGCAGGTCACTGGGGTAGAACTCAGTGACACCATGGACAAGATTTAGAGTCCATGTGGAAGGACATTTGGGGTGCTGGAGGGGAGCCTATGTGGCGAGGTGGCCTCTGCTCTTTGCATGGAATCCGACTGTCCCTTCTTCTATCGCAGTTTGTGAAATTCCAGGAAGACTTCATGGACCCCCAGAGGAGGCTTTTGAGGCCTGGCCCAGTCTGCACACAGATGCCTGGAGGCACCCTGTGCTGAGCCCCCACCCCACACCAGGTCCCTCTCTGTTTCCTCTTTACCCATCATTGGCCTTCCTGGTCTTTCTGGGGAGACCTTCCTTTCTGTAAGGTTTCCTCTTCTCCGAGGTTCCCACCGCCTCTCATCTCCTGTCCCTGTGCTCATCTCAGCATCTCTCTCTCCTTTGTCCCCAGTTCCCCCACCCTTTCCCCCTGTCTCTCTTCCTCACTTTTCTCTCGAGGCCCCTTTGCTTCTCTCCACCTCCCCAGACTGTTTTATCTTCCTCTTTGACCCTATTCCAAAATTAAGTACTAGATATCTATGTCATAGTATACGCATACCTGGAAAGCCCAATACATTTGAAAACACCAAAAATTAAAACGCCTTCTTATGGAAAGACTTCATAAACTAACAGCCTAGCCACACACTGAAAGAAAGCATTTGCAATGTATGTAACTGACAAAGGATTACGATCCAAAATATCTACAAACTCTTATAAAGCAAGAGGGAAAGACAAACTGCCTCACAGAAAAATGTACAAAGGACTCGGCCAACAGTTCTATAAAAGAGGAGAATGGGAGGGACAGAAAAATATGAAAAGGCACTGGATCTCTCTAGAAATCAAGAAAATATAAAACCAAACAGCAGTGGGAGAGACTCCACATCCCACTGTCGCTGCAGGCTCACGGGGGTGGGGTGGGGGGGGGTCTAAGAAGACAGGACTCAACCGGGAGCAGTGGTGACCAGGTTCCTGTCTCCGCACCAGAAAGAATCAAGAGCGAGACAGATGCAAGAAAGCACAGGGAGTTTACTGAAACAAAAGTACACACTTGAGAGGGAAGTGCAGGAGAACTCAGACTCAGAGATTGAGCTGCGCAGAGGAAATCCTGGCCAGGGAGAGCAGGTTTTGATAACCATCTCATTGACAAGGCTCATCAGTTTCCTGTCAGTAGGTGGGGTCTTCAGTTTGCCATTCTTCCTTATTTGGCTCCTCCAGAGCTGTCATGGCATCAGATGCATGCTGGGATTCGTGGGAAGAGATTATAGTGACAGTAAAATTAGCTAAAAGTCAGGTCCTGGTCTTAGGGCTTGGCCTTGCTGGATGAAACTGGTTCTGGTTCTTCTCCAGTTGCACGTGCCAGATACAGTCACCTGTTACTAGTGTAACCAGTGAGGCGCCTCAGTTGCTTCCGGGAGGGGGCTGTCAATTTCCTAGGCCACCTATCCTGCCTCACCATCAGGTGGGAAAATGCGAGGTCTGATAATACCTGCACTGGGGAGGACAAGGGAATAGTGATGCTTTTTATTCCCCTCGGGTGTTTGTTGGCATGAGAGCTTTGGAAAGCAGCTTGGCAATGCCAAGTATGGGTGACAATATCTATGACCTGTGTGCTAGCATTTTTCATTCTAGAAACTTCCCTAGATAGTCTCGCTCACAAGTACACAACAGGTAATCCCTGCAGGGTTGTCAATGATGATGGAACAGTGGGAGCAATCTAATTGATCTCCCATAGAGGAAAGGAACAAATCATTGTCCAGGGCTGTCATGGGAGACTGTTACCGAATTCAGGTCTGGCTTGCCGCTCACGAGACAACGATCGAGAGACAAGGGTTGGTGGAAAGAAAAGCAGGTTTATTAAAAATGCTCGCATTCAGGGAAGATGGTGGACTGCTGTCTCAAAGACCACCTTCC
>NW_017731671.1:27541-28892 GCF_001890085.2 Hipposideros armiger
AGTGTCCTGTTTCTTATAGTTGCAGATCATCAGTTCTCATTGCTGTATAGTATTCCACCAGGTGAGCTCACTGCACTTCCTTTATTAGTCCTCCTTTGATGACATTGGCTGTGGGCGTGGTGACCGTGGCAGAGCTGAGGAGGCCGTGAGGGGCCTGAGGAGAGCCTAGGCCACTGGAACGCAGCTTCACCGGAATTCTGTTCCTTCCTCACGACAGTACTCATTTACCCATTCAATCAACATCTTAAATCTTTTCCAGTCTGACATGGGAAGAAGCTATTGTATTGGTCTGAATTTGTATTTTTCTGATTACTAAGGAGTAGATGAAAGTGGGGTCTTTGTTTTAAGCTCTTTTCAAGAGAAATCTTATTCACGTCTCACTCCATTTCTCCGCTTCAGCTTTGGTTCTCACAGTCTGCTATTGGCTTTCCTGCTAACTAAAGGAAGCACCACAGCCTCCTTCTCAAGAATTTGCAAACCTTCCTAAATACGGAATAATGGAAGACAAAGGTGAGGATGTCCCCGCTCCCGGGAGCAATTGAGCAATTGCTGTGTGGCATAAACTAGTTCAAAGAACTGATTCCAGGAACCTGAACATAAGGTTAAAACCTTACGTTCAGAGAGTATCAGTCTTGATTTTCTATGTGGTAGGACAATTGTGTGAACATTGGTAGCTATTAAAAGATGGGAGTAGGGACTCGGGGGGCAACTGCCTGCTTCCGCCACTTGCTGGATTATGACATTTGGCAAAATACTTAGTCAAATTATAGGCATAAAATGGAGCGAATAATAGAGCTTCCTCATGTGTGGTTGTGAGGCTTACATGAGTTTTTTATATTTATATCTACATATCTTATGAAGAGTGCCTGACCCACAGTAAGCATTATAGAGTGTTTGCTGTTATCTATAATATTACTAGAAATCTGTCTCTGAAAACAGCATTCCACATCATCATCTTGCAAAGGCTGTATAAGACCCATACATCGAAAACATTACTAAGAGAAAATAAAGAAGACCTAAATACATGGAGAGATATACCATATTCATGCATTGGAGGTCTCTGTGTTAAGATGTCAATTCTATAGATTCCATGCAATCCCAATCACATTCCCAGAGATCTGCCCCCTTGTGGTAGCTTTGTAATGTGTCGACTAAGCCAGGCCAAACTTCTTTCCCAGAATTCCCTTTCCAGCAGTTGTGGGTCAGGGTGCCCACAGGAGGGATTATCCTGGCTGATGAAGAGGCAGGAAGTGAAATAGCAGCTTGTGCTAGCGTTGGTGCGCTAACTAAATTCACCGCCTTGGTGTGAAGCAGCAACTGTGAGGACTTCCTCCACATCTTCTTTGAGCAT
>NW_017731671.1:31567-36616 GCF_001890085.2 Hipposideros armiger
TGTGGGATGGACAGGTGTGCACTGTAGCGGTACAATCCCACTGAAGCATAATCGGGGTTACTTATGTCATGTAACCCTTTCTAGTACCCGGTGTTCAAAAGTTAAGAGATCTTGACGAATTTAATGTTGATAATGTGCTTTGTAACGTATCTATTTTGTAACATATCTAAGATAGTATTTCAATGTATAATTTATACGAAAGTTCTTCATGAGATAGGGTACATTCTTTTTTCCACACTAAGTCATTGAAAGGAGATGAGTATTTCGCACTTGCTGCACATCTCAATACAGACAAGCCACATTCAAGAGCGCAATTGGTACTGTTGCGGGGAACCCAGACAAAGAGACAGGACACCAAGGCGTGGGAAGCAACTGTTAGTAATGCCGGCACTGGCTCAGCGGATTCACATCCAGAGGCTGAGCCCCCACTCAGTTGGGATTTGGGGTTATATACCCTGAGGTTTCCAGGTTCCTTATTAGGACATGTGGCCATTGAGCCAGTTCCTGACTGGCTCTCAGGTGAGGTAGGAATTTGAAAAGGTTAATCGCGGAAGTCTTGCTGACCATACAGTTCAGGAATGTCTTTGTCTGAAGCCCGCGCAAAATCCTTGGTGACCACATGGTCTGGAAGGTCTTTGTCTAGGGCCCATTGCCACAGTACATGTGGCTAGTGGTTCTCCTGTCGACAGTGCAGCTCTGTGTCCCCCGCCCCCCCACTCCCCTAAGCAGACAGCACCTGGGGAACAAGCCTGGACCCCAGAGGCCCAGCCCGGAGCAGGCGCTCAGGATGCTTGTAGCTTGAATGAATGGGAGAATGGATGTTGCAATGAATAGATAAGTCGATGCGTGTGGGAAGGGATGACTAAGTAAAAACAAGAGAAAGGAGAGAGATTTTAAAAAGGGATAAGTCGATCCATAACATGCCTCTGAGACTATTGCTCCCTGGTCCCTCTCCCCACTCCAACCCGCCCTGTCGCATGCCTGCTCTGCCAGCCCAGAGCGTCCCCTTTCCTTCTCCATCTCTCCCAGTTCTATAAGAATGAGTATGGGTCCTACCACGCAGAACTCTGCTTCCTGTCTTGGTTCCATGATACGAAGCTGTCTTCCGATGAGTATTACCACGTCACCTGGTTCCTGTCCTGGAGCCCCTGCGCCGCCTGTGCAGAGAAGATAGCCAACTTCCTGAGGACACACCTGAACGTGAAGCTAAGTATCTTCACTTCCCGCCTCTATTACTACTGGCACCCAGCATTCCGTCAGGGGCTTCAGAAACTGCACGACTTAGGGACCCGGATGGAAATCATGTCCTACCGAGGTGAGAGCAGACAGAGCTGGGACAGAGCTGTGGGAGGGACGAAAACCAGGTAACAGGGACCTAGAGTGCCCCTGGGAGAGTGTGTGTGTGTGTGGGGGGGGGCAGTAACTTGGGAAACTGAGGCAGGAGTGATGGCCCCTGGCAGGGAGGAGACCAGGCCCTGAGCGGGGACACCTGGGGAGGCTGAGAGAAAGTCTCCTGGGCAGGTCCTGACTGCTTTCACTCCTCTTTATCTCAGAGTTTAACAGCTGCTGGGAAAACTTTGTGTTCAACCGGCAAATGCGTTTCAGGTGTTGGAGGCGAGTGCATAAAAATTACAGATTTCTGTCCAGACAGCTTAATAAAATCCTCAGGTGGGTGCTGCTTCAGCCTCCCCCGCTCCTCCCCCTCTCCTCCCACTACCTTCACCTCTGTTCTTGGGCCTCCTACCTCCCTTCTGGCTCAGGTCATTCCCCCTGCACGTCCTCCCTCCACCCCTCAAGGTCTCCCTCTCCCCCAGCTTGGCGCCTCCTATCTCACCACAGTAACCAAATCTTGTTATTAAACTGAACATAAATGGTCATGAAGTGTGTAAGTGTGAGAATCAGAAGACTTGAGAAACATCCTTCAAGGCAGACTTGACTTACCAGAGAATGAGGGCCCACTGGGAGAATGACTGCATTTGTTGCTAGGGCTTTCCAAACAAACCCTGTAGCCAAGGCCGTTGTGATTTGAAGGCTCCATGTAGTTGCGGCAGCTAGGACTGAATAATTTAATTTTTTATTAGGGCTTTGTTCACAAGGTAATTGTTCTTCCCGCTTCACTCTATTTGTTCTCATAAGCCACTGATGTGGTGTCGAGCAAGAGGCGATAACTTCGGAGTCCCAAGGAGAACGGAGGAGTTTGTTCTGCAGAAGAAAACAATGTCTCCAAGATAGCTGCAACCAGCTGCTGACGCCCAGGAGTCTGATACCAAACGTTATCTAAGACTGAAGAAACAGACTCCTCTCTCTGGATTCTCCGAGACTCCCCCTTCCCTACTCCCTAGCTGCATAAAAATTCCCTACTTTAGCTTTTGGGGGAAGAGTGGAGAGATCTTGTTCTTTCATCCTCTCTCTTTGGCCGAGTCCAGTAAACCTTTTTGTATCTCTAAGCACCAGTGTCGCAGTGTTTTGGTTTATGAGTGCATTGGGCACACGACAGGAGTTTTGGAAGGTGATTCAGTCACAACTCCACAGACTGGGTGACTCTAAAACTGACATTTTACCCTCACAGTTCTGGAGGCTGAAAGTCCAGGATCAAAGTGTCGGCAGGCTGGTTTCTCCCGAGGCCTTTCTCCTTGGACTGCAGATGGCCACCTTCTCGCTCTGTCCTCACGTGGTCTTTCCTCTGTGTGTCCTCTGTGTGTCCCAACTTCCTCTTCTTGTAAAGACAGCAGTCAGATTGGATCAGGGCCCACCCTAAGTGCCTCATTTAAACATAATCACCTGTATAAAGGCCCTGTCTGAAATACAGTCACATTCTGAGGACCTGGGGGTTAGGACTTCTACATACCAATTTGGAGGGGGGGGGGGACACAGTGCAGCCCATACAATGACCAAGGACCTTTCTGAGCTGAGTGGGTGTGGCAAGAGCAAGATTCTTGTCCTATGTGTCTGTTTCCCAGGTTATCCCAGACCTGACCTTGACTCACCTGCTTCCATTCCAGACCTTGCTGCCCCAGGAGCCCCCCTACCCCCTCACACCCTGCCCCACACCCCCCTCACACCACACCCTCACTCTGAGGCTCCCTATTCATTCCCAAATGGGTATGTAAGGATTGAGATTATCAGAGCGTTCCAAAAAGAATAGAAAGTGGAAGGGCAGCCAATTCCAGTTAGAGACAGCTCAGGAGCTCAGCGTAAATCAGGAAGTGAAGGTCTGGTCCTAGACCAGAGCTGGCTCCCAAGTGAACATCCTGGGGAGGAACTGAGTGAGGTTCCAGACAGGGTGGGATGGGCTCCGGCGCGCGGCCAAAAAGGAGCCAGAGATGAGCCTGATATGGTGGGACCCTGGGCAGGCAGCTGCGGAGGTTGGAAAAACAGGAGGGAAGGTGTGCATGGGAAATACTTTCATAAAATCATTGCGGAGATTGTCTTGGGTCTCCCACGGACCACCTGTTTCTCATTTAATCTTGGCTGTCCTGGTGTGAGTTGTTGCTGGTGGCAGACACCTGTCCATGTCTACACTGCTGCCTGGGGGTGTAGGGCAGAATCCAGGGTCTTTGGCTGCTTCAGTTTGTCTACCTTGATGCTCCCCTCTCCGTGTTTTCTCCAAGGAATGAGGCACGGAGGGGCACAGGTGTGGATGACACACGCTTGACTGTCTCAGTCCTCAAAACTGTCCAAAGGGGCCAGCTCAAAATGTCTTCTCCTGGAGAAAAAGAACAAAGCCGGAGGCCAGCCTTGGCGATCCACAGGGACCTCCAGGACATCTCCTCCAAGACAGTCACTGTCCTGCTCTCCGCACATCTCCATTCTCCGCCCATCTCGGAGAGCTCACAGGGGTTCTCCAGGCCCAAGAAGTAGGAGTGCAGTCATTAGGGAAAGGCCTTCAGGTCTTGCAGCCTTCAGGTCCATCCCTCCTGCTTCTCAGGCTGTGGGGGCATCTTAGCTCTGAGTTTGAACAGCACCTCAGCGTGCAGATCTGATCCCTCTTCCTGGAAGGGCCCAGCTTGTTCTGGGCTGTGCTCCCCAGACATCAGGACAGATGGGGGTGGAGGGGGACGCCATTCCTGCGGATCCTCCAACCTCCTGCCCATGCTCTGTTACCCCTGGGCCATCCCAGGGCCTCTGGGGCAGAATGGGGTGTGTGTAGAGTCGGGGAGCAGTGGGGAGACAAGCTGGGAAAGGTTTCTTCGGGACTTATATTTGTGTGCAATCTAGACTCGAGTTGACAGGTGACCGCGCGAAGACCTCCTCCCCAGGATTCTTTGTTTTTTCATCCGGAGGTCTTAGTGGGCATGTGACAAGGCACACTTGAAGTCCAGGTCCTCAATTCCTGACCTGGGACGCCCTGTGGGGAACAAAGGGCCCCTCCCCTTATGCTGTCCTTCTTCTTCCAATACACACACTGCTTTTCATGGAACAATGAGGAAGCAGGTGAGAGTAAGGCCACGCCTCCTGGACTGCATTCCAGCGCTGTCATTTATTTGTCCTGTGACCTGGACAGAGTGTCTTCCTGTTAGGCCAGGAGCAGACGCTGCCTTAGGCCTGGAGAAACTGCAGGGAATGTGCTGAATAGAAACCGTCTTATCTTAGAAGCCATCTTGTCTTGCTCCCTGCTGGCTTGTGTTTTTCTCATAGGGACCCATGATCAGTGGACCTGAACATTCCCGGACAAAGGCATGGGAACCAGGATATGGAGCAAGAGGACATGGCCACACCCCCAAACCCTCAGTTGTGATGAATAATGCAACTAAAAGCCAGTGAAGCATTGCATTGACGAGGAACACCCTCGTTTACCCCCTCCTATGAAACTTCACACCCCTCTTGCTCAGGAAATGTCATGTTTTTTTCTAACCCGACCACCTGCTGCTCAAACCCACCAAATAAATTCTAATAGACCAATTTTGCCTCCTGTGACTCATTCCTCCGGAGGTGCCTAACACCTAAGCCTCTCTGATGGGACCTCATCTAAGTTGTCAGTATTATGATCTGCCCCTGTTAATGCTATGGGGCTGGGACAGAGGATGGAGTACAGGTGCTCAACACATC
>NW_017731671.1:42856-44803 GCF_001890085.2 Hipposideros armiger
AAAAATAAACTCAAAATGGATTAAAGACTTAGATGTAAGACCCAAAACCATAAAACTCCTAGAAGAAAATATAGGCAATAAACTCTCTGACATTGCTCTTAGTAATATTTTTTTGGGGAATCTATCTCCTCCGGCAAGGGAAACAAAAGAAAAAATAAACAAATGGGACTACATCAAACTAAAAAGTTTTTGCACAGCAAAGGAAGCTCATCAACAAAATGAAAAGACAACCTACCGAATGGGAGAAGATATTCGCTAATGATACATGTGATTAAGGGTTAATATCCAAATTATATAAAAAATTCATACAACTTAACGCCAAAAAAAACCAAACAATCCAATTAAAAAACGGGCAGATGGCCTTAACAGGTATTTCTCCAAAGAGGACAGAGAGATGACCAATTGACACACATCACACAAATGAAAACCGCAATGAGATATCGCCTCACACCTGTCAGAATGGCTATCATCCATAAATCAACAAACAAGTGTTCTGGAGGATGTGAAGAGGTAACCCTCATGTACCATTGGTGGGAATGTAAATTGGTGCAGACACTATGGAAAACAGTTTAGAGGTTCCTCAAAAAATTAAAAATAGCACTACCTTATGACCCAGTCATCCCACTTCTGGGTATTTATTAGAAAACACCCAGGTCGGCTCGCCCCAGAGGGGAGGCCCCAGGGAAGGAGAGAAGGTGGGTGTGAGCCTGAGCAGGCGCTCAGCAGGGCCCTCCCACCCCTGCTGCCAAAGCAGGAAGGAGGCGGGGCCTCAGCTGAGGAAACTGGGAGGTTAATCAGACAAGGGACTTTCCTAAAGCAGTCCCTGAGAGGGGGACGGAGCCCCGGCACACCAGAGAAATGGCAGGGCGGGCACATAGCTGTGGAGGAGACTGCAGTCACGTACCCTGGGTCAGGTACTGCTCACTGCCCACTCTTAGAACAGTAACGGGAGCCTGTGAATTTAGATGTTAACCCGATATTTCAAAAATGAACATGCATAAGTGAAAAGTCAGGAATGAATTGAACTGAAATATTAAAAGCTACTATTTTAGGGCAGATGGGGTTTTATTCCTCATTTCTATTTTTCTAAGTGGTTGGGGGATGGGTGCATAGGAATCTGGGTGGGGCTGGAGGTGTGCAGTTGGAAGCACAGCCTGGGGTCCTATGAAAGGACCTGTGGTCCCTGCTGTCCCTGACCCCTCTCCTCTCGCTCTCCCTGTCTTCCTGCCTGGGAGGCAGCAGGAAATACTCCGGACCCAAGATCTTTGGGAAAGGCACAGCGCCCAGGTGGTACAGGGGGCTGGGTTCAGGAGACACCAAATGGAGAAACTCCAGGGAGCTCTCTCTGCATTTTCTGTTTTTCTCTCTTGTCCCAGACAGCCAATGAAGCGGTTATATCCCAGGATCTACTCCTTCCAATTCCGAAACCTGGTCAAAGCCTACGGGCGAAATTCTTCCTACCTCTGCTTCCAAGTGGAAAGAGTGCAGCGCCCCTCACCTGTGTCCTCTGACTATGGGGTCTTTCGAAACCAGGTATGGGCCCCACTACACTCTCCTCAAAGGCAGGAACTATGCCAGGGGATGATGCGAAAAAAATTTTAAGTACAATGCCGGTTGCTTCTTCCCACACATCCTTGGCCCATGATGTCTCTGATGTTCCCCCTGAATCCTGATACTCAGTAGCTTTTGACTTAACCCACGAGGCCTGTTTTAGAGAATCTGCTGCCTGTCAGCCTCTACGTCCTGTCATCCAGCATGGCCTCTAGCAGCCTTGGAGGAGACAGCGTCTTAGAAAGTCAGGGCCTGTTGTACACCAACGCCTTACGTGGCCATGGTAACTGCTCTGCTGGCCGGGTCCTCCCCCGGCCACAATCCTGACCCCTCCACAACTAGGATGTGTGATCCCCTAGGGGAGAGCCCACACCCCTTGTCCTGCCTGCCCCCAGC
>NW_017731671.1:50228-57121 GCF_001890085.2 Hipposideros armiger
CTTTGCAGTCACCGTGGGTCCTGCTGCACAGAGGGGCCTGTCTCCTCCACCAGAGGTCCAGCTCTGCCCAGAGGGAGGGCCCCAGGGAAGGAGAGAAGGTGGGTGTGAGCCTGAGGAGGCACTTACCAGGGCCTTCCCACCCCTACTGCCAAAGCAGGAAGGAGGCGGGGCCTCAGCTGAGAAGGCTGGGAGGTGCTTTGACAAGGGACTTTGTAAGGGTGGGGAGGGGCCTTGTGAAAGAAAATGAAAACAAAATGCCCATGACAAAGGGCAGGGCTGGGACAGTCCTGCTGAGGAGACTGCAGCTAGATACCTGGGATCAGGTAAGTCAAGGCACAGGAGGAGAAAAGAAGGTGGGTCAGAGTCCAGAGAAGCAAAATCTCCCTAGGGCCCCCCACCCTGAGTTACCACAGCAGGAGGGGCTGGGTCCACCACTAGACAGCTGGAGGAGGACAGATAACGGGCTTTCCCAAGGCCAAAGGCAGCCTTGTGTCAGGTGGCCTTGTGCAAGGGAAGTAGAGCCTGAGCGCCCGGGGACCAGGGCAGGCTGGGACAAGCCTGCCACGGAGGCTGGGGCTGTGCTGCAGGGACCAGGTACCACTGCCTCCTCCCCACTCCCAGCCCCGGGTTCTCGCCCTCTGTGGTGCCATCTCTGCAGGGTCTACTCCTGCTTCAGGCCCCAGCCCTGCCTCTGTAGACCCCCCACCGCTGCTTCCTGCTGCCTGTCTCTCTATGCCACTGGCTATATCCCACAGGCATGCCACTGGGTCTTCTTAAAGCCCTTTGTTCAAGCTCACCAGTTCACTTTAGGGCCAAGGACATTGAAACAATTGTTGGAGGCAGCTATAAAAGCATCTTGATAAGTTTTATTTTAAAAACATGCACAATTTTGCAAAGAATGTTCTAATTTTTCCATGTGGAAGGAAAACTCCTCTTCAAGACAAGAAGATAAATTGTATCTCTTGAAGACACTACCAAGTGTGAAAAATTAAGATGGTCCTTAAGTATTCCCTCCAAGCTTTTTCTATCATGCCTACAATTTTAGCTATTCAAGGCTAAGGGGTCAACAATTGTGCTATTAAGATAGTGCACTTGTCTAAAACTTGAAATACTTTAGCCTTGAAAGTGTGGGTTTGCCCAGCACTGGGGAGTTTTCCCAGAACGGGGGAACTTCAGTGCTAAAGTCAGGAAGATTGTTTCCTAAGTGTGCTATGAATGGGTGTCTTTCTTCTAATCCTTACCCCGAGGGCAGCCAGTGGCCCTATCTGGGAGTAGAACTTCTGCCTTGGTCACTGGTTCTTCATCGAAAGCCACCAGTCCCAGACGGTCTCTTCAGCAATTGTCATCCAATTCCATCTGAAGATTCACTGATTAGCACGGGGATCTCAGAGGTGGATTTCCACTTATGACATGGGTGGCTTTCTGAATTAGCATAACCTACGTCAGAAATGGTTTCTCGTAGGTGGAATTAGGGGTGTTTCAGTGAGTTGGCTGGAAATAGGGGGGAGGCATTTCCAGCTTTTCAGGAACAGGATATGCAGCCCGGGTTGTCAAGCACCCTGGGCTTGACTTCTGCATCCAGAAGCAAGTTTCTGAGATCTATGGTCCCCAGAGCCTGACTCGATGATCAGCCAGGTCACATTAGCTTTGGGTAGAGTGTCCAGAAGGACAGCAAGCTGGGGTTCCATCAAGCCTCCCAAGTTTGTTCACTCTGTTTGGTGTCCACTTGGTCACGAATGTCCGTGTGCAGTGTGTCCGACCAGAGTGAGCGTCAAGCACGCCTTTGAGGTGTGGCAGGAGGTTCCCAATTTCTGTGCCCCTAGTCCATCTAGGCAGAGTCCACAAATTTCTCAAAAAGGATCCAGTGGTTCTGCATGCCCTCACTGGCCAGGTCCCTTCGCAATGTATTGGGTCGTCGGAAAAGTCATGACGCGTTTTTGCAATGAAAAACATAGAAAAAATGTCATGACTTTCCCAACAACCCAATAATTCTCAATGAAACACAGCAAGATACAAAATGGAGTACTTTGTAGAGTATAGTCACAACTAGGGGGGAGAAAAAAACTATGTGAGTCCTTCAGCCAAAAGTCTGTCACAACACTCCCTTGGTGACAACAGTTTTTCCTGTTCACCTGCCCCTGTGCTCTTTGTATAGACTAAATAGTGATACACACGCCTAAGCAAAGAGCACAGAGTTGGAGGAAGCACCAGCTTCCATCCCTCCACTCCCTAAAGAGAAGGTTCTGGAATTGGACGTGTGGAGGTGCCTGTGGGTCTGAACAGAGGAGTCTGGGGCTCGGGACAAAGGACTATGAGCCCAGGAAGGACATGCGGTGTCTAGTTTCCAGGGCGTGGCCCCCCACTCAGGCCCGTTGTCCTGCCTGCCACGGCCTCCAAAAGGGGAGGGGGCCTCAGCCAGTCTCGAGGTGGGATGCAGCGGGCAAGGCGGGAGATCGCCCCTCTTCCTTCTCCCTCCCCAGTCCTTCCGGCCAACAAAGAAAGAGGAGACTCCCTTACCACCCCCAGGTCCCAAGCGAACCCAAGGAGGTGACAGAGCTTGGGGTGACGCCAGGGGACGCTCTCTGCATCTTCCGTTTTCTCCTTTCTGTTGCACAGAAACACAATGAGTCTGCTACCAGCAGAAACATTCTACTACCAGTTTGGCAACCAGCCACGGGTCAAAGAGCCCAGAGGCCGGAGGGAGACCTACTTGTGCTACAAGCTGAAGCTGCTCGATGAGACACTTGACCAAGGCTGCTTTAAGAACCAGGTGCCAGGCTCCCTGGGCGCAGGGCAGGAGGGGTTAACCGCATCCAGCGTGCAGGGAAAACATGAGCCTTGGCTGGGCCTGGGTTCGCCAGGCTTCCCTGGAATGCTCCACCTTCTTTCCATCCTGGGCCTCAGCAGAGGCCCTTCCCTCGAGCAGATGCTCCTCCTGCCCCTCTTTGAGAAATTAACGTTTACCGGTCCTCCGAATCTCAGCTTCGGGAAAGCCAAAGGCTCTCCTGAGGACTGGGCACTTAACTCCATCTACAAGATCTCCACAACATGCCTGATAGTCCACCTGGTTCCCAAACTGGCCACCCCACCTCCCCCCTGCTCTGACCTGCTCCTTGGGACCCCCAGGTTCAAGCATCCCCAGACAACCTCCTGGGCAAGTGTCAAAACAGGTCCTCAGAGCCTTCAGGACTGCTCTGTGGGGTGTCTCTGCCAAGCCATCACCTACTCTGGTCACTGGGACCCTGGTCCGATTCGGATCAAGCTGTGGGTGCTTTGGGAATCTTGATGGATCTTAATGGAATCTTAATGGATGAGTGAGTTAATGAAGGAAGGAAGGAGGTTCTTTCTCGTCTTAGGCAAGTTTACATATTCAAAAGTTTACAGGGCAGAGGTCACAAACCTCTGGACTCTGCCTTTTAACCAACCCTTCTTTGTCTCCGTCTGGGAATCTTCCCAGAAAAGGAGCCATGCAGAAATTTGCTTTATTGAGAAGATCAGCTCACTGGACCTGGACCGAACCCAGAGGTACAAAATCACCTGCTATATCACATGGAGCCCCTGTCCCCGCTGTGCTGAGAAACTGGTGGCTTTCATTGATGATTACCCCCACCTGAGCCTGCAGGTCTTCGCCTCCCGCCTGTACTTCCACTGGTGCTGGCCACATCAGTGTGGGCTGCAACTTCTTTGGAAATCCAACATCCCAGTGTTGGCCATGACAGAACCAGGTAGGAAGAGACACAGCTGTCAGCTGATGGGAAGGTTTGCAGTTCCGAGAGGGAGAAGCCCCTGGGGGATGGGGGGTGGCTGGACAGGAAGGATGATGGCACAGCTGAGGCCCAAGATGTGATAACACCTGCAAAGGACATTTCCAGGGAGAGAAAGAGAAGGGAGGGGAAAGTAAGGAGGAGACCCTGACCCTGCAGGTGAGACTTGCTTCTCCCCTGCCCCTCGGCCTGACTGGGACCCCTCTTTCATCTCAGAGTTTACTGACTGCTGGGAAAACTTTGTGGACAACCAGGGAATGCAGTTCGAGCTCTGGGAGAAGCTGAAGCAATACAGTGACGCAGCAAAGCGAAGGCTCCAGAAGATTCTGAGGGTGAGGAGCTGTCCCCCTGCAGGCCCCTGGCCTCCCACACCACCTTCCCAGCGTCATCTCCCCCTTCTCCATGTCGCTCCTGCTCTGCCCTCTCCCACTGCCCCCACGCCTTTCTCTTTTCCTACAATCCCCTTTTTTTACTCCCCTCTCCCACCATGGCTTTCAGTTCCTTCCTTCTCTCCCTTTCCTTAGACTGGTCAGCTTTCTATTTCACTAACAGCCTCACTTGACCTGGTTCATTTCTTGTCCCCGCGTTTTCAGTGTCCCCTCTCCTGCCCTTCCTCCGTGCACAGCTTCCAGCCAATCAATGCTTCCTAATTTCTCTCTCAACAGATCAACACAACATATCAGTTCTCAGAACAGAGCTCAGGAGGGATTCAGTATCTGAATAGTTTAGTGGATGCAGTCAGAAATGTGACCTTGGGTGCCCATCACGCTCATCACTAAGAAGTAACTCAAGATGACTGTTCCTGAAGCATCTTCATGATTCATAAACTGCTGACTCTTCGGGGCAAGTAGTGAGCTCCACTGGCATACCTGACCCTCACCCAAGTCCAAAGACCTTTCTTTCCTCCTTTTTTTGTTTGTTTTCTCTTCTCCTATAAGTAGGTGCATAGTTTTACAGTTGAAAAACTATAGATGATTTTTAAAATATATTTTTTTCTTTTCAAACTTTATTGGGGAACAATGTGTTTTTTCCAGGACCCATCAGCTCCAAGTCAAGTTGTCCTTCAATCTTAGTTGTGGAGGGCGCAGCTCAGCTCCAAGTCAAGTTGCTGTTTGGGAGTCGAAATGGCAACCTTTTTAAAAGAGCATGCGCTCTCACCAGCTGAGCCATCTGGCTGCCAGTCGGCAGCTCAGTGGCAGCTCAGCTCAGGCGCAGTTCACTGGCCCATGTGGGAATCGAACTGGTAACCCTGTTGCTCAGAGTTCATGCTTTAACAAACTGAGCCACCTGGTCAGCTCCAAAATAAAGATTTTTAAGTCTGTAAAAGGTGGCTTATTTTCTCAAGGGAGAATCAGGTCTTTCCCTCATAAAAATAAATATAAAGGACTTTTATTCTACAGCACCAAGAAAAAAATTTATTTGAGAATTTCCTGTATAGTCTAGAATAGTTGGATCATTTCAGTGGTCCAAGTATTCTCTGTTCCTTCTCAGTATCTAATATGGGTCTAATAAAAAAGGTACAACTCTATTGAGTGTAGTTGTCCCATAGAATTGATAGGGGGGAAAAACAACACTTGGAAGGAGCTATTCATTGTTCTTAGTTGAAGAAGCAAGCACCAACTCTGGCTAGTTAAAACACAAACAAAAAGTATTTATTAAAAAGATGTGAGTGGCCCAGCGAATCTCTAGGAAAGACAGAGGATGAGATTTGGAGGTTTCAGAACCAGGAAGGAGCCCCTAGACTGCTGCAAAGCTGGTCTGGTGACAGCAATGCTGGTGGCAGTACGCTTTGAGCCGCGCCTGGAAACTGGGTGCTGACGCAGAAAGCCTGCCGTGGCTGCCACCACTGTCAACATTCCCACCAGAATGGAGAAAAGGAAAGGGGGCCAGAAACAAGTGATAATAAATAACAAACACAGGATAAGGTGAAAAGAGTAAAATCGCGTGTATCCCACTAAATGCGAACAGCACGATTCTTCCATAAATTCTTACAAGAAACACTTTTAAAAATAGAGATTGAAAATAAAAGGGATAAACAAAGAAATACCAGACAAATTAAAATTTAAAAAGAAAGCAAGAATGGCAATATTACGAAAGGTAGAGTTTCAGGTATGAAGCAAATGAAAGAGGGATTTACTATAATGATATAATGACATAAAGGGACAATTAAAGAATAAAATATAACAATCATAAACTTGTATGTACCAAACAACATAGCAGCCAAATAAAGGGGAAATGGTTAGATACTCTGAGCTTGGTTAGAGTGGCAATGTTTATAGCCCAGGGGATAACCATGATTGGCCTACGTCTGTCATGTAATTCTGTCCCCTTTGCCAGACACTTTTTTAGCCTCTCTTGAAGTTAGGAGTGGCCATGGGACCCAGTTATGATCAGTTAAGCATAAGAAAATGTCTGCCTGAGAGCTTTCTTTTTTTTAAAAAAGAAAGATATTTCAGGCAAGTAAGTTTTAATTACACTATCCCTCCTTTGTTTTTCCTGCTGGTGAGTGGGACAGAACATGGGATGTCTGGAATTGTGACAGTTATTCCGCAGTTGTAAGATGAGCATGTGGACAAAAAGTCAACATGTTGATGAAGATGAAGCAAAAAGCTGGAAAAAGCTCGAGTTTTTGATGATATTGTTAAGCCACTGAAACAGTATCTACTCTAGAAATATCTACCTATAATCTCCTTGTTACATAAAATAGTAAAATGTCTGCATTATTCAAGTCACTATTAATCAGATATTTTATTTGTAGTCAAATGTGCCCTAACAGATGTAACTTCAAAATCTAGAGGACACAGCAAAAGCCATACTAAGAAAAAAATAAATAAGCTAAATGTTTTCATTACAAAAAAAAGATAGAGCAATTAATTACCTATCCATTTTTAGAAATTAGATAAAGCAATGAAAGAAACCAGAAACAGGAAATAAACAAAGATCAAAACTGAAATTAATTAGAAAATTTTAAATGGTAGAAAGGACAAATAAATCCAAAACTCTGATCCTTGAAAAGATTAATAAAGTAGATAAATCTAGAAAGAATCTGAGAAAAGAAAGATGGCAAAGATATACAAGATAAAGTATAAGAAAGGAAATGTAACCCTGATACAGGAAAGACTGGAAGAA
>NW_017731671.1:58396-80088 GCF_001890085.2 Hipposideros armiger
TCCTTCACCTTCAATGCAATTCCTATCAAAATCTCAATGTCATTTTTTGTTTTGCAGAACTTGGATAAAACATCCTAAAATTTCTATGAAATCTCATGGGTCTCCAAATTGCTATGCAAACTTAGAAAATGCATACATTCTGGGAAAGATACCAAGTTTCAAAAATTAAGATCTCTATGACAAAGACAAACTGAAGAGTCCCTGGTGCCACAAATATATATTTATTATTATTCAAAAAGAGACAGCCTCATGAACAAAGATTTCAGTTTAAGGCTCCTTAGTCTGTGCATCTTGGTAAAGAATGAATCATTAGATGACTCAGACCCTGCATCTCCATCAGTCTGAAATATTTTATTTGTGTGTGTCTGGCCTGTTTTTTAAGATGTCTGGAGGGTTCCAAAGAATCAATCATACTAGACTTGCAGTTGCATTTAAGGTTTAAGAGACTGTGATTAATCTAATTAATAATGTTTAAATTCTCAAGGAAAATGGATTTTCAGAGTTATATCACCTTCATAAACAAAGTACCAATACGATTGAGCATTCTCCTCCATGGACAAAGACCTCCTAGATATTCAAGAAACTAACAACAGTCTATTATATTAGTTGAAATTAAGATCACCTGAAAGTAGCTATAACCCCAGGGGCTACAACTAGACAGAAGCAGGGCCTCTGAGGTTGGCCATGCAGTCTGTTCACTTCAGGACTCCAAGGCTCTGCCATGAGAACAGTGCCCCGGGCTTGTGCAGCATGGCAGCACTGGACGGACACCTACCTCAAACAGGAAGGTCCAGGTGTAAGCTACAGAGCTGGGACAATGGCTCCACAGTCATTTAGGACCCAGGCTGCTTTCAGCTTTCTGCTATGCCATCTTTGGGATGTGTAAGGCCTTCGTCCTCATGACCCCAAATGTATCCAGTTATAACATCTGTGTTCTGTCAGCTAGATGGAAGAGGAAAAGGGGCAGAGAAGCAAGCTGCCTGCCTCCTAAGGGAGGGTCCCAGAAGCTGCCCTATGGCACCTATGTTCACAACTCCCTGACCAGGACTTAGTCACTTGGCCACACCTAGCAGCAAAGGAGTCTGGGAAATGTAGCCTTTATTTTGGAGGGCTGTAGAACTTGCTAAAAATCAGGGGTTATACATTCTGAAATAAGGAGAATAAATAGAGTGGGGCAATTAGCAGTCTCTACCACATAGGTGAGAAAGTTTTTAATAGTAAATGTGAAATGCATATGTACTGGGTTAGATAGTAACCCCCCCCCAAATTCATGTCCTTCCCAGAACCTCAGAATGTGACCTTATTTGGAAATAGGATCCTTGCAGATGTAATTATTTAAGGTGAGGTTATACTGAAGTAGGGTGGACTCAATCTAAAATGACTGGTGTCCTTATAAGAAGACACACAGACACGGACTCGCAGAGAGAAGCCCACATGAAGACAGAGGTTGGAGGGATGTTTTACAAGCCAAGGATTGTGGGCAACACCAGAGGGGAAAAGGCCCCACCTGCAGCAGACACAGGAAAGATCGTCCCCTAGAGGCTCCCCTAGAGCCTTCAGAGAAAGCACAGCCTGCCCAGTGGGTATTTTGGAGAACATCCGGGTAAAGCAAAGTGAGTGCAAAGGCCCTGGGGTGAGGCCCTGTGTTTGCAGAGCAGCATGGAGGCAAATGTGGCTCTGAGTGTGGTGTGAGCTGGGAAGCTGTGGATGAGGGAGGGGTCGGGACAGCCAGGGGAGGGGAGGAGCAGCTGAAGGAAGGAATGGGGATGGTGCAGCTCAGGGAGGGCTGAGTAAGCCCTGGTACAGGATTGGGTTGATATTTTGAATGAGTCAGAGAAGTCAATAGTTAAGGAACCAATCAGGAGCTCGGAGACTTCTACAGACCCACAGCTTGACTTCTGACATTCCTTCTCTCAGTCTTGGTGAAAGCGAGTAAAAGGGAGTGGTGTCCATTAACACCCGCTTTGCTGAGGGCTTGCGGAGCCAAACCCTGTGGCGGCCTCTGGACACTAACGGAGACATTGCTAAGTGACTGCGAGTCGGGGGCAGGGAGCTTATACAGGGTGGAGACGCTGGACAAAGGGATGACTCACAACCTGGGCAGCTCGGGGAGGGAAGGCACAAGATTTCACCACGCTACTCAGAAAGGCGCACAATTTAAAACTTATGAATTATTTCTGCAAGTTTCCATTTCATATTTTTGGACTGTCGTCATCTGCAGGTAACTGAAACCATGGAAAATGAAACTGTGGACAAAGGGGGCTCTTGTAGTGCGACACGGGTTCAAATTCCTGGCTCACTCACATCCTAGCTGTGCAGGCTTGAATAGCTAACCATAAGCTAAGTACTTGTTCCCCACCCATAAAAAAAGGTGCAGTAATAGTGCCCGAGCATCAGATGGACATTTGGACCAGGGTGCCTATGGGACTTTTCTTGGAGACCCAGAATTAGGATGAAGGCTCAAAGCTGAAGACAAGGCACGCTCAGTCCCCCGCTTTCTAAAGGGTTATCTAGGAGCTGCCAGCCTGCAGGCCGGGCCAGACTCCTCCCCCGACCCAACCCATGCAGGAGCTAAGAGGTGGCAGAAGCACAGCCTTGGCACACCCACCCCACCCATTCCTTCTCTCCTCTCAACCCTGACCGCAGCGTTGGGCATGCATCCGTCTACCCTCGTTTCCAGCTCCCAACCACTTCCCACCCATCACCGAATTAATTTTCACTCTACACCTGGAGGACACAGACAACTGAAGGACCTGTCCAAGGTCATGGTCAGTACCTGGCAGACCTGGGCCTAAACCCCAGGCTGAGCCCGGGGGCTGCAGCTCCTTCGTCAGCAGAACTGTGTGACACCATCAAAAGGAGAAACTGGATGCCCAAGAGCTTTTTTTTAAAATCATCTTTAATGTATTTTTTATAATTTTTTGCCTCATTTACCAGATAAATCATCTAAATAAATAGATGCTATACAGTCTCTTACCAATATCAGTACAAAAATAAAACCGAGCTCTGCATCCACTCTGGCTCTCCCCAGCACACAGCCACTCAGAAAAGGCTTGTGCTGGGGGTCAACTCGTGCCCGACCCCTCCCAAATACATTCATTAAGTCTGAACAAAGCTCACCGCTCATTCTGTGCAAAGGAAGCGTTCGTGTGCTGAGACCTGGAGGCCAGGCTGGCCGCTTATAAAGCAAAAGCTATACCACCTTCCAGAAGCATAGCGCCTTCCTCCAGCAGGACAGCAGGAGGAAGTTGGCAATGGAACCAAGGGGGCGATGACCACTGCGCTGCCCGACAGGCTCAGCTGCTGCATTGAGTGGCCTTGCCCGGGGTGGAGCGCATGCTCGGTCCAATCCCACAGCAAAAGAAAAGTACCGAATGGTCTCTACATTCAAACAGGTGGGGGCGGGGGAAAGGAGGGGCAGGTGGTCCGACGTTTCTGGGCCCCCACCCACGAATGTACTGGCCTTCTGGGTGGTGGTGAGGGATGGGGTGGGAGGTCAGTGTCCGCCTTGCCCCCGCTCAGGCCATGCCGCCCGGCTGGGACACTCAGGGCTGGGAGGAGGCCTGCAAGCCACACCAAACCCCTCACAGAGGTCTCTGTCCTGATGGGTGGAGGGGAAAGGTCCCAACAGCCCACAGCCCTTCCCCCAAGGAGCCGCTCCTGTGGGGTTCAGCCCTCCCTGAGACACAGGCCATCAGCTGTGTCAAGGGCTGAGTACGAGGCAAGTGTTATGTTGCTGCTGACAGAAACAGCTGCCTCGTTACACCAAAGAGCCCCTAAACCCCAATCCTGCAAATTGCACAGGAAAGTGCCCGTGAGGCAGGAAGCGTTTTCGTGTCCCCAGAAGGATAGGGACTTTGACTTCTACTGGAAACTGCCAGCCATGTCCCAAAGCCATAAGCCAACAGCATTCTATTAGAGAGAGGCCCCCCCTGCTCACCCACCCTCCAGCCCCCTCAGCTCTGCTGGGAGCACGGGCCCTGGGACAGTCCCCAACTCCAGCTGCCCTTCGCCTCCCAGGGGTCCCACAGCTGGGCTCCTTTTCCTGACCACCCCCGCTCACTCCTGTAGATTCAACTCCCCAGGTTTGGGGTGATTAAGTCACCCAGGAAGGGATCGCCCCCAATGGAAGCACTGAATTGACCCTGGACAGTGAAGGATTATGGAGGAAGGGGAGAGAGACCACGAATTTGGGGATCTTGCGAGCAGGGTACCCAAAACAGAAATGGGGTGCAGGCTGTCTTTGGTTTGGGAACTCGGGAAGAAGGGGTCTGGGAGAAAACGGCCCTATCCTTGCCTGGGCAGGGCTTCTGCCGACTTCCTCAGGGCACAGAGGGAGGGGGAGGAGCGCCAGGGGAGGGCGGGCAGCAGTGGCAAAGGGTAGAGGGGGTCAGCCTTTTGCCTGCTCCCCTGGGGCACCCCACAATGTGGCTTTTCCTCCTCTACAGGGCTGGGATAGGGGAGTCGTTCCTCATTGCTGGGGGAGCTACTAGTCCACAGGGCAAGTTTGTGCAAATAGAGAGCAAGTGCCCCTTCCTCCTGGCAGCCACAGCCCTTCGCTGGGCACATGGGGCGGGCCTGTGGACAGCCTGACCGCAGGAAGACATGGCAGAGGTCCCCCACGGGGAAACAAGGCCAGCCCCGGCGGCTGTGGCGAATAGGACGGGTGTGGAGGGGACACAAAACCTAAGGAGGAAGAGGGTCAGGGGTCAAGGCTGCCCTGAGAAGCGTGTGGGACACCCCTCCCTCCCTGACCACCCACGCCCATACCCAGGGTGGGCTGAGTCGGAGGGAAAGGCAGAAACGGAGGGGAGTGGGAAGGGCTGAAAAGTCACCTGAGTCAGAGAGAACAAGAGCCCCTAGAACAAGAGCCCCTCAGGGAGGAAGCACAGGGCCTGCGTGCCTCAGAGCCGTGCGGACGCCCCGCGCATCGCATCTGCACAGACGCCTGCACTCCTGCGGCTGGCCAGGCAAAGCCGCAAAACCCCATCTGTGTGCCTGGAGCGTTGGAGGCCATCTTGCCCAGGGCAAGACTCCTGCCGACAGCTTCCAGCAAATGGTGTTGGGCTAGATCCTGTCACGTGATGGGCCATGCAAGATGGGGTGAGTGTGGGGTGCCCGTGGCAAGTTCTTCTGTACTGTGAATCACCCCACATTCACCTGATCAAGGTTTCTAAACAGGAGGTTTGCAAGGCTCACTGCACACGTCTGCAGACACGTGCACACACTCACGAGGGCGGGAGGGGCAGTGTGCGTGCGCACACCTGTGTGGCTGAGTGTTTCTCACAGGCCTGTGATGGGGGATGAGGGGGCTCTGCTGGCAGCTGCCCCCAGGGAAAGGCAGAGACCTCTCTGAAGGCTATCAGACACACAGGGCACACCGCAGCAACCTCCAACTTCCTCCTCAGCCTTCTTTCTGACCCTCACTCCTGATCAAGGCAGCCTCCAATCCCACCAAAAGCTGGAGTGCAAAGTTACAAATAAAGAGCCCTCCCCACAAAAAAAGGAAAAGGAAAATCAACCAGAAAGGCTGGAGTAGGCTGCTCAAAGGGGAGGGTTTGGGCCTTCCCACCCTCCTGCAGTTCTGAGGGCCAGCTGCTGTGTCTCTGGAGGAGAATGGTGATGGAGGTGTCCAGGGGAGAGTGGCTCTGTCCCCATCCTGACCTGGAGATGATGCCCCAACTGACAGAGCAGTGCCAGGCCTCCCAACCCCGAGCCCCCAAACAGACCCTGAGGCCTCTCTGTAAACATCACTCCAGAAAAAGGGGCAGGGTGGTGGGAGGCTATTGGGATCTTCCCCCCATTCCTGTTCCATATTTTTTTAAATAAAATAATTATCCCACTCCCAACCCCTCCCCACCTCTGGAAGTCCCCACCCCAAGCCCAAAAGAAAACAGTTTAAGAAAAGTAGAAATGGTGATTCAGAACTTCCCACTGCGGTCTCGGAAGAAGCCCTCAGCGGCCTGGGCCTCACGGAAGGTGACGGTGATGGAGTTGGCGGTGATATCGGTCACTGTCACTTCACTTGTGGGGAGCGCAGGTGTCCAGGGAGGGGGCCCCTCGGCCAGGTCTGCCTCTGCGACAACTGTGGGAGAAAGACAGATAGACAGATGAGGATAGTGCTGACAGCAAGGAGGAGAAGGTGGGAATGGGTGGCAGCATGCAGACCCCCCCACCCCGCCCCAGCACCAGGTCTTCCTCTGAGTCTCCAGCCAGGTCAGGGCCTAGCTCAGGGCTGGACACACAGGAGGAGAGCACATTTATCTTTCCTGCCTGGACCAGAGCTCATCCTGAGCAGGACTACAGAGCGAGCTCTGGGCTGGGTGCCGGGGTCCTTGCAGACTGCGTGGCCTCAGGAGCACCCCATGCCCTCTTAGTGCATTAGGCCAGCTGGACCTGATGACTTAAGGGGCCTTTCCAGCTTTGAGAGTCTCTGGGCCTGGGCTGGGGGGCTGGGCCACCTTACCCTCCTCTTCGGGGGGCTGCTCGGCAGGCTCCCACTCGCTGGCCGCCTGCAGAACATCCTGGGCTGGTGACTCCTGCAGATAGAGCTCCCGTCGATGGCTGTGACTCTCCAGGTTGGGCCCGCGGGGCGGGAACTTCTTGCGTGAGAGCCGCAGGTACTTGTGGGCCTTGCGGGGCTTGCGGAGCGGGAAGGGCAGGGTGGGCACCAAGGGGCCCTTGTCCACCAGCTCGGGCGTCCCTGCCTTGACCACCCCCTCGGGGCTCCCGCTGCCGAGTGGGCGCGTCAGAGAGAAGCAGAGCTTCTCCTTGCCCTTGGCCTTGTGGGAGCTCCGCAGGTCCATGCTGTACAGCCGCTGCAGGGGCAAGCCAGGGCACGGCGGGTCAGCCCTGCGCTCCCACCCACTGCCGCGCCTTCGCTCATGCTGTTCCGCCCACCCTAGTGCCCTTCCCGTTTCATGGCCCAGAGCCAGCCATCACCCTACCCTCTGCCCAGTCCAGCCCACAGAGCCACCCCTGACCGGCCCCGGCCCCAGGCCCGGCCCAGCTCTGCCACTCATCTCGGCCCCACTCAGCAGCCTCATCTGTCCAGGGGGGGCTGTAAGGGACTCGAGGATGGGGGCCACAGGCATAAGCCTTTGGTACACAGCAAAGGAGCCATCAGGAGGTACAAAGTCAAAATTGACTGACAAAAAACAGGCCTGGATTTATGAAGCAGATATATTAAGGAGTTCTTCTTCATTATAGGAATCTTTCTCACCAAAGCACCTCCCCCTCCCCCTGTAGCTGAGACAGCCAGCTCGCCAGGGAGATGGTGTGCGGCAAGGGGCTCTGAAGGTTGTTGGGGCAAGTTCACCAATGGGGACGCACTGCACTGGGTGGCACGGTGCTCTGCCAGCAGGCTGCAGGCACCCCAGGACCCGTCCAGGGCACTGCTCGGCCCTGAGCTGTGGCCCTCTGTTGATGCCCTGCCTCCCTCCTGTTAAAACGGCTGCAAGGGAACATTCTCCCACCACTCAAGGGCTGGAGTTTTGAGATTTGGGGATTTGTCTTATTGACTTTTGGGGGAAATTTAGACAAATTCAAGAAAGATCCTTGGTGCTAAAATGTTGGGAGGGCCTGGCTCACTTGAGGACAGTACCTTCTACTGCTGCCTGTCACCAGAGGCCAAGAGCTCCTAGGAAGAAAGTGAGGCCATCAGATGGGACCTGTAGATCAAGTGTCTCAAGTTGGGAGCAAAGATCGCAAGTGCAGGCTCCGGTCTCCAGTCCCACCTGTCAATGCCCATCTCTGGGCATGGGGTGTGGGTTGTCATGGTGATGGGAGGAGGGCTGAACTGGGAAGGGATTGGGACTATACTGCCATGCTAGGAGGGCTTATCCTATATGCAGCTTTATCAAAACCCACTCCTTCAGCCTGGCTCGCAGGCCATCACAAGCCCAGGAAACGCCCATAATTCTGCAAGTTGTGCTCCTCTGTCTCCTTTTCCACCTCATCATGAGAGAACCACAGCTACGAACAGGGATCCAGGAGCACCAGGAGGCAGATCTGGGTTTTAATCTGGCTGTGGGACCCTGGGTAAACTGCCAGCCTACCTGAGCTTCAGTTTCTTCATCAGTGAAACGATGAAGCAACTTTGGTAGCCAGCCTCCAAGATGGCCCCAATAACAACTGCCTCTGGGAATTCACACCCGTGTGTCGTCCGTCCCCTCGCACACTGAGTACTGCGGGGTGGGACTTCCAAGGCTAGGGCATCAGAGACCCTGGGCTTCCTCCTCGCCCTCTTTCGTGGACCACCCACTCTGGGGGAAGCTAGCGGCCGTACTGTGAGGCCACTCAGCAGTCCTCTGGAGAGGTCCACGTGGTAAGGAACCATGCTTCCTGTCAACATCCAGCACTGACACACCTGGCATGTGAGCCGCGCTCTGAAAACAGACCATCTAGCCCCAGTCAAGCCTTCAGATGAGCGGATCCCGGGCTGACTGACTGTAACCCAAACCAGAATCACTGAAGAGCTACCTAAAGCACTCCCAAATTCCTGACCCACCGAGACTGTATGATATCACAAGTGTTTATTGCTTTCAGTTGCTTAGTTGGGGGGAATTTATTACACAGAAGTAGATGATAATACCCCTTCCCTAGCGGTTTTCTGTGCAGATGAAGTATGTTCATTTGTGAAGAGCGCTGAGCACAGAGCTGAGCATGGAGAAGATGTCTGACAGGTGCCACTTTCCTTCCGGGGACCCAATTCACACCAAGCCCATGGAACACGCCCTCTGCATGAAGGCAGGCCCATCTACTCTGGCAAAAGCCTCTGGGGATCTACAGTCAAGACTGGACAGGGGGCTGGACCCACTGCACATGGACCAAGAAGACTTATTTTGGCTGCAACACCGGGATGGGCCTCATCAAATTAGGAAGAGGAGGTATTCCCATTCGACGAGAAACCTCAGGCTCACAGAATCTAATCATATAGCACGGTTGCCTCAAATCACACGACTACATCACTTCAGACTCCATCCTCTGTTCAGTGCAAAGCAGTGAGGTCAGCACAGTGCCCCCTGAGACCTGGGTAATGAGATGACAGAGCCTAGGCCCCACCTGGGGCAAAGGATTGGAAAAGAAGGCCCGGAGGTTTCTTTTCCCTCAAAATGACACGATTCTAGGAGATTCCAAGGCTATGGTTCCAGAATTCCAGGAGTCTCCTTTCCTTGGATTCTAAAATTTTAGGCTCCCATGTTTCCTCAATTCCAAAGATTCTGTCTCTAAGGAACTCAAATATTACAATTTGGTGTTTTGAGGATTCTGAGCATCAAACAGGCTCATTTACAAGATTCTAAGCTTTCAAAATTCTAGGAGCCCATTCACCATCTAGCCACCCTCCCTCCCACCACAGCACCTCCCCCACAGGCTATCTTCCTGGGGCACCAGTGCCACAGTCCGACTTTTCCTAACTCCTTCCATTGGACCTTCCCGATAAGTGCCCCTGCCCACAGCACCCCGGGTGGGGCTGAGGAGGGGGCGTGTTCAGCTCAACTAGCTGTGCCATTGCATGGATGGGGCCGGCTGGCGGGGTGAGCAAGGGGGCCTGTGGGTGGGCACCAACGCTGGCGGGTTACCTGCAGCAGAAGCCGCTTGGGTTTCGGACCTCTCTTCCTATACCCCGACGCTCGGTCTCTCTCCTCCCTGAGGTGCAAAGCAGATGGCAGAAGAAAAGGAAACACTGGTGACATTTAAGGGACAGGAAGGTGCCTGTTCCACCCCGTCCTCTGCTGTCTACGGGGGAGAAGGCACCTTCCACCGGCCACCCCACCACCCATTTTGGGGTCAGGGCTCCCTCTTTGTTGCTCTCTTTAGGCCATAACAACAGGGTCACATATTCTACTCTCAGGGCCTCGGTCTTCCCAGCCAACAAAAGACAAGGGCACAGCCACTGGTCCCAATTGCTGAGGTGGGACTCAGGTGGCATTTCCAAAAATATGTGGCTCTTTACTGGGCTCCAGGGTCATGCATAGCTCTGCTCCACACACCACTGGGAACAACTGCCCCCAAAACAATATAGTTCCAGTTTCCACTCTTCTATAAAAACCAGTCAATCAAGATTGCCTTGAATGTCCCAAGGCAACTGATGAGCATGGGAGTGGTTCTTCCCCACTTTTGGGATCCCCCATTTGGGATCTATGTGACTGGTGGAGAGGACAGGTTCCCACTTGTCTGTATTGTCCCGTCAGGGAACAGGAGAAAAACCAGCCTGTATTGAGTCCCTAGGAGATGCCAGACTCTCTGCTGAATGCCTTCTCCACATCCCAAACTCACAAACACACAGGCACACCTTGGGGATGCAAACAAAGCCACACACCACACATACCAGAAATCATGACAGCGATGCCAACAACAGTGCCTGAAGGGGTGGGGAAGTTCAAAGTCATTTCGTCCTGCCCGCTTCCCTTCATTCCATTCACACTTTCTGTGGCCTCACTGCAGAGGCCACAGGGATGGCAGCAGGAATATGAGGGCAGCATTTCGCCCTGACAAGAGAAAAATTCTGAGATGTTCTACATTAAATTCCAGTGGGCCAGAGAGTGGGAGAGACACAGCAGTCAGCCTGTTCGTAGCTGGGGGCCAGCTAACATAGACTGCTGACATTCCTAATGTGATGGAGCCTTAAATCAACCTCCAGGCATCCATGAGACGACCACCAGACACCACCGCATCCTGTACATGCATGAACTTTCAGGACTCTCGCCTGTAACCAATCAAAAGCAGTAAGTACACGGACTTCTTCCTTACATGCTCTGCACTTCCCCTGCTTCATCTTTTCCTGCCCCCCTTATCTGTGGCCAATGTAAAATCTTTCAAAACTTACATCTTTCTTCCCCAAAACATAATGTATAAAACACGCCCGCCAGCTCCAGGATGGCGGACAGGTTGCCTTCTCCACACAGCCCTACTGCTGGTGCTTTAGACCTCACGCCCCAGGACCTGGTCCTTTTCTGGCTAGTACAGCCCCACACACCCTTTTTTGCAAGTCTTTCAGCCATGGAAATTAAGTTCTTCATTTCCCAGTGTCCTTCCTCCTTACTGGGTTGTGTGACCTTAGGCCAGTCTCCAAATCTGAGCTCAGCTAAACCCACGAACCCGGGACGCTGCTTCTGCGCTTCCTCCTGTAGGCACCACCCTCCGTCTCCAGGGCCACTGGAGGCCTCCTGGGGGAGAAGTGATGAGAAGGAGGCAGGTGGGGCAGAGGAAGGGACACGGTGGGGGCTGGCAATGCACCTGGTGGAGGGGCCCGCCCTCCCTATCAGGCCAGCTTCAGCACACCTACCACGGGACCCCAGAACCAGAATTTGAAAGCAGCATCCAGGGCACTCAGATACCCGCTCCCGGAGGCTCTCCAGGACAGACGCCCCAAGCCCTCAAGGCTGAGAATCTTCTCTCAGCACCCAGTTCCAGGCCTAGCTCTACCCTGACCCACGGGAGACACTGGCTGGTCACGTCCCCTCTCCCGGCCTCAGTGTCCTTGTCTGGAGCAAGAGGGTCCCCTCTCAGCTGGTCACCAGGGCTCTTGAGAGGAGCAAGAGAGATCCCTGGTATTTATGAAAATGGAGGGTAGAAAGGCTAAAGTAATAAAGAGGAGCAAGAAAGAGGGAAGCAAAAGGAAAGAGAGGAAGAGGGAAGGAAGCAGAGAGGGGAGAGGTAAGAGCCTTGGGGGAAAATAATGATAATGTATTTATTATATTTATATGTCATTTATTATCATCACATATGGACACTGTACAAAGTACTGCTCTAAAGGCTTTCACCCTCATTACCGCCCTATGAGGGAAGCACTATTACTGTCCTCATTTTATCGTTGTGGAAACTGAGGCACGGAGAAGTGAAGTAACTCACACAACGCCCAATTATGGCGCCTCCGCCGCTGGTGAAAACGCTGAGCCCCAGGCTCCCCACTTGGGAGGGCCAGGCCTCGGGTCCCAGTCAGGGTCAGCAGGACAGGCCTGCAGCCAGGGCCACGGGGCCCGCGCTTCTCAGCTGCAGCCCCGCTGCCCCCTTTTTGTCTGTAAACTGTCAGGGGCCGGGGGGCGTCCACTCTGTCCAGTCCTTACCAACCCAGGGCCTGGTTTCTGTCAGCCCCGGACACTCTGACCAGCTCTGTCCAGGGCTGCAGGGCAGAGGCCACCAAAAGGCCATGGCCCCAGCAAGCCCTCAGGGCCCTCGCACCCCTCCTGGTGTGCAGGGGCTCCCCAGGAGGGCCTCCTTGCCAGCCCCCTTCCGAGTCTCTTTAAAACCCTGCAAAGCAGGTGTTAACATCACTCCCTTTTCACCAAGACTGACAGAAGCGAACCAGATGTCAAGCCTTGGGTCTGTTGAAGTCTCTGAGTTTCTATTTTGTTCCCTAACTATTGACTTCTCTGACTCATTCAAAATATCACCCAAACCCTCTACCAGGACTTACTGAGCCCCCCCTGAGCTGCGCCACCCCCATTCCTTCCTTTAGCTTCCCACAGCTTCCCAGCTCACACCACACTCAGAGCCACACTTGCCTCCACGCTGCTCCGCAAACACAGGTCCTCACCCCAAGGCCTTTGCACTCACTGTGCTTTACCCGGATGGTCCCTAAAATACCCACTGGGCTCATTTCCTCACTTCACTCAGGTCTTTGGTCAAACACCACCACCTAACCACCCAGGTCACCAGCACCCCACCTATCCCTCTTCCTGTCCCCTACCCTGTCTTTGAGCAGCGATCACATCTGATACACGTTTATTAGTGTGCAGTATATAGCATGGCTCTGCACTCGGATGGGAGCCACGTGAGGGTAGGGACATTTGTTGGTTTTGATCCTTGCTGTATCCCCAGCACCTGGAACAGTGCCTGGCAGATACTAGGACCTCAATCAAGACTTGGTGAATAAATCAAAGAATGACTAGCTGACCCCAAGTTACCATCAGGAGCTACTCATACGCATGTGCCGACACCCACGGGTCTACAAAGTGCTTTCAAATACCTCTGCTTCCCATGAGAGCCCCAATAGGCTGGCATGTTATCCCCACTTCCCAGATGGGGAAGCTGAGGCCCAGCAAGGGAAAGGCCTTGCCTGACACCTCACAGCTGGTGAGTGGCAGAGCCGGACTAGGAGTCTAGTCCAGGCCTTTGACACCTGCCCGATGCTCTCCTTACCACATTCCAGGACATTCCGCAGGATTCTTCCAGGGTCACAACCCTTTTGGTCAAGGCAACACCAAGCACTGGGGAACCAGAAAGAAGCTGTGGGGCAGGGACACCCTCATTTTTAAAGGAAGGAACAGTGGGAACTGGTCCTTTGAACCTGCAGCAGGAGACCTCCTGGGGGAGAAGCGATGAGAAGGGTGGGAGGGGCAGAGGAAGGGCCCTGACCAGGGTCAGGGACCCCACCCTGGGTCCTGGTTGGACTCCTTCCCAGCTGTGAGGATCCTGGACAAGTCCCTCAGCTCCCCATCTGTCAGATGGGACCCTCATCCCTGTCTCAGGAGGAAACTGGAAGGGGCCAAATGAAGCGAGTTTAGAAAATGGTCTGCGCTCTATAGGTCGGTGGTTGAGGAGATGCTACAGGACTGGGCTGCCTGATGGTGGGAGGTCAGCAATGCTGGGCTCAGAACAGGAGAAAGGACATGTCAAAGCCTCCCTGCTGAGAGTGCTCTCAGGGCCACAGGAGAAGCTACCAATGACTAGCCAACCAGTGAATCTCAGCAGAGCAAGGGCAAATGTGGGAGACTGAGGCCCAGGCGGGTTTGCCCAGAGGCACTGGGCTAGGAGCGGGCCAAGTGGGGTGGACCAGAACTCAGCTATCTGGGCTCCAAAGCCACACCCCCTCCCGGGCCTTTCCTGAGCTGTACCAGACTCACCTTCTCCTGTTGAGAGAACCCCTAGGGAGCATGTCTCTGATCTGCCCCCAAGGGCATGCCTGGGCATTACTAATACTGCTGCTCATCACATCATACAGGGCATTGCTAGGACACATTTTTACATTCTTCACCGGAACTGAAACCCTACCTTATGGGGAAGTTGCGGCAGGAGTTATTGGGGTGGCCCAGCTTACAGCAGAGAGAACGAGGCCTGGGGAGGGGAGGGAAACAGCCCACATCACTCAACAACAGGACAGGGACCGCGGCCCTTGGCTGCCCTAGACCTGGTGCCCACCACCTTCCCCCAGCTGCAGACCAGACCCGGCTGTCCCTGCCATACCCCGCTACCCATGCTCCCTGTTCAGAGCCAAGCCAGTAGCAGGCTCCCTGGGAAGCCTCTAAGCCTGCCTGTCACCCAGCCCCGTGGCAGGCTGAGCCCCTTACTTCTCTTCATAGGCCATGACCAGGCGGGGGTCCAGGATGTGCTCTTCTGGCTCCCACGTGCTGTACCTGGGAGAGAAAGAAGAGGTCAGAGCTGCCCTGCTCCCCCCAGCATTCACAGAGGCCACAGCTGCTCCACCAGGGTCCACTGTCTGCAGGCCCTCACCCCTTCCTGGTACAGGAAACTGTCACCAACTCCAAGGAGCTGTCCCTGGCCACCCAGACTATGTTAGGAGCCTCCTGGGGGGGGGCTCCAACACCAGAACTCGCCTCATTCTGAGCACTGATCACACCGCCCTACACGTGTCCAACTCCCAATGAGACTCCATGTTCACCTCAGGAGCCCCTGGTGCCTGGAAGGGGGCAGGGCCTGTAAGTCCCAGATTCCCTTCCTAGAAGAGACAAGAAAAGGTGGCAAAGGGCAGAGGCTCTGAGCCCAGTTTCCTGGGTTCAAATCCCAGCACTGCCCTTGCTTGCTGTACGACCTTGAACAATTTACTTAATGTCTCTGTGCCTCGATTTCCCCACCGGTAAAAGGCTCTTGTGCTGATTAAATGTGTTCATGTATCTAAATGTTTAGCGCAGTGCCTGGCACACAGGAAGTGCTCTGTGCTTAGTACTGTTCTGTCCCCACTCCTCCTCAAACCCCAGCCCCAGCACAGCCTTCGCTGCCCTCCCTCTTTGGCACACATCTGTGCCATCATGGCCAGGGTGGAAGTGCCCTTGTAGCAGGGCCTGGCACACAGCAGGATTTAGTAAGTGTCCAGTGACTGAATGGTGCAGTGGTCACATGGCAGACCCCCTTGGGATTTCCCCTGGGGGTTTCTAGCACTCCCAGACCAGAGCGCACCCTCTGTAGGACAGGACAGACCTGGGCTGAGACAGCTCAGCCTTCCTCGTTCCACCTGCACTGTCATTCGCTTAGTATTTGCCTTCAGAGCAGCTCGCTTTTTAGTTTACATAATTTTATTTTAAAAGCAGACTGTATATGACTTCCACAAGTGGGAAAACCAGTATCACTCACCATAAACAGATGTTAGTACATAAAAATTAAAAAATGTAAAACATATATATTGGGTTGTGGGAAACGTCACGATGTATTTTTCCTGTTTTTCATTTCAAAAAAGCATCATGACTTTTCCGACAACCCAATACATATGTGTGTATATATGTGCATGCATACAAATGTACAATATACATACAAACATACAATTATGCCTGTGTGTGCACGTGAGTATGTAGAAACCAAACCAAAGCAATGGACTGTGATTCTGGCCAAGGCCGCACCCAGCTCTCATGGATAAGGGAGGTGAGCAGGTATTAGGAAGCTGTTAGGAGGCAGAAAGGCTGGGCAGAGCCCCAGCCTCCATGGCCTCCAGACCAGCTGAGCTAAAACCTTCACCTCAAACTGTCCTGGGACTGTAAAACCTAACAGTAGTCCTGTCTAGATTGCGCAAGCTGCCCAAGGACTGAATCCTCTCCTTTCTCCACTGACACTGCTGCATACCTACTCCATGTTGGTCCCATGCTGGGCTCTGTACACTCGGCAATGAAGGTTCATGCCCTGAGGACCTTACGGCCCCTGCCCAAATGCCACATGCCCAGCCTGAGCAGGCACAGTCACACCCCTCTTGCTTTGCACATGCTGTGCTCTCCTTCCTCCAGCAAACTCCTACGCATCCTTGAAGAGCCAGGTCCTTGTAGCTTTCCCTGACATCCTCTCTCAGCTGTCCCACTCCCAGCAGGATGAACTCTCCCCTCTGTGACCTTCCTGTCGCACTTGGCACCTGCCATAATTACTGATGAATCCAGCTGGCATCCTGGTAGGCAGATGATAACTCCTCTCCAGAAAGCCCAGCCCAGGTAGGGCCCCCGGGTGCTCTGGGACTGGCTCTAGAAGCCACCGCAGAGTTTCGCTCACCCTGAAGCAAAGGGGAAACTGAAACTGGGTTTGTTTTTTGAATAGTCTGGGTAAAGCCCCAACTATGAGCAATCAGAGGCTGCAGAGACGCCAAACCCTCCTCCCCCAAAAACGAAGCTTGAGTTTCCTCTGCTGGAACTGGTTACAAGAAAGGGGGAATTCTGTGTTGTTCTTGTCGGTTGCCTCACCCTCCCTCTTTCTCTAGCTGTTAAAATGTCTCTACCTCGTTCTGCCCTGCCCACTTCCCGACCGTACTGCCCATTTTTTCTGCCCACTTCCCAACCGTCCTGCCCATTTTTTGTTGATGTAGATGCTGTGTGGTTCCTGGCAAGTCCCTAAACTTCTCTGGACCTCAATTTCCTTATCTTAGCATCACAGCACCACCACAGTTAACAGCAAGGAGGGAGAGCAGACTAAGGACCATCATTCCTCCTAACACCCTTATGAGTTAGGTGGCCCCATTCTACAGATGAAGACACTGAGGCAAATGAGTGGCCAGTCTGTGGTTGGAGCTTAAGTTGAATCTCGGCCACTCTCTACCTGCTGGTCCCTCACATGTCACCGTATCTGGCTCCCCACAGGGCTGGGACGTCCTTGGAAGAGGGGCACTGCCTGATTGACTAGTCTTCAGTGTCTGACCCCGCAGCGTGGCACACAGTGGGTGCACACAAAGGGTCAGCCGACTCAGAGGGGACTGTTACTGGCCTGGGGCATCCAATCCGGGGGATCCGAGGCAAAAGCACAGGGTCAGACTTGGCAGCTGGAGGCATGGCCCGGCTCCGTACTGGGGGAGGGCAAGAGGAGGTGAACTGCACAAGTTGTCTAACACCCTGTGCTCCCCTAAAATGGAGGCCAGTGGCGCCTCTCCGCAGAGTGGGGATCAAGGCCACAGCGATGGCAAACCCGCTTCGGGAACAGCCGGACACAAGGACAGGCGCGCGCAGGCAGCAGGGTCCACAGCCTGGGCGAAATCAGGGGGCAGGGTCGGGGAGGAGGCATGCAGAGGGAACAGGCGCCAGCTGGTCGGGTACAGAGCGCTTGGTGGAAGCCAGAAGATCCACTTTGCCCGGCCCCGCTCACGCCGGCCCTCTACCGGTTGCCCGGGCGCCACGAGCGCGCACGCACCGCGGGCGCGTACACCGGGTTAGCAGGCCAACCAATGGGGGACGGGGGCGGGGACGATGCGCGCCGACAGAGAGGTAAACATGGCCACGTGATCGACAGCCCCGCCCCCCGGGACGGGTAAACAGGCTCCCCGGGGCTGTCTGAGCCAGATCTGCGCAGGCTTCGGTCGTGCTGAGCCCGCCCCAGCTTCCCATCCCAATTTAAAGCCGTCCAAAATAAGAACATGGCAGTGTGCTCCGGCCAAGCCTGCAGGAGTGGCCTCGAACAAGTGACTCAACCGCCAAGGCCTCCGTTTACCCATCCGTGAAGTGGGGCATATCAATCGTTCTTATGGTTTAGGGCTCCGATTAGATGTGTTAAGCCATGTGAAGCACTTAAGTTTATTGTGGCACATAATAAAAGCAAATAAGCGTTAAATTAATTTCAAAAGCCCAGACAGTGCAAAAACCTGCCAGGGCTCCTATCCTGGATGGACTCTGCGGCTGCTACTGCTGTCCAAACTTAGCCTTAGATGAGAAAGAAGTACCTTCTCTGCCTCCGGCACTGCTATGAACCTCTCTTCCTGTCACTGGCAAGCCTTGGCAGGGCCCCGTGAGGACAGAGCCTCATTTTACAGGTGGGCAGATGGGAGGTGTGAGGAGGTTGGGGGCTTTGCCCTGGGTCACACAGTTGGTAAAAATATAGAACAGGGTTCAAAGGCAGCCTGGTCTGGCTCCACAGCCTGAGCACTTCCTACTGAACTGGCCATCGGGCCAACACACATGAGATCCTTGGTCACCTTTGCCAGAGCTGGCTGTGTATCAAAGGGGCTAGACCTCCAAGGGGTGGGGTCAGGCGGCCCGCAGTTCAAATCCTCCCAGCTATATGACCCTGGGCAAGGACTCCTCTGCTGAGGGCTCTGTCTCCCTATCTGTAAAACATGTTGCTATGAGTCAATTAAATGGGCCAATTCCTGATCATAAGGGCTTACTGATTGGCAGCCTGGTTATTGCTGTGCCCACTGACACTATCATTACTAAGGCTCCATGGAGGCGGTCCTCCCTAGAACAGGGGTTGGCCAACTTTTGAGACGGAAGAGCCGCCAGGGGTCAGCAAACTGCGGCTCATGAATGTGGCTCTGAAGTAAAATTAAAAATGAAAATAAAACTATCATAGTTTCATTTATGAAATTTTTAAAGGATATTATTCACATAATGGTGAATATGTAAAAATATATTTATGGCTCTCAAATAATTTCTAAATTGTTTTGAGGGACAGGATTGGCTCTTCCAGGGGTCGGCAAACCTTTGAGATGGAACGTACCCAAAGAGCCGCATGTGGCTTGTGAGCTGCAGTTTGCCGACCCCTGCCCTGGAAGATGCGGTAGTATTCACGAGTGGGAAAGGAACGCGTTCCCAAAGGGGGAAGAGCAGTCCTGGGCAGGCTGAGATGACAGTGGGGTGTCTGAGCGTCTGGGTGGGGCTGAGGGCACCTGTAGCTGATGATTAAACATCCTCTGTCTTGTGCCCCCAGCCCCTCCCTGTGCCGTTTGCTGTACCTTCCAGAACAAGCAAGATAGCTCCTCTGCCCCACCTGCTGGGGAGGAAGGGCAGTCATTTGTTTGCTACTGGGAGAGAAAACAGGCAAAAATGTAACGGCTTAACAGGAGCCTGACACAGAACGAGTGTTTCTGTAAATCATGATTTTTGTTAATATAAGCTTCTCTGGGAAGGGCCAGGAGGGGGCTGTGGAGCAGGAGAATCTGACTCCTTTCCCCACTGAGGTGGGCTCTGTCCTAGCCAAGGCTCCCAGGCCTGCAGGGAGCAGGCCTGTCCAACTCCCCATCCTCTTTCTCAGCCTCTGCCCCAAGCCAGGCCTCCTGAGAGGGGAGACTCAAGACCAAGTGAGTTACAAAGGAGTCCTGGCTCTCCCGCCTCTTCCTCTAACTGAAGCTCTGTTTTTCTCCAAATGAAGGGGACTGACACAGTGGATGGCATGAAGTGGGGACCACACTGCACGGGGTTGTAATGACCTCCCCTCTCTGGGCCTCAGTTTCCTCATCTGAGGACTGATCTAAATGATTTCTAGGTCACTTTGAGCTCCTGTTAGGAATGGACTCCCCCAGGTCCCTCTCCTGGCTTGGGGGGACCTAGAAGCCGAGATGTCTAACTATTAATAGCAAACATTTACTAAGTACTTGGGCGGCTAAGAATGTACCAGGTACTTTCTAGCCATCATCTCATCTTCACAACAATGCTGCAATGGAGGCTTTATTATTCCAGTTTGGAAATGAGGAAGCAGAGGTCCCACCATTCCCACCATGCTGGGGAACTGCCTAAGGTCTCACAGCTGTCCAGCTGTGAGCCAGGCAAGGAACCCAGGACCAAAGTGTGGGGGAGCCAGAGGTGCCCCCAGTCATCTGGTCAAACAAGGCTCCCAGAACCCTCTTGGGGGTGAGGAGTCATAAAAGGTAGTCATGAAGGCCCATCTTGTGGTCTCAGCATGTTAAGAAACAAGTGGGCCCCAGGGCTCAGGCCAGCAGAAACATGGAGGGGCTACGCCTGGAGTGCTAGGTCCTGCCCTGCTGATAGAAGCTCTTATGGGCAGACATATCCATTTGGGATGAATAAAAGTGGGAGAAGGAATTTTTAATTGATAAACACTTCTGTTTAGAGAAAAAAATCTTTCAAAAGATGGAGTCTACAGAGGAGGAAAAATGGCCAGCTGTGCCTTGAAGGCCCTCAAGCTGGGACCGCCTCTGACACAATGCCTCCTGGTATAGAAGCTAAGGCGGAGCGCGCGCCCAGGAAGCCAATGGTCCCGCTGCCTGCCCTGGGCATCTTCCTTTTCTAGCTCTCCCATGCTCTTACTGCCCCTTCACCCAGGTCAGAAGTCCACCTCTCATCTGCCCAGCGGAGGAAGGGACCCTCCTTCGGTCCCCAGGTGTTTGGGAAGAAGCAGCAAGTGCAAGAGGAATGGACAAATGCATTATCTGGTTGGCAGCCACCAACCCCAACCATCAGGATGCCTGTAGGTCACCCTGAACATGTGCCCAAATCTTCCACCCCACAAGGTGAAAGAGGACGCAAGGGGAGAGCAGGGCCCGGACCTTGAACCCATTTTACATAGAGGGTAGATGAAGCAACATAGGCCATCTTCACCTCTGCCTTCTCTCCCCACCATGCCACTAAGGTGCTCCCAGGAGCCAATACCAGGTCAGCCCCTACCACCAGCACAGCAGAAAGCCGCTGGAACAGACAGCAGAGGCTCTGGGCAGAGGGGGATTCCACGAGACAGTCTCTAGGAGGCAGGGCAGGGAGGTGGGGCACCTACAGACCAATGGGGAGGTCCCACGACCTGCTGGCAGGTGATTGGTTGGTATGAAGGTTCTTGATTGGGCCTCCACAGGAGAGGTGGAGCAACTGTGAGAGGTCCTAGACCCAGCTCCCACCCCCCAACTCTGAGAGGGAGGAGGCACAGAAGAGATACCTGAAAATGGGGGTGCCTAGTTCAACTCTGCTTCCATTTGCTGTGTGACCTAAGACAGGCTGCTTACCTTCTCTGAGCCTGTTTCCTCATCTTTAGAGATCACTACCTCACCTGCCTCACAAGACTGTATGGGAACCTGCTCTGTAAACTGGAGAGTACTACCCAAAGACAAGGTGGGTTCAGGCTCTGTCCCTAGTTCTATGGCACTGAGGACTCATGCCCCACTGGCTAGACTTGTCTTACTCAGCACCACAAACCCCTGCTCGGCACTGCACTTGCTATGGGTTGGGGACTCCTCCCCCTGGCCAACAGTCACCTCTGAAGCCAAGATGCTGGGCCTTTACCTCCCAGGTACCAGGAAAAGCCAGAAGGAGGCTCCAACTAGAAGATGGAGCTCAACCTGGAGGGGAGCAGGTGAGAAGGGAAGCTGGGGCCACCTTGACCATCATGTGCTCCAAGCCCCTCAGTTGGCAGAGGGGCAACTGAGAGCCAGAGATGATTTAATCAAGGCCCGCCAGCCAATTACTGGAGCAGCCAGAACTAAAAGCTAGGCAGGAGAGGGGGCAAAAGGTGGATGGAAGGATGTACAGGCAGGCAGACACACACACAAAGGACCTTACTTTGGGGGCCATCCTTTCCACTTCACCAGATACTCGACTTTACCCTGTGAAGAAACAGAAGCAGACAGTGATATACCACTCGCAGGACAGTAAGGCCCAATCCCCTCTGCAGATGGACATCCCCCAACACAGACACACAGACCAGGGAACCTCCCCACCAGATCCCCACCAACCCAGAGACACCCCCAAACTTTGGTTGCTGCATGACCACCCCAGGCCACCCTCCCTACTAGAGCACAGGAGTGTATCTGGCCCCAAACACCTCTGGGA
>NW_017731671.1:86294-91390 GCF_001890085.2 Hipposideros armiger
TAATAAATAAGCACCCATCTCAAGACGCTAGAAAAAGGAAACAAAAGGAAGCCAGCGTAAAGGTAAATAAGGAAAGTAATGGAATAGGATCAACAAAAACAAAAATTATTTCTATGAAAAGGCTAATAGTATTGACACCTTTCTGATGAAATTGATCAAGAAAAAAGAAGTCACAACCAATATTAAGAATGAAAAGTTAGAGAGTCTGCAGACATTGAGAAAAAGAAAATACAAGATATTATGAATAACTATTAAAAGAGCTTAAAGTTTTTTAATGAAATAGGCAAATTCCTAGAAAAATATAACTTAACAAAACTGAAAGGAAACTGGAATGAGCACCATTCCTAGTCATAGTACCAAAGTATTTAACAACCGGGCACTGAGCATTTATAACAGGTGCTAGCTAGCCTTAGCGCTCAGCAGAGTCCAAGAAGACCCTGGCTCTGCCAGTCTTTGATCTACTCGTCACTGGAAGGTCTGGGGGATCTGGGGCTATCATGGAGGGGCTGTTGCAGTTACTGGTTGGGAGTGGTGGCTGTGTACCAACTGGCATGAAACTATTTTAGTACTTTAGCCACCTGAAGTCCTGTGGCATCAGCTGCACATCAGACCTCCCAATAACCATGAAAGGAATTGAATCAATCATCAGTTTCCACAAAGAAAACTCAGGCCCAGAGGGCTTCACCTATGAGTTGTTTAAAGAAGACATGATTTCAGTCTTACCCCAACTTTTTCACGTAATAAAAAAAGAGGGAATACTTCCCAATTCTTTTTAAGACAAGTACAGTACAAAAGAAAATTATAGGCCAATGTCACTCATGAATATAGATACAAAAATCCTAAACAAAACATTAGCAAACCAAATCTGGCAGTATAAACATAATATGACAAAATTGGGTCCCGTGCAGAAATGCAAGGTTGGCTTAATGTTTGAAAATCAATCAATTCACCACATTAAAAGTTAAAGGAGATGCCGGCCGAGTGGCATGTTGGTTAAGAGTTGGCTTGGGACTCCAGCTCTGAACAGCAGGGCCCTGGTTCGGATCCCACATGAAGGCCAGTGACGCTGCGCCCTCTACAGCTAAGATGGTGAACAACAGCTCAACCTGGAGCTGGGCTGCGTGGGGCTGGCCCGCAGCAGGTGTGAGCTTACGTGAGCTGCCGTGAGTGGCCGTGGGCCGGCGAGTGACTGCCTCAGCCAGGAAGAGCGCAATGGTAATACCAACATGGGCCAGTGAAGCAACGTCCTCCACAACTGGACTGAAGAACAAAAGGACAGCAACTTGTCTGTTCCCCTTCCCCTATTCCCCAACGCTGTTCCCTCCCCCAATTCCCCAATAAAATCTTTGAAAAAAAAAAGTTAAAGGAGAAAGATATATGGTCATCTCAACAGATGCAGGAAAAGTTCAACATCTGATTATGTTTTAAAACTTGTAGCAAACTAAGAATACAAGGGAATATCTTTATCCTAGTAAAGGTGTCTNTTTGGGACTCTCAATTCAAAAGATCCTGGCAGGACCCCCGAGAAGGCTGACAGTCTCCACCCTCAGAAATGATGGTCACCCCTCCAGTAGTTAGAAAATAGAGCCGGGCCCCTCCGTTCCTCACAGCTGACAGGGGCCTTTGAAAGTTTCTAGTCCAACCCCACCCAGTGGGTGAAACCCCTCCACACTGGAACTTTGAGATCAAGATATGTCCCCTCTTCAAAGAGGCCTGTCCTGCCACCCTTTGTAATGCCACCTCCCCCCCGCCCCCCACCTCCCAGTTCTTTCTGTATAGCACACAGCCCCGCTGGAAGGCATCTGTATTTATTATATTTCCTCGTTCCTTGTATGTCTCCTGCCAGAATGCCAGCTCCTTGAGGGAAGGGGTCTATCCCTCTCTGGGGCTTAGAATGGTGCCTGGTACACAACAGAGCCTCAATGAATTCATTTTGGATGAATGGCTGAAGGAACGATGCTCCTCAGTCTCTGGCACTAAGCCTCAGGCCCCATGTAGGAGGGGTGATCACTGAACCTGCCTGGGCTACACTGCATGGAAAGCACTGGGCTCTGCGGAATAAATTAAAATCAAGGAAACTCTGGAGGGAGGGAGAAGGAGGGGCAGCCCCAACAGGAAGACAGAGTTCAACCCCACAGAGCTGGAGAAGAAGAGAAGCTCATGGCCCACCTTGACCTTGACCATTGGACCAAGATGCCAGAACTGAGTTTTTTTCTTGCCAAAGATGATGAGCTGGCGATCAGCCAACTTGAGCTCCTGAGCTACGTCCATCTCTAACTTGTCTTGTGACCTTGACCAGGTCACTGCCCCTGCCTGGGCCTCAGTTTCTGCCTCTGTCAAATGACAAGCACTGACCTCTAAGACCCCTCTCAGCCCTGTGGCTGAAGCCTCCAGAGGGGCTTCAGAGAGGAGACATGGAAAGGGATGGTGGTGAGTGCCAGGAGAGGAACTTTCCCCAAGGACTTCCATCCCCTGCCTCCAGTATGGGGCAAGCCCACTCTGCATACACGTGCACAGCAAGTGTGGACCACCAACATCCAGCCCGGAGGCGCAGGGGCCCGAACCCAGTGAACCCTCCTTAAATTGCAGGGTGTGTTTTGGAGGCGAAGGCGAAGTGGGGAGGAGTTTCGGGGATGCCGGAGCTCTGTAGGCGGCTTCGCTGAGCCAAGCCGGGCGGGGCTGAGTTGGGGTGGGGAAAGAGGAGGGGTGTGCACTGGAAGAGAGGGAGAAAGACGGAGGTGGGGGTGTAGAAAGGATCGAAAAAGGTCGAAGTCCAGCAGTTAGGCTTCTGAGGCAGGAGGCTGTTTCAAGCTCCGCCTCCAACTTCAAAGGTCTTGGTACCAAGAGTATAGAGTCCTGAGTTCGAGACCCAGCTTCGACGCTAACACACTAGGCAAACCGTTTCCTCAACTTGGGCCTCAGTCTCCCCATATTTAGGATTAGGGGAGGGCAAGGAAGGAGGGCGTTCAGGATCCCTACAGTCTGGTCCTAATCTCCAGCTCTGGCGGGCTCAGTTGCCTCCAGCATCCCGGGGCGACAACTTTTATTCTACACACCCTAGGAGGTGGCGGGGGAAACTGAGGCACGGGCTGGGGAGACGAGCCCAGCAGCGCAGGGCTGTATGGGCCCCCTGCCCCACTTCCCCCTTCGTCCCCAGCGTGGAGGGGACGGTGTTGGGAACCCGAGGGGACCCCAGAGGGGTCCTGGGAGCCGCCCCCCGGCAGCCTCACCTTCCGCACGCGCTTCTTCCGGATGCTCTCTACAGCGAACACCTGCTCGCCGATGGCTGACAGCTCCATGCGGGGCGGCGGGTCAGCGGGCCCGGGGCCGGGCCGGGCCAAGCCGGGGGCGGAGCTGCGGGGCCGCGGCTGCGGCGCGCGATGCTAGGGCCAGCGGGGTCCCAGTCACCCTCGCCCGGGCGCGCACGCGCACGCGCACGCGCGCACACCCCCCCGCGCTCCCTCACGCCGCCGACGTTCCATTTTTGAACCTGCGCAACGTTTTCCTCCGCGCGAGCGAGCTAGCGAGCGCGCGGGGAGTGGGCGGGGCGGGGGCTCGGCTCGCGCCCGGCAGGTCCCGCCCCTCCCTCCTGGTCTCCCTCTCCGCCAGCCCCGCCCCCGCTGGAGCCCCTCCCCGTCGGGGCCCCGTACCGCCCCGCTCGCGAGCCAAGGGCCGCGCGCCTCACATCGCGGGCCCGCGGAACTTATTTGGCGCGGGCGCCGCTCGGCTCCGGGCAGGACGAAAACCTAACACCCAGACGCGTTTCCTAAAATCCTCCCAGTGACTCTGATGGGCAGGAAACGGCATGGCCCAGGTTGGACAGATGAGGAAAAGGGCAGAGTGGGGAGGCCATCTGCCCCACCTCCCAAAAACGAGCAGGCCGGGCCGCGACTCGAACCCCGGAGCTGCAGGAGGGCGGGTACGGCCAAGGTTTCCGAACCTGTCGCGGCGTCACCGTACCGCAGTCTCTCTAGAGCTGGGCTCCGGAGCGGCGCCGTTTGGCCAGTGCTGAGCCTACACGTCCGTCGTTCCACCCGTCCGTCCGTCGGTCCGCAGGCTGTAATGCAGAGACGCCTGGGTCAGACGCGGGCGCTGCCTCGAGGGTTCTCGGCAAGGCAATAATTCTCAGCAGGTGTGGCCACAGCGGATAAAAAGGTGCACCCGGGAACGGACTTTGCTGCCAAGCTACCCCAAGTCTCAACACACCGCGCTGGGCGCTGGGCGCAAAGTAGGTGTTCAACTATTTGTGGAATGAATGGATATTGAGGTCCCGAATGAACTCATTATAACCACCCACCCCCAAATCACCCCTTCTATTTTCGCTTGGTATTTCCATTCATCCTTTCCAGGAACCCGGAGTCATCCGTGCCCCTCTGGTTCCCATCTGCCATAACTGATCGCAAGTCTTGACACTCTGACCTCCTCCACTTCACACCCTTTGTCTTTTCTCTGGACTGCAGCAAAGACCTCCTCACGGAGCTGTCATTCCCTCCGACCCAGGATCCACACAGTGCCAGAGTGCACTGTCTGAAAGGCAGATCTGACGGGGTCACCCTAGTGCTTAAAAACTTTCCATGACTCCCTATTCCCCTCAGAATAAAGTCCAAACGCTTCTGTCTGGCACACAGAAAAAAAAGAAGTGACAATTTTTTTAAAACTAGGATTAATTTTAATAAGAAAGGAAGTGACAAATTTATATTTGACTTTTTATCTGGAGCAACGGAAGCCAGAAAGCAGAGGACTGATACATCCAATGTTCTGAGAGAAGATAACCATCATCTTAGAATTATATACCCAGGGAAATTTTCTGTCAAAAACTGTGTACCTACTGAAAATACCTTGCAAGAACAAAGTGAAGTAAAAACATTTACAAATGCAGAAACAGACTTGGTCACTAGCAGACCCTCCCTAAAGGAAATGCCAACGGAGCTACTTCAGGCAGGAGGCAGATATCACAGACAGAGGTCTGATGCAATGGGGAATAAAGAACAATGAAGAACATTGATAATACAAAATAATAACCGTGTCTTCTGGATAAAAATAGAGCTAAAATACACTTTGATGAGTTAAGAATGCAACTGTTATTACAAGGTAAA
>NW_017731671.1:94555-95827 GCF_001890085.2 Hipposideros armiger
TCAGAATTAATAAGAGCATTTAGCAAAATAGTGACTTTAAAATATAAATATACAAAAATCGGCTTTGTGTTTCTCTCTGCCAGCAATAAATAATTAGAAAATGAAGTAAAATAAGGTATCATTTATAGCAAAATAAAAATAGGTAAAGTACCTAGGAATAAATCTAATGAAAATGTGCAAGTTCCTTAGGGAATAAAATCATAAAATTGTATTGTGAGACATTAAAGAAGATCCAAAAATGGAGTTAAGCCCCTTTTATGGATTGAAAAACTCAGTACTAGAAAACCATGTTGATTTTCTCTAAATTGGTCTGTAGAGTCTAGCCCAGGGCTCGGCAAACTTTTGAGGTGGAAGAGCCCATCCTGTCCCTCACAACAATTTAAAACGTATTCGAGAGCCATGAAACAAATGAAATCACCATTATGTGAATACTATCCTTTAAAAATTTTATAAATGAAACTATGATAGTTTTGTTTTCATTTTCAATTTTACTTCAGAGCCACATGTATGTACCCAAAGAGCTGCATGTGGCTCGCAAGCCGCAGTTTGCCGACCCCTGGTCTAGACAATCCTAATGCAAATCACCACAGGTATTTTTTTTTTGGAACTGGATAAGCTGAATGCAAAATTTGTATGGAAGTGCAGAGGGCTGAGACTAGCCAAGGAACTCCTGATGGAGGAGGAGGGAGAGGAGATAGTGATGATGAGATCAACCCTAGCAGACACCAAGATATTACAAAGCTACGGCAAATAAAGCAGTGTGCTATTGATACGAGAATAGACAAATAGGACAATGGAGCATAAATGAAAGCCCATAGAGAGACAGAGAAAGACTGAATCTGCTGGTATGAACTTTTCAATAAATGGTGCTCAGGTTATTAGTTATTCGTATGGGAAAAAATGAAATTAGACCTCCTCCATTCCCAAAATTAACTCCTTATTACTTAAAAAGCTTAAATGTGAAAGGCTAATCTCTAACTTTTAAACAATATTTTAAAATATCTTTATTAACATGAGGAAGGAAATAATTTCTTACACAAGAAACAAAGAGAATAAGTCACGTAGGAAACAACCGATAACTTCGACAACATTAAAATTATGAACTCGCTTTATCAAAAGACTATAGCGAGAATGAAAAGACAAAGAAAATATTTTAAACACTCAGAAATTGAAAAGAGAGAATAGGTAAAGAATTCCGGCAATCAGTCCAGAGGACAGACCAATTGGAACAAAAATACAGGAGTGAAGGGTGGCAAAGGCTGAAAAAAAGCA
>NW_017731671.1:97897-126025 GCF_001890085.2 Hipposideros armiger
AGCAGCCAGGACAGCGTCACTTCCTACTAACCATTGTGATATTATGCTTATAAAGAAATATACATGTTTGGTCTTCTTCCCCATCTGTGGCACAGAGCACCTAATACCCTTGGAATTTCCTAAGTGATAAGAACGATAAAGGTATCTTGATATTCATAACAAACCCCTTTTAACCACATCTGAGTTTGTGTTAATGAGGTGACTTTTGCTTGACCACCCTTCAATGGCTCAGCTCAGGGGCTCCATGCTCTGCCTATGCTGTTCCCCTTGTGGCATTCCTCTCCACCCCCTCCTCTGATTACTAAGGGCGTCTCAAATGTCTCCTCCTCCACGAAGCCTCCTGGGCTACCCTTCTGCTTGCTTCCCCACTAAACCTCTGGGCTTCCCTCAATCACAGCCCTGATCCTGCTGTTGGCTTGTGTGCGTCTCCTCATCAGACTGAGAGCTCCTCCAGGACAGGGAACAGGCCTGATTCATCTCGCCATCCTGATGCTTTGCCTGGGGCCAGGCTCACAAGAGGGGTTTAGTGTTTGTTGAGTGAATAAATAAACGCTCAGTGAGACGCTGGCCTTAAGCAAGGCACAAGGGAAGAGGGCAGAAGGCGGGGTCCGCGCAGAAGGAGGCGGGAGGGCTGTTAAAGGGTTGAAAAAAATAATTCCGGAGGGCTGGCTACAGGATGCTGGGCGCCCAGGTTTCCAACTGTGAACCCTGAAGGAGAGTGGGACTGGCTATGGCCACCAGGTGGCGCCAGACTCCCAGATGTCTGGCTGCCCCGTGCGCGGTCCTCAACTTCCCTTAAGGGATGGAGCCCTAAGGAGGCCAGAGCTTCCTGCAGGTCCCACAGTAGCAACACAACAGGGTAGCCCTTGATGTCGCCTCAGGTCCTCCGGGGGTCTTGCTCCGTCTGCTTTTCTGTGACTGAGATTCCGCCACGGGAAACGGGATGCCTGCTTTACACTGCAAAATCCCCTAGGCAGGAGCGCCTTGGGTGACAGTTGTGTCACAAGAAAAATACAAGAGAACAGCACTTGGATCCAGGAGACCTGAGCTCAAGTCCCCACTCTGCTGCTCATTGGCTGCGTGACTTGGGTACTCAGTCTTGCTGCGTGGAGGCATATTCTGAGAGCTTTACGTTTGTCACTTGGTTAATCCCTCCACCGCCCTGGGATGTAGGAACCACTATCAACCCCATTTTACAGATGAGGGAACTGATGCGCAGAGAGGTTAAGTATCTAGGTAAAGGTTACACAGCTAGGAGGTGGGTCCCGGCCCACCAAGATCCTGCTGGGGAGGGATTAGCTGTGGATGTACTGCTTGGGGCTAGGAGGAGAGAAGAGGGTGGAGGCAGAGGCCCCAGAGACAAGGCCAGAGGGTCCAGGCTGGCAGGGGAAGCCAACCAGACTGAGGAGGGGCCGCCAAAGGGTCGCAGGAGACCGGCAGAGGGGACACTTTGGAGCCAAGTGGGAAATAGACATGGAAGGTGCTCAAGGCTGATGAGAGAGAGATGTGACAGCTAAGGAGTGACGGCAGTGGCTTTGGCATGAAGGGAGAAAGGCAGTGTGGACGAAAGGGAAAAGGGAGAAGATTGGGGGGAGCTGGGGGTCACGGGGGAGAGGCTTGTTTGTTTCAGAGCAGGCACTTGAGGATGAGTCTGAACCGCTGGGGGAGCAACAATAAGAAGAGGGAGGAGCTGATGGTTCTGGAAGGAAAGGCGCCAGAAACACCTCATGGGCCCAGGCCACGCGGGCCCTCCCCTTGTGTGATGTCCTCAGGTCCTCATGCTTCCAGCTGGCATTCGACAGTGGAGCGTGCTGAAGCCTGAGGGGTTAAGTGACACGCTGAGAAATGCAGGCTGTGCACTCTCCCCCAGGACCATCCGGCCTCCCAGGGTGCTCCTGCTGTGTGCCAAGCCCCCTCCCAGTCCAGGGAGAGAGACTGACAAAGCAAACCCAATGGGTGGGCCCTACAACGAGGACCATGGTCAGAGTCAGGAGTTCCCCACTTTCCCTCCCTCCTCCTCTGCCTGTTTCCATCTCTGTCCTGAGGGCCAGGGTGGGCACAGGGTCTGCAAGTGGGGCTCTCTGGGCACTCACAACCTGCCAGCATAAGTGTACTAACTCTCTGGGTCCTCCAGCACTCCAGGAAGTGGGTGCTGTTACAATCCTCTTTTTGCAGGTGGTAAAACAGGCACAGAGACATTGAGCACCTTGCCCAAGCCACACAGCTAACAAGTGATGGAGCTAGAACATTTCCACACCGCAGACCATATTGCATCGTGTGTTATTAAAATGCCTCCCCATCGGGTCTGTCTGGTGTGGCTGCGGAGCCTGGACTGCGTCCAGATGGTCCAGTTGCCGACTCACTCTCTTAAGCACTAGGCCAGCCTGCTGCTTGTCCCTATAGTCAGAGCTCCTCATTTCACAGATGAGGACACTGAGGCCCAGAGACCCCACCCCCGGTGTGGAGCAGAACCGAGACGACTCTGACCTGGTGGCTCCAAGGCCAGTGCCCCTTCCTCAGCCATTTGGGAAGACCCTTCATCCCTTCCTGTTCTAGGACACCCACCCTGCTCCCATCGGGCCTCCAGTGGCCCCTCCCTGTACCGTCCAGCGCCTTCTCCCTCAGCTGCTGCAGACACCAACCGCCCACAGGACTGTGTCTCTTTCCTGTAGCCCATTTCAACAGCCCCCATGAGGATTTCCACCGGGGATTGGAAGAGATCATTGCCCTTTCCCATCCCCGGGGCAGGTGCATGAGGGGCACCGGATAAGAAGGCAGGAGGACGGGTGTGGGCAGGCACGTCCTTTCTGGGTCCCACCTGAGGCCCTCAGGTGCAGCCCTGAACTCCATCCGCTGTGATTGGGGTCTGGCTTCCAGCTGAGCAGGCCCAGGCCCAAGGGCCAGGGGCTGGGACTGAGACTGACTTCCTCTCGGCCCTGGCTGCACCTGCTCCTGCCCCTCACATCTGCTGCTCCTCCCCCTCGCCAAGCCTTGTCTCTGCAACTTCTCCTGCAGGACCCCCCACAGTTCTCCCATCTCTTCTCAGAAGCCCCTCCTTCCTTCCTCTCTCAGCCTTCCTGTCCCCCAGCTGGGCCTGGTGCGCCTCTCTCCTCTCCAAGGTCCACTCTGGACTCCCCACTGCTCCGGCTCCTCACTAAGGCCAGTGGTGGGAGAGCTCGGAGGGGGCTGGGGCTTCTTCCACCGCCCCTCAGTCCACGGCTGGGAAAACTGAGGCCACCAACCCTGGGGGCTCCTCAGAGGCATAGCTGGGGCTTGATTATCTGTGTCCCCAAGGCCTGGCGTGGAGCAGGCACAGGGCAAACACTGAGTGTGACATGCCTGAGATAGCAGGTGAAGTCAGCTGGGGCTCGAATCCGGCTCCACTGTTAACATGCTGTGCAGCCTGGGGCAACTCCCTCAACCTTTCTGAGCCTCCATTTTCTCCTTTGTAAAAACCGGAAAGAATGAGGCCTACTTCTTAGGGTTGAGGTGAGAATTAATAAGACAATGGATGCAAAATAAATATCTCAGTATAAGGAGATTATTATTCATTCAGTCAATATTGATTCAGCACCTATTATATGACATTATTATTAAATTCTAAAGAAAACAAGTCAGCAGACCCCATTCCTATGCCCTTTCTTGGTGTCCAGAGACATCTCCCTCAATTATCCAATTGCACCTATGCCTGCTTCGCTCAGAAGCCACCGGCGGCCCCCTTGTGCCTGGAGTGTCAGGCTCTGTCTGACTCCTGGGCGTGGCATGCAGGGCCGTCTGTAATCTGGCTATTATCTCTTTCCCATCAGGCCTCCCCTTATGTTGTGACACCAAATTCCACTGCAGTCATATGGACCCAGTTCCCATGCCCAGAAGATATTGGCTTTCTCACCCACACACCTTAGCACATGTTGTGCCCCTGAGCAGAACAGCAACCCCTTCCATCACTGCCAAACTCCTACCAGCTTTTTCTGGTCTGCTTCCTCTGTGTGGCCTCCCTGACTGCCTGGGGCCAGCTCTGAACCTCGGTCAGCATGTCATCTAAGCATCCTGTCCCCCACGCCCCGGGCCTCAGCCCTGCACTGCCTTGTTCTGTCACTAACCATTGGCAGAGACTGCTGGCAGGCGTGGATCAGCCCACACAGAAGCAGGTGGCCTGTCTCTGCCACTGCCCCGCCAGGGTCATTCATCTTCAGCACGTTCCGAAGGAGGACTTGCATGGTGGCCCCAGAACCTGCTTTGTCCAAGGTCTTGGTCCTGTCCAGATAATGGAGAGAGAGCCCAGGGTCCCACTGTCTCCACCTGCTGTGTCAAGCTGCAGGGTCCCCTCCACAGGCACAGGCACCAGCCAGATACCAGACTAGATTACTTTATCCAGACAGAGTCACTGGGCCAGAGCCCTCAGCTGGTGGGAGCGAGGATCCTCCACACCCCGTCCCCCAGGGCTCAGTCCCCTTGACAAAAGCCCACCAAGTCTTCCCAGCCTCTATTCCCCCTCCTGTACTGACAGGCAGCTCCGTCCCGCACAGGGCATCTTGTCCATCTCTGAGTGAGCTTGTGCTGGGCTGCACCTTGCCTCCACGGAATGTCTGCCCGGTTCATTCCTTCTTTCTCTAGTTCAGGTAACACACATCGAGTTGATGCCATTTCATGCGTCAAGTGATTTAAGCTGCACAACACCTGGGTGAGGTGGGGAGGATGGTGCTGATAATGGCGACAATGGTGATGATAGGGAACTAACGAGAAAACTGAGGCTCACGAGAGGCTGTCACTGCACAGGATCTCATCCTCCGGCAGCAGAGGGGCCAGGGGCTGAGTTTCCATCCCAGGGCCCCAGCCTGTGCTTTCCTCCACTGAGCTAGATGCTGCCTCCTGCAGGAACTGCGGAGTAATAACACCTGCTGTCGTTGCGGGGGCCTGGGTGTGACTAGCTCATCTGGTCCCCCAAAGCCTCCAGTGGAGGTCACAGAACTGCACCTGGGTCAGGGTTATGGAGGGGGTGAGTGTGAGCCAAGGGGAGCCAGACTAGCCTTGGGGGCCTCAGAAGTTAGGGAGCTCAGCAGAGGAGCCACTGGGAAGGACCCCTCTTCTCCCACTGGAGCCTTCTTTTGAGAAGGAAGTATTATTTAACCGACATTGTGTTGGGAGGGGAAACACAGGGTCCTTGGAGCTCAGCCAGCCTCCTGCCTTCAGGCTGTTTGGCTTTGTTTGTTTTTTTGGCCTTTTTTTTTTTTTCCTTTTTCTTTGGGCTAATTGTTCTCATTAAATCTTTTTGTCCTGTTTTGTTTTTTACGGGGCTGACAATGCTGCACAGTGCTCAGCGCTGCTTCCTGTGTTTCTGCCCCAGCACAGGCCTTCACTGGGGCCTGGCTTCCTGTTGTGAGCTGTCGTCTTGACGACTCGAGGACCAGTGGGCTCCACAGAGGTGGGGAGGGGGTGACATGGTTGACATCACTGGGTGAGGAGGCAAGGGGCCGGGGTCCAGAGGGGGTTGAATGGGGGCCGGGCAGGCAGTGGAGGGAGCCTGGCGCATTGCTGAGGGGTGACTCACAGGCTGGGAAGGGGAGGAATGCCCTCACATTCTTTCGGGAGGTAAACAAGGTCAGGGAGTACGGCTGGGATCCTGTTTACCTGACCCCGGCCCCCCCAGGGGACCAGGAGCCACCGGGACAACACACTAGAACAGAACCAGCCAGACCTTAGGGGGTAGGGGACCAGGTGGGAAGGCCAGGGGAAGGAGGGGGGCCAGCGGCTGAGCCCAGACCCCCTTGAGGGCTGGTGGGTGCCAGGGACAAGACCAAGATTCAAATCACAGCTCTGTAACTGTGAGCAGGTCACCTGGACTCCCCGAGCCTCGGTTCCCCCTGTTTCTACTGGGTTAATCCTCCTGTGGTTGGCCCCTTGATCTCCAATCTCTTGGGGCCTGGTTTGGGGTGGGCCTGGGTCTGGGCAGCCCCTAGAGCACAGCCCATGGTCACCTACCCGCCAACAGGGCCCAGACCAGTCAGGGCTGGGAGGGCTGCACCTGAACCAGACAGGCGCAAGGTGGCCTCAGAAGGAGGGAAGAGATGGGTACACAGCCTGGGAGGGGGGCACCTCTAGAATCACAGGGCTGCAGTGTGGGTGCAGCTCATGCTCTCCCCCCACCCTTGCATCTCCCTTCAGCTTTCCCAGATCCCCACCTTCTATCACAGCCCACTCCGCCCCCTGAGTGACAGCCTCCCCTGCCCATCACCGAGTGCCCGGCGGAGCCGTCCCAGAGCCAATGGCTTGCATCCTGGTCAGATTCTGGGATTCCCTGGGAGGAGACCCTGCAAGAACAGCCAGGGAGAGGGCCCAGAGCAACCAGCCCTGTATCTCAGAGACCAGCCTCCCACACTGACCCTTTGCCAACTGCCAGAGAGACCAGCTGCCAACAGGAAGTAGCTGCCTCTCTGCAGCACACACCCCTCCTCTGCGGGGGCAACGGGGGCACCAGGGGACGGCCCCCAGCAGCCACAGTGGTGTTGAGGCCGCCCAGCCTAGTGGCTAAGAGCCTGGGCGACTTGAGTCAGACCGGCCTGGAGGAGTCTGGCTTTGCCACTTGCCAGCTGGTACCACTGGGCAAATTCCTTGGCCTCTCTGAGCCTTGATTTTCTGATCTGTAAAACAATCTGCCAGGGTTGCGGTGAGGGTAAGTGAGTGGATACAAATGAAGCACTTAGCACATAGTAGGTTTTCAACACGTGCTGAACCCACACAGACCTGCTGTATTCCCAGCAGTGCCAGCCCCCCAGGCTCCCCTGTAATGAGTGCCCATCCTCCCAGGGCAGGAGCAGTGCCCACCACATGCCCCATGGTTTTCCCATAAGGGGGTGGGACTTGGGCTTCCCTGGACAGGGAATATCCTGTTCTCCGCGGGGGGAGGAAGAGGAGCGGGAAGGACACAGCCGCTCTGCATTCTTGGCATTCTTGGCGGCAGCCCCGGCCAGCTGCCTCTTACTGTCGCTGCCGGGGGCACTGGCCCAGTGCCATGCTGTCCCGGCATAGCAGAGCAGTAGCCTACTTGGGGTGCCCCTTGGATCTGGGGTGACACTGGACCCCTCTCGTACCAGTCTCCCTCACCCCAGGTGATCACAGAATCAGACAAACCCCAACCCTGGAAGGAGAGATTTGGGGGTTTTGGGGGCAGTCAGTCAATGGGAGAGGGGTTTCTGCTTTCAGTTCTACCTTGTGGGGCTCCCCAGCCTGCCCCCCACCCCCGGGGAAGCTCTGGAGAGTGGCCAGGGGGCAGGGTGGGTGCGTGGGGAGGGGAGAGGCAGAGGGCTCCTGGGTTCTAGTCTCTAGTGCCTGGGACAGTTGTTTTTCTTCTCTGGGACTCAGTTTCTCCAACTGCTGAATGCGAGGTTTGTCTCCCTCCTCACCACTGCTACATTGTGGTGTCACTATCTAGTAATTGCCTCTTTGCAGAGCCTCTTTTCCTGACCAAGGGCAGAACCTTAGCCCTGCCCTGCACTGAGCCTGCCCTAGTGCATATGGTGGTCTCCACTGTTTATTTATCTAGAGCCAGCTCCACCCGCAGCAAAGGCCTAGAGGCTGAGACTCAGAGAATTGGAAACAACGCAGTCCCACGGTGGTCAGGCTCCAGAGCCTCCTACCTGGATATGTCTGGGGTTCCTGAGAGGGGAATGACTTCTCCAAGATCCCACAGTTAGTTAGGTCAAGCTGACTCTGGACCCCATGCATTTGCTGCTCCTCCCCAAAGCCACCCAGAGCTGAGTTCATTCTTTTCCATGTTTTTCTGCAAACTGCCTCTGGTTTCAGACCCATGAGAGCCAGAGCACTCTGGGAAGGAGCAGGGACAGGGCAGCTCCCCAGGGTTCTGCCTCAGAGACCTCCTTTCCACAGGAGACAGAGCCTGCAAACAGGTGACCCCAGATACTGGCACCCCCACCTTTCCCCAGTTGCCCTCTACAGCTGGAGGGCCTGGAGGTGTCACTCAGGGCCTGGTGGGGGAGGGGCTACACTGTGGTGGACACAACGGGTCAAATCGGGGTGCCAGTCTCTGGATTCCCTCCCTGCTCTCTTCTCCTGCAGCTCGACGACCACCCCAAACCCTTCTGCCCTGTCTCAGAGACCCTCCAGAGCAGCCTGCACTCGATGCCCCATTATACAGTTTAAGAGCTCACTCTGGCTCTGAGGACAGAGGCCAAGGGAACCTGGTCCAGGGGGTCCAGGCTGCACGGGGAGGCAGAAAGTTTCTTTTCTCAAGTCAGGAGCCCTGAGAGGTCCTAATCACTGGACCTCAGCACCTGCATTAGTCATTGTCAGAGAGTTGGATGAGATGGTCCCTCCTGTCCAGCCCCACTCAGACGCTCTGTGGTCCCAAGATTCTGAGGCTCAAGTTTTCGGTTCTGTGACCATCCACCTCCCTCTGCATAACCTTGAGAGTATTAAGCAGAGGAAGCCCCGTTTTGTCACCTGCCCTTGTCTGGGGCCTGTCACTTGAAGTGCAGCCAGGGCCTTTCTCCCAACAACCCCACTTTCCCTGTCACCTGATCCCCCTGAAAGCCTGAACACCCCAAAGCCATTGCTTCCACCTTCCTCTGGTCCCCCTCTACTTCCTTCCTTCTCTCCCTGTCTGCCGGTACTGTGTATGTCTGTCCCGACATCTGTCTGTCTGAGGACCAGTAAGAGGAGGAGGCTGGAACCCCACCCTGCTGGGTCCATGTGATCAGTGTGCTGTTCACCCTCCACTGGGAAGTCACCTCAATTGTGTATGTTGGGAGCCATGGGAGTGTGTGCCAGTGTATTTGAGGGTGTGCGTGTGTGTGTGTGTGGAGGATGGGGTGGGGCAGTAGCTGTGTCATGATCATTTGTGTGTGGAGTGATTAAATAAATTATGATAAACTGATAGGGCAGAATATTATGCAGCCATGAAATATGATATCTTTGAAGAAAAGATACAAGAAATGGGCACAATATAAGATTTAGTAAAAGAAAAAAATGTGTGCCCAGAAGAAAAAGTTGAAGTGAATACATCAAATGTTAATAATGACTATCTCTGGATTGCTAAATTATGAGTAATACCGTCTTTCCTTTATACCCTTGCATGTTTTCTGCAATGAGCACATGTTAGTTTCATAATCAGAAGAAGATAATAAAGGTAATTAAAAAAAATTAATGATGAACTAGAAAACAAATAAACATGATTTAAAATACAAGAAACTAAAGCCTAATGGCAAACATTAAACATAAAAGTAAGCCAAAAGTTCAACTCAAGTTAGCAAACACTGAGTGAGCATCTATGTGTGCTGGGGCTCTGCGGAGCGTGGGATTATAGAGCAACCAAAACCCAGCCCTGCCTGGCGAGTGCACCAAGCATCAGGAGAGTAGGACAGTCACCAGTCACAGATAATGCAGACACAGGTTGAATACAAGGCCGGACAATTAAGTTCGTGAACTGGTTGCTATGATGTTGCTAACCTTTTTTGATATCAGAGGGATTATTCATTATGCACTTGTACCAACTGGACAAACAGTTCACCAAGCTTACTATTTGGAAGTGCTGAAAAGGCTGCATGAAAAAGTTAGACAAAAACAACCTGCACTTTTCGCCAACAATTCATGGCTCTTGCATCACGACAATGCACCCACTTACACGGCACTGTCTGTGAGGAATTTTTTAGCCGGTAAACAAATAACTGTATTGGAACACCCTCCCTGCTCACCTGATCTGGCCCCCAGTGACTTCTTTCTTTACCTGAAGATAAAGGAAATATTGAAAGGAAGACATTTTCATGACATTCAGGACATCAAGGGTAATACGACGACAGCTCTGATGACCATTCCAGAAAAAGAGTTCCAAAATTGCTTTGAAGGGTGGACTAGGCGCTGGCATCAGTGCATAGCTTCCTGCTATGGAGGACTTCGAAGGTGACCATAGTGATATTCAGCAATGAGATATGTAGCACTTTTTCTAGGATGAGTCCGCGAACTTAGTTGTTTGATCTAGTATGGTTCCCCTGGAGAGGGCACCAGAGAAAGAGAAAGGTGGGTGAATCAGGAGGGTTTCAGGGAAGAGGTAACTGCTCATAAGAGGGTTTCAGGGAGAGGATGTGGTAATGGAGGGAAATACAGTGGGCGGTTGGGGAACTTCCTTTTGTCTGGAGCATGGATTAACTATAGAGCAGGGGTGACAAACAGGCTGCAACTCACTAGAAGTCCACAGTGCTGGCTTGAGAGAGACCCCAAAGTTAAGTCGGCATTCAGGGAGAAAGAATACAAGGTTATATTAGCAATTCATTTATTCATTCAAGAAATATTTTTTGTGGGCCGGCCGAGTGGCGCGATGGTTAAGAACTGGCTTGGGACGCCAGAGGGCCCCGGTTCGGATCCCACATATGAGGGCCAGTGACACTGCCCTCCACAGCTAAGATGCTGAACAACAGCTCAACCTGGAGCTGCGCTGCTGTGAGTCGCCGGCGACGGCGTAGGCTGCAGCCCCTGTGGCAGTGGGTTGCCATAGGCTGCCATGTGTGGCCGGCAGCCAGCGTGAGTGGCCAGCAGCCGCTGTGAACGGCCGTCCAGATGCCAGCGACTGATCTGCCTCGCCCGGGAAGAGCGCAATGATGGTGCCAACTTGGGCCAGTGAAGCAACGTCCTCCACAACTAGACTGAAGAACAAAACGACAGCAACTTGTCTGTTCCCCTTCCCCCGATTCCCCAGCGCTGCTCCCATCCCCCAATTCCCCAATAAAATTCTTTAAAGAAGAAACACTTTTGAGTACCAACTATGTGCCATGCACTGTCTGGGGCTCCTGTAGTGCAGCTTCCGTTCAAATAGGGGGAAACAGGCAATGGAACAATTAATGAGCACGATGCCTCTGATGCTAGACATCAGAAGTGCTCTGAGGAAAGATGGGGCCAGATGGGGGTGGGGAGGCATGCGGAGGCGGGGGTTCATTTTATGTGAGGTGGTCAGGAAAGGTCTCACCCAGAATGACATTTGATCAGAGACTAAAGGAAGTCAGGTATGGGGTCTGGAGGGGGGGGGGTCAAGCGAGGGGCACCAAAACCGCAGGACCCCAGGGAGCACAAAGGAGGCCACATCAGCGTGGGGCCCACAGGTCCTTGTGGGCCATTGTGAGGACCTGGGTTTTTACTCAGAGAGTGGGAGCTGTGGAGAGTTTGAGCAGAGAAGTCCCTGTTCTGATTTACGTGATAACAAGATGGCCCAAGCTGCAGCTTGGGGTGGTGGTGGTGGTGGTAGGGCAGTGAGGGGCTGTGGAGAGATGGGGGGCTAGGCTGGGTTGGAAGCGTGGAGGTGGTGAGAAGTAATGAAGGAGCTGACAGTGTTTGCAATGGATTAGATGGAGGGAGGGGTGAAGGAAAGGGAAGGATCAAGGTCAGTTCCGAGGTTTTGGCTCCAGCACTTGGGAAGATGGGGCAGGTTTAAGATGGGAGCAGGAAGGGTAGGAGTTGAGGTTGAACAGGTGAGGGTCGAGATGCCCAGTGGTAAATCTGAGACATCCTCGGTGTGGTGCAGAGCAGGTAGCTGGGTACAGGAGCCTGAAGTTCAGGTCCCAGCTTGGGGACACCCATTTGGGTGTCATTGGCTTGTGGGTGACAATTAAGCCATGAGATGGGATGAGATCCCCTGCGAATGGGTGTAAGCAAAGAAGAGGCCCTTTCCTCCCAACATTTATAAGTTGGGGAGATGAGGAGAGACCAACGGAAGAGCTTGAGCAGCCAGGGAGGTGAAAGACCCAGGAGAGCAGGGTCCTCAGCCAAGATGTTCTGCACTCAGCAGCATGGAGGTCAATGGAGACACAACAGTTCCTGCAGAGCAGTGGATGAGAGCCTGATAGGAGAGCAAGGGCTCGGGAAACAATAGGGGGGAGGAAGTTAAAAGGGCAAGTCAAGGCAGCTCTTCCCAGGGGTGTGGCTGTATAGGGGGGCAGCAGTGCTGCCCTGAGACCCAGGCAAGAGGTCAGAGGGCTGCACGGGCTCCTCCCCCAGCTGCCCTCCTGTGGCCAAGGGCAGCTGTCTTCTTCAGGGACGTTGGACAGAGCTTGGGCTGTGTGTCCGCACACAGGTGCCCAAGGCTGTTTAAAGTGTGGGTGGAGCTAGACAGGGTGAGGAAAGAAGGGGGCTGGGCTGGCCACCAGGGCCAGGGCCACCAGGGCTGGCTCCCCCATGCCACCAAGTTTCAGGAGCAAAAGAATTCTGACTCCAAACCTGTCATTAAGATCTACTTCTCAAGTAGAAAGAGAGAACATATTTGATTTAACAGTTGGTTAACATGTTTATACCATTTTGATATTTAGACTTTAGAATGTGCAAGCCTCCATCTGTCCCCTTGTCCCCGGCCCTGCAAATGTTAGGGCTGACCTGGGAGCAGAGAACTTGGCTGGTGGGTTGAAGACAGGGTGGTTTTTTGGTTTTGTTTTGTTTTTAAGATGGGAAAAGAATTAGCATTCTCTCCTGGGGACTGATGCTTAACAAGGGAATTTGGTAGTACAGGAGGGACAGACGGGATCCAGGGCATACATGAAGGGCCGGCATCAAGGAGACTCTCAGATAGTCCATCCACAAGACCGGGGGGAAGGTGCAAGGCCCAGGAGGTGGATGGTGGAAGCATGTGGACGTTCTCCAGTATTCCTTTCGTTACTTCAGTGAACAAGCAGCAAGGCCATGGGCCTCAAATAAGGGAAGAAGGCCCTGGAGGTTTACAGAGGGAGGAGAAGGTGAGAAAGAGCCCTCTCAGATTGAGGAGGAGCAAGTTGACCAGAGAAATGTAGCAGCATTGCTCAACAGCACTCTGGCAGATTGCATTTTCCAAGATGGCGGCAACGTCTCCCACCCCACAAGCTCTTCTAGAATCTTCCACTCCCCCCATTAAGAAGTGGAGTCTGATTCCCCTCCCTGTGAACCTGAGCAGGCTTATGACTCACTTATTACCAATGGAATGCAGTGACGCTGCATCGCTTCTGAAGCTACATGGGGAAAGCTGCCATGTTATAGAACTCTCAAGCTGGAGCCGTGAGCCACCATGCTGTGAAAAAGCCCACAGGAGCCCAGGCAAAGCGATCACATGGAGAGGCTCTGAGTCCATGAAGAGAAAGAGATGTCCAGCCAGTGCCCAGATGCTCTAGCCCCAGCCGCCATCTGACTACCAATCTATGAGACCCTGAACAACCCAGTTGAGCCCCTCCCAGCTCCATGACTCACAGAATCCACAAGAGATAATAAAATTATTGTTGCCTTAAGCCTTTATGGTGCAGAAATAGCTAATTGGAACTAACACTGAGGGCCAACTGGAGATTCTCATGGTGAATTTAAAGTGATACACTCCTTTGGCCCAATGAGAGCCGACACATTTCTTCAGGAACGAGAGGCTGCACAGTGGCTGCAAATCTCCCTCTTGGTTGCAAGGGATGAGAAGAGGAGATGAAGGAGAAAAGGTAGCCGGGACTAGGTCTTGAATGTCAGGCTAAAGTGTTTGGACTTGACCCTGTAGGCTACTAAGAGTACCCCAGGGAGAGCTATTTACACTCCATGCATATGCTGGGCCCACTCTGGGTTTAGCAATACAGAAAGAATACAGCTGCCATCCTCAGATGAACTGGGGTGGGGGGAAGAGAAGGATCTCCCCAGAGGCCTGGCCACAGGTCTGGGGCCCGGGGACTCTCAGCATGGCTGGATTCTCACTCCCTTCCCATCAGCCAGAGCCCTTAGACACACAATCAGTGGGCTGGGAGAGTGGCGAGACTTAGTGTTCCCATCTGATAAATGGGGGCCTTGAACTTAAGGCCTCTAAGTGGCCTTCTGGCTCAGAGACTAAGGATGGGACAGGGACATTTTTGGTCGTGTTTCCACAGGACGGATGCTGGGCTGGACCCTGGGCTCCATCCTGGAAGCTGGAGATGCAGGAAGAGGCGATGGAAGCCTGGTCCTCATTATGCTATAGACCTTGTTCAGGATTTTTAGGTTTCAAGTAGCAGGAAACCCGACTCATGGTGGCTTTAAAACATGAAATCTATGGGCTGTGTAGTAACTGAAAAGCTCAGGGGTATTTGAGGCTTCAAGTGAAGCTTGATCCAGCCATGCAAAGGGTGACAGGTCCTGGTTTCTCTGCTTGTATCTCTATTTGCCTCCCCTGAGGGTCTCACTATGACACCCAGTCAGGTTTGGTCTACCTACTTCTCTTCGTATCCAGTGGAGAGAGAGAACGTCCTGGAGACCTTAAGTAGACGTCTTGAGTCATGTGCTCATCCCTGAGCCAATCACAATGGGCACGGGATGGGATTTAGTTTGGCTTAAACCAATCAGGGCCCACCTGGAGCTACTGTGTCCACCGCACACTAGCCATGGGGAAACATGGGTCCCATCAGGGAATAGAAGCCAAGGAGGCAGCACCCCAATATCTGATGCTATCAGACTATCAGACACACTTGAGAACAACAGACAAGGACCCAAGGCTTGACCCCATGTCCACCCAGAAGAACCTTCTGGAGACTGCGTACTCTGTCAGAGAGGAAGTGGTTGAACACCGGAAAGTGGGGAATCTCCCATCAAGGCTATTTCCAGCCCAGTACCAGCTGCCCATCTGGCCTGCCTGGAACCCCGGGATGGGGGCGGCCACCGTTGGCTGGAACCCAGGGCCTGCCTGGGACACTTGAGCAGCTGGAGACTGATTAATCTGGGAGAAGTGCAGGCTGGAGGGGGCTGGCGTGGGGAAGTGATCTGACTCTTCCCTAACACCAAAAAAGGGAACAGAAAAGGTCTGCTTAGGCACCAGGAGGGATCCAAACAAGTAGCACGTGACAAAAGCCAATAGCTTCTTCCATCTGGGCTCAGCTCTGCCGGGTCCTTCCATACCTTGCTCGCCCAAGAACTCTGAGAGCAAGCCTGGGTAAGAGTTACCCCATTGCTCAGATGGGGAGGCTGAGGCCCTGAGAAAAGTGACTCACCCAAGGGGACCAGGGTTGGGTTGGGCAAAGCCATGAACCTGAACTCTCTCAAGACTGCCCCCTCCCCGTAGCACAGCCCAGAGTCAGGCCCATTCCCACACACAGAGTATTGTGATGGTGAGGCCACTGGTTGGGAGGGCATTCAAATCCCCCATGAGCCCCACTATGCAGGAGGCCAGCAAGATAGAGGAAAGGGGCTGCAGCATCCAACTGGCCCAAGTTCAAATCCTGCCTCTGCCATCCTGGTTGTGTGAACTTAAGCCAGTCCGTGTCCTCATCTACAAAAGGACGAAATGAATACTTCTGTTAGAAGTCACTGGGAAGCATGATTGACATCACATATGTGAAGCAACTCACACAGTGTGGCACATGGTGCATGCTATGTTACTCATGCAATGGAAGGAAAGTGTAACATTTCATTCCGATAGCACAGCAGAAGTGCTGTGATCAACTAAACCCAATGCTGTAAGATGCAGAAGGTCGGAGATTATTCCAAGTAAACACTGAGAAACAGAGTGGCAGCGAGACGTTTGTCAAGAAATGAACCAGGGGTACAGGCGTGGGGGTCCCCCTTTCTGAATGGGACTCAAGTCCAATTCCAGTGTGGTCCCTATTGCTAGGCAGAAGTCCAGATGCTGTAGGGTATTTCGCCCTTTCCTGGGGCCAGACCAAGACTGTCATCCCCTGAGCCTGAGCACAGCAGGGGCAAAGGGGATGCAGACAGGAGGTCATTGTCCATCCCAGCTGGGCCCAAATCCTGCAGCTGCCAACCCATCTGGGGCACAGGGTCATCTTGGACCAGCTTGGCCATATGTGTGTTGGGGGGGGCATTTGTCACCCGGTTGCCAGGGGAGACCCACATTCTACTGGGCACTCTTTCCAGTGTCCCGGTGTTGACCCCAGAGCATCTCTGACCAGCATGCTTGGGTGGGGCCTGGGAGGACAAAGCCGCCTTTGGCTGCCCATGGCTAAGTGGGCAGAATGCGTCAGCTCATCAACCATCCAGGGAGATCTGGAAGTTAGCCTTGGTACACCCTCTCTCTGTCACCAAATGCCTCTTGTTTTTGTCATGTTTTGTCATGACATGACATGACAGATGTTGCTTGTCAGTTCTGCTGCTGATGTACCTCTAGACCCCTGCTCCTGCTGTCCAGCCACTCAGCCATTGCCCTGATCACTTCCACCATGACACCCCCCTTCCTGGTCTCATAGTCAGTCTGTCCTGCATTCCACAGCTAGGGTGAGCTTTTAGAAACACAACTCAATCCAATCATCAGCCCCGGGTTTTGAGCCCTTCGGTGAAGATCTGCAGAACATATCCCTGACAATGACTTGTATTCAGAATATATAAAGTATTCCTACAAATCAATAAGAAAAAGAGAGGCAACCAGTAGAAGAGGGGAGAGTGACTCTCAACAGGCCCTTCCCAAGAGGTTCTCCAAATGGCCTATACAGGCATGCAAACATTACTAGTCACCAGGGGAATGCAAAATAAAACCACAATGAGATACTGCTGCACACCCACCCAAACTGCTGAAATGAAAGTCAAAGAAAATACCTAGCATTGGTGGGGATGTGGAGAAACTGGAACTCTCAGAAGACTGCTGCTGAAGGAAGTATAACCTGGTACAAGCATCTTGGAACCCTTTCGACATTGTCTATTAAAGCTGAACAGATGCTCACCCCATACCCAGCGATCCCACTCCTGGGTACACGTCCAGCAGAAATTCACGCATACGTCCACTGAAGGACACGTGCGAGATCAGCTGTTGCAACTTTACTCTTAGCAGCCCAAACCCAGAACTAACCCAACTGTCCGTCAAAGCACATGGAAGGAGAATGGGTGAGGTTCAAACACCACAATCACCTGCACGCATCTCATGGTGTTGAGAGGAGGAAGCTGGACACAAAGGAGTGTGCACTGGGTGATTCCATTTATGTGAATTTCAGCAACGGATGCCACCACACCGAAGTCAGGACAGGGGTTCCCTTTGGGAAAAAGGAGGAATAATGCCTGGGGAGGCACACGTAGGATTTCCGGGCTGGCAATGTCCTGTCTCTTGGTCTGGGGACTGGTTACACAAGAGCTTGTGAAAATTCATTGAGCTAGACACTCACAATATGAGTATACAGAGGGTGCCTAAAAAATGTATACACATTTTAAGAAAGGGAAAATACTATAAAAATTGTAATACTCAAAAGATGAATACAAATCATGCTTGACTTCTGCAATTACAAGAGGTGCTCAAAGCGGTTACCATCAGTGTCTAGAAACTTCTGATTATGGTGAACTACTGCTTGAGCAACGTTGACCCACGTGTCCACTTGTATACATTTTTTTGGCACCACCACTATATGTACAACTTTTTTTTTTTAAGATTTTTATTGGGGAGTTGGGGGATGGGAACAGCGCTAGGGAATTGGGGGAAGGGGAACAGACAAGTTGCTGTCCTTTTGCTCTTCTGTCTAGTTGTGGAGGACGTTGCTTCACTGGCCCAAGTTGGCACCATCATTGCACTCTTCCCGGGCGAGGTAGATCAGTCGCTGGCTTCTGGATGGCCGCTCACTGTGGCTGGGGCCACTCACGCTGGCTGCTGGCTACACACGGTAGCCCATGGCAACCCACTGCAGCAGGGGCTGCAGCCTACGCTCGCCGTCACCGGCAACTCATGGCAGCCCAGCTCCAGGTTGAGCTGTTGTTCAGCATCTTAGCTGTAGAGGGCAGTGTCACTGGCCCTCATATGTGGGATCCGAACCTGGGCCCTCTGGCATCCCAAGCCAGCTCTTAACCAACACGCCACTCGGCTGGCCCATGTATAACTTTTTAATAAAAGGCAAAACAAAACAAAACAAAAACTACCCTTAGCCTACATTGCCCAAAGTCCTCCATGGCGGTTCCCACCAGCTTATCCTGGGTTCCCTAGACATGCCATGCAGTTCTTTCTGCCTGGAATCTCTTACCCAGTTGGCAAATACTCTGCTCTGGGGACGGCACCACCACCAGGAAGCCCTCTGTCCCGGCCCCAGACAGAGCTGATCACTCCCTCCTTGGGGAGCCATATGCACCTTCATGTCAGCCTTTATTCATCTGACGGTCCCTCCACAGTATTTAGTGAGCACTTGTTATGTGCCAGGCACATACACTTGTGAATAAAAGTCATAAATGAATAGGTTAGATTTTAAAAAGTTTTAAATAATCACAGAAATAAAGGGACACTGACGAATTGCAATAAATGCCCCAAAAGGAAAGTTCAGACGATCAACTGGGGAATAGTACTCCCCAGGAGCTTAGTACAGGGCCTGACCCTGTTAGGTGTCTAGGAGTATGTTATGAACGAGTGAATGATGGGAAGAGACAGGGAAAGTGATCATAGGCAGGGGTCTGGGGCCTCAAGGACACAGTTGCTCCTTCACAAGTGTGGCCTCCAGCTGGCAGAGCCAATGCAGGAAATAAAGGTTGGGGTTCCAAGCAGCACAGATCCCACCCCCACCCCAGCAAGTGTGCAGAGGCACAAGCTAATCATTCCTTCGTTTATTTATTCAGTTGATAAATATTAATTAAGTAACTACTCTGTGCTATACTAGGGGCTGTCCCTTTTGTCTCTTATTCATGCCAAATTCCCAGCAGCTCTTTCAACTTCTGGGACCTCTGGGGGTTCAAGTCTCTCCCTGTTTCTGAATGTCCCCTCCACTGGACCAGGCAGGACTCTCCCCTGATCACCAGGGGAAACCCAGGTTAAGCTTGGGTTATGCCACCTACTTATTTACAAGCCCAAACGTGATTTAGGGGGCAGTTGTTCATTTTGCCAAAATAACACCTGCTTTGCCAAAGAATTCCCAAAGCTATCTTAATTAGTTTTCCCAACAGGATTTCCCAGACATTGCTGGCGGGAAGATAAACAGGCACTGCCCTCCCAGAAGCAATATGTCAGGACTTAGAGCAATTATGGCGGCATGTGCCCGTGATCCAGCAACCCCACTCCTCGATGTGAACTTCAGAGCACGTTACACCCAGGTCTACAGGGGGCATGCCAAGGTGTCCCTGGCAGCAGCCGTGAATTGGAGGCGACCGGCGTCCCTCACTTGGGTAAATGAAGGGTGATGGATGCATGTGGTGGTTACAAGTAGCGCACCTGTAGGACAACATGGGAAAACCCAGAAAGACCTAGTTTTGAGTAAAAGGGGAAATAAATAATATGGGTTTCTAGCATAATATCACTTGTGTAAACTTCAAATGCATACATACACATACACACACACACACACACACACAGCTACATACTTGTTGAGGATCAATCATATTTAAGGGCACATATTGAAAACCTTAAAGGGGGAGCCTCTGGAGAGAGGTGAATGGGAGTTGGTTCAAGGAGGAAGGGAGATTTGGTTTTTTACATGCACACACACTTATATACTTTATATAAAATAAGAGTGCTCCTTGCATGGACAATGAAAGTTACTAAGAACCAAGGATTTTAACTCACTCAACAGTCTCCCCATGAAGTAAAAATAAAATTTAAATTTGAAAAGTTGGCTGTTTCTGGGAAGATGGAGTAGGCGTACTTTTTTTCCTATTCCTCCCACTAAGTACAATGAAAAACCATAGGCATAATATATAAAACAGCATAAGGAGACTCTGAAACGGGGGACAGGGCGGGGGGTGGAGGGGGGAAGAGGCAGATTAGCTAGAGATCTCAGGATCCAAGGAACAACATGGTGATGAATTTTCTGTTGTTGTTTTTTAAATTTGCCTCATACATCCCAGACTTGGAGCTGAAGAAGCCAGCAACCTGGAAATGCCAAGGGGACTGAACATTAAAAGCCTTCCCTCTCTAGCCAAAGAACTAGAAAAGAGGCAGACAGCAAGACAGAAAAACTGTAGACAATAATTACTCTACTCCAGCTCAACACCTCAGAAAAACATCTGTGGCCCCATCCTTGCCAGCAAGACTGAGAGCAGAACTTAGATTTCCACCCTCGGCATGTGATAGCAAAGTGCTCCAATCTCCCTGCCAGGGTGTGTCAGTCAGAGAAGGCCAGGTAGGGAGCTGGGACTTTCCTTCCCACCTCAGCAGTAATAGGGAGCCCTACCACCTTGTGTGTCAGCAGAGGCCAAGTGGAGAACTTGGACTTCTAACCTTATTTGGCAGTAATGAGGCAGCAACCCTGCATGCCCTGCTGCAGAAGCATCAAAGGAAACCAGCTCACAAAAGTTTAATAAAATACAGTCTCATAATAGCCCAAATGCCTAACAACAGAACAAACAGAAAACTAAAAAAATAAAATGACAGAATTAAGCCCTAATATATCAATAACTGCATTAATTATGTTAATAATGTTAATATACAGATTAAAGACAGGGATTGGCAGAGTAGTTTAAAAAACATGACCCAACTCTAGGCTGTCTATAAGAAAATCACTTCAAATATAATGATATAGGTAGGTTAAGAGTAAAAAGATGTATCGTGCAAACATTCATCAAAAGAAAGCAAAGCAATTATATTAATACCTGATAAGATACACTTCAAAGCAAAGAAAATTACCAGAGGGAAAGAGAAACATTATGTAATGATAAAAAGGTCAACCCACCAAGAAGTCATAGCAATTCTAAACGAATATGCACAAAATAATAGGGCTGCAAACTATGTGAAGCAAAAACTTATAGAATTAAAAGGAGAAATAGACAAATCCCCAATTATAGTTAGAGACTTGAACACCCTCTCTCAATAAGTGATAGAACAAATAGACAGGAAATCAGCAAGGATATAGAAAAACTCAGCAATACCATCAACCAACAGAACCACTCTACCCAACAACAGAATACGCGTTCTTTTCAAGTGCCTTTGGAACATATACCAAGATAGATCATATCCTGGACCAGAAAAACAACAACAACAACAAAACGCAATAAAATTTAAAATAACTGAAATTGTATAAAGTTGTTTTCTGACCACAACGGAATCAAACGAGGGATCAATAACAGAAAGATAACAGGAAAATCTCCAAACACTTGAAAACTAAACAAAACGCTTCAAAATAATTAACAGATCAAAGAGGAAGTCTCAAAGGAATTCCAAAAGTATATTGAACTGAATTAAAATAAAAATACAACATAGCAAAATTTGTGGACACAGCTACAGCAATACTGAGAGGGAAATTATAGCACATATATTAGAAGAGAGGGAAAAGTATCCCATCTCAAGAACCCAGGAACAGAAGAATAAATTAACTCAAAACAAGCAAAGCAAGGAAATAATAGAGATAAAAGCGGAAATCAGTGATACTGAAAACAGAAAAAAATGGAGACAATCGGTGAAACAAAGCTCTTTCTTTGAAAAGATCAATAAAAGTGATAAACCTCTAACAAGATGGACAAAGAAAGAAAAAAAAGGAAAATGCAAATTACTAAGTATTGGCCGGCCGAGTGGCGCGGTGGTTAAGAGCTGGCTTGGGACGCCAGAGGGCCCCAGTTCGGATCCCACATATGAGGGCCAGTGACACTGCCCTCCACAGCTAAGATGCTGAACAACAGCTCAACCTGGAGCTGGGCTGCCGTGAGCCAGTGATGGCGTAGGCTGCAGCCCCTGTGGCAGTGGGTTGCCATGGGCTACCGTGTGTAGCCAGCAGCCAGCGTGAGCGGCCAGCAGCCGCAGTGAGCGGCCGTCCAGAAGCCGGCGACTGATCTGCCTCGCCCGGGAAGAGCGCAATGATGGTGCCAACTTGGGCCAGTGAAGCAACGTCCTCCACAACTAGACTGAAGAACAAAACGACAGCAACTTGTCTATTCCCCTTCCCCGAATTCCCCAGTGCTGTTCCCATCCCCCCAATTCCCCAATAAAAATCTTTAAAAAAAATTACTAAGTATCAGAATGAAATAGGAAATATCATTACAGACCCTACAGACATCAAAAGGATAATAAGGAAATATTATAATCCTATTATAATATTAGTAAGTCCCCAACTTACGAACGAGTTCCGTTCCGGGAGAACGTTTGTGAGGTGGATTTGTTCGTAAGTCCAGCTAGTTTGTAAGTCCGATGAAGTGAGTCTTATCCACCCTTGACACAAATATACAATGTAAAGCCAATGGTTGAACAATTCATGTTATAAGAACGAGCAATGTCTATCATCTTTTCGCCTTGGTCCAATCTCTCAATTATTTTCACCTTTGTTTCCATGGTTATTGCTTTGCGCTTCCTAGCAGTCCCCTCCACATCACCACTGCTTTTCTTCTTGCTTCCGGACATCCTGGGCTCTGATTGGGCACTGTACTACTGTACACTATCGCACTGTACAGTAAGCACACAGCAGCACAACTGTAACAATGTTCGGCAGACACATGAGTTACTTCTGCGATTTGTTTGCATCTATGAATGTTCGTAATGCAAGGTCCGTTCGTATCTGTGAAAGTTTGCAACTCGAATGCTCGTAAGTCGGGGACTTACTGTACTACACACTACTCTATACACACAAATTTGACAACTTAGATGAAGTGTTCCAATTTCTAGAAAAACACAAACTACCACAACTCACTCAATATGAAATAGATCATTTGAATAGCCCTATAATTATCAAAGATATTAAACTTGTAATTTTAAAACTCCCCTGAAAGAAGTCTCCAGGCTCAGATGGTTTCACCAGAGAATTCTACCAAATGTTTAACAAAGAATTCATACCAAACCTACGCAATCTCTTCCAGAAAATAGAAGAGGAGGAAACACTTTCCAATTCATTTTATGAAGCTAGTATTATCCTGACACAAAAATGAGACAAAGACAGAACAAAAAGAGAAAGCTACAAGCCAATTCTTTTCATGAACATACATGCAAATATCCTTGACAGAAAATTAGCAAATAGAATTCAGCAATCTATGAACAGAATTATAGACTATAACCAATTGGGGTTTATTCCAGGGATGCAAGACTGATTTGGTATTTGAGAAGAAATCAATGTAATCCACCATACTAACAAGCTAAAGGAGAAAAATTATATGATCATATTAAAACATTTGACAAAATTCAACACTCATTCATAACAAAAACTCTCAGAAAAAATGTAGGAATAGAGGGAGAGCTTCCTTAACTTGATAGAGTATCTACAAGAAACCTACAGCAAACATTATTCTTAATGATGAAAAACTAAATGTTTTTCCCCTAAGGTTAGGAACAAAGCAAGAATATCCGCTGTCACATTCTTATTCAACATACTACTGGCAGTTCTAACCTATGCAATAAAGCAAGAAAAAAGAAATAAAAGACATACGGTATAGCTCAGAAAGGAAAAAATAAAACTGTACCTATTTACAAGTGACATGATTGTCTACATAGAAAATCTCAAGGAATCTACAAAAATAAAAACTCCTAGAATTAAAAAGTGAGTTCAGCAAAGTGGCAGGATACAAGATAAATATGCAAAAAATCAACTGTATTCCTATATTCTAGCAATGAGTTTATAGTCATCAAAATTTAAAATACTATTTACAATCACTCACAAGAAGAGATGTTTAGGTATAAATCTAACAAAACATGTATACAGGACTTGCATACTGAAAACTACAAAATGCTGATGAAAGTAATCAAAGAAGGTAAATAAATGAAGACTCAACATAGTAATGTCAATTCTCCCCAAATTGACATGCAGATGTACTGAAATTTCTAAAAAATTCCAATAAGATTTTTTTGTCAGTATAGGCAATACTATTCTAAAATTTATGTAGAAAAACAAAGGAACTAGTATAATTGAAACAATTTCAAAAAAGAACAAAATGAGAAAAATCAGTTTACTTGATTTATGATAAACCTTATATACAAGGCATATAAAACTGAATTATATACCTACAGGAATCAAAACTGTGTAGCACTGGCAGACCGAGTGACATATAGATCAGTGTAACAGATGAGAGAACCCAGATATTGACCACACGTATGGGCCTTATTGATTTTTTTTTACAAGAATGCAAAAGCAATTCAATGGTGGAAAGACAGACTTTTAAGCAAATGATGTTAGAACAATTGGACATCCATAAGCGAAACAAAAACAAAACAATCTTGACGTAAGTCTCATACTTTATACAAAAACAAATTAATAGGGACCATGGGCTTAAGAGTAAAATGTAAAACTATAAAACTTTTAGAAAAACAAAACAAAACAGGAGGAAAACTTCGGGACCCAGGGATGGGCAAACCGTTCTCATACTTGACACTAAAAGTATGATCCATAAGAATAGAAATTGATAACTGGACTTCAATCAAAATTTAAAACCTTCCCTTTGTGAAAAAATTTAAAGGATGACAAGACAAACTATAGTCTAGGAGGAAATATTTGCAAACCACTTATCTGACAAAGGACCAGTATGTACAACATATAATGAACTCTCAAAATTCGATAGTTAAAAAGGGAAAACTCCATTTAGAAAATGGGGAAAACACATGAAGAGACATTCACCAAGAGGATATGCAGATGGCAGATAAGCACTAGAAAATATGTTCAACATCATTAACCATGAGTGAAACGCAAATTAAATCACAATGAGATATCATTTCACACCTATTAGAATGGCTAAAATAACAAATAGTGACAATACCAAATGTTGGCAGGGTTGCAAAGAAACTGGGTCATTTATACATTGCCAGTGGGAACTTAAAATGGTATAGCCATTCTGGGAAAGAGTTTAGCAATTTCTTTAAAAATTAAATGTGCAACTGCACTCCTGGGCATTTATCCCAGAGACATGAAGACTTCTGTTCACACACAAACCTGTACAGGGATGTTGACAGCAACTTCATTCAAAATAGCCCCCATCTGGACACAACCCAGATGTCCTTCAATGAATGAATGGTTAAACAAACTGTGGGACATTCATATTATGGAAAACTCCTCAATAATATATAAGGAATGAACTATTGATATATACAGCAACTTGGATGGCTCTCCAGAGAATTATGCTGAGTGAGAAAAGCCAATCCCAAAAAGTTACATACTGTGTGATTCCATTTACATAACATTCCCGAAATGACAAAATTGATGAAATGGAAAACAGATTAATGCTGGTCAGGGGTTGGAGGTAATGGAGGTGGGGGAATGTGGGTGTGACTCTACAAGGGCCACATGAGGGATCCTTGTTATGGCAACATTCTATCTTGGCTATATTGATGTTAATATCCTGCTTGTGATATTGCGTTATAGTTTTTTTGTTTTTGTTTTTGTTTTTAAAGATTTTTTTATTGGGGAATTGGGGGGATGGGAACAGCGCTGGGGAATTGGGGGAAGGGGAACAGATAAGTTGCTGTCGTTTTGTTCTTCAGTCTAGTTGTGGAGGATGTTGCTTCACTGGCCCAAGTTGGCACCATCATTGTGCTCTTCCTAGGCGAGGCAGATCAGTCACTGGCTTCTGGACAGCCGCTCACAGCGGCTGCTGTCCGCTCACGCTGGCTGCTGGCTACACACGGTAGCCCATGGCAACCCACTGCAGTAGGGGCTGCAGCCTTCACCGTCGCCAGCAACTCAGGCAGCCCAACTCCAGGTTGAGCTGTTGTTCAGCATCTTAGCTGTGGAGGGCAGTGTCACTGGCTCTCATATGTGGGATCTGAACTGGGGCCCTCTGGCATCCCAAAGCAGTTCTTAACCATCGCGCCACTCGGCCGGCCCTGTGCTATAGTTTTGCAAGATGTTCCCATTGGGGAAAACCAAGTAAAGGGTACGTGTATCTCTCTGTATTATTTCTTAGAACTCCCGTGAACCCCTTGGGAACTGCGATTGGTGCCCAGCTTCCAGGGGTGGAGCTGCCACCGCGAGTCCAGCTGTGGCCGCAGAGCCTGGGCATCAGAACCACTGCCACCATCTTTGAGGAGACTTAGAGAATGGACTGGATCCAGGTGCTAAAGGCAGGCAGCTGTTTCCAATGTTGGAAAGAGGGGAAATGTTGATACCATAAAACATAAACTAGAAGGCTGGATATGGCCCTAGCAGAATTCCAGGGTGGACAAGGACACAGATGGTTGGAGATGGCTGAGGAGAGGGAGGGGATACCTAAATCACAAGAGCCAACGCAGGGTCTCTAAGGAGCACTTGTGGGGGCAGGCCAAACGTTTGGGTTTGCACAGGCCAGCTGGAACCCAATGAAAAGGGAGAGGCCCTGTGTGTGGAAACTTTGCTATAGCATGAGAATGTCACTCTCAGACATCCCTGTGTTAAGACAAAGGATTGGGGCTCACCAACAGCCCAGCTATGGTGGGAGGGGGTATAACTGATTAAATGAGTGAGGTCTAATTGTGGGGATGGTTTGAAAACTGTAGCAATGCACGGCGTGTGCTGGTCGATAGGGGACCACACACATGCTCTCCGCCCATCATCACTATAAAACTCCGGCATCTGCTAGATGCTTAGTTTGGAGGAACCCAGACTGTCCCTCTGGCCCTTTTGTCTCTATGTTTCAACCCCCTACACACAAACACACACACACACACACACACACACACACACACAGAATTCAGTTTTCCCAATCTTTCCACTGGGTCCTAGAGCTCAGACAATCGTCTGACGCTGCCTTGAGACCCTGAAGGTATAATGTGACCTATCTTCATTTTACAGACAAGGGTGCTGCTGCTGAGAGGCGAGAACTGACCTGCCCTAACACACAGTTGGCCAGGATCAGAACCAAGGCACCGGCTCTCTGCCCAGCTTCACTTGGTCAGAATTGGAGGAAAGGGGAACCTCCTCTGCACCCTGAAGAATGATAACTAGAGGCCCCTGCCCCAGGGCCCTCTCTCCATCCCCACAGCCACGCCCTGCCTAGCTCAGCCATCACTCATCCAACAATACATGTGGAGGACCTACTATGGGCCAGGCACTACTCTAGACTCTGAGAGAACAGCAGTGAACAAAACAGGCACAGATACCCTTGCACTTGGGAGCTCACATTCATGCCCACAAAGCCGATCCTTCCTCCACCCTGCCCTTCCACCTCCATCCTTCATCTAAGGGCCCTGGTCGAATAGAGGGTCCTGTCACCGGTAGGGGTCCGGGAGGCCTTTGGGCTTGGGCCACATATTCAGGGAAGCCCTACTTTGACTTTGATCAATGTCAAATACCTAGAACACCGTGAGACTTCACTAATCCTATTTGAATACTTCTTCATGCTTTCAATGTAACCAAAAGCCTCAATAAAATGGAAGCTTTCATGGCCCCTCTGGGCCTGCATGAGGTTCAAGGTAGCCAGCCCCCTTCTAACCTGGCCTCAGCCTCCTCTGCCATGTGCTGTCTTTTGGGATGGGGAGGGAAAGAACCCTTCCCCAAGAGCGAAAGGGCTAAGGTTCTAGTCCTGACTCTGACAATTACTGTTGAGACTTTGAGTCAGTTCCTTCCCCCTTTGTGACCTCAGTTTCCCCATCTATAAAATGGGACACAGGGTGGTGGCCTCCAGGGTTCCTTTCAACACTAACTCCATGATCTCCCCTACTAGACTGCAGCTCCCCAAAGTCTGTGAGTTCCCCCAGCTCATGCCCCTCAGGTGCACACAATAGGTCTTCAGGAAACAGGTGCAGGACACAAAGTTGGCATGAGCTGGGTGACCCTAGAACCCATCCTGATGGCTCATGACTGGTGCAGGACCAGGAGCTTGGCTGAGCTGACACAGCACCTTCTTTTCCAAACACTTTTTCATTCTTACCTCTCAAAGTGTGGTTCCTGGGCCAGCTGTATTGGCCTCACCTAGGAGCCTGTTGGAATGCAGAGTCTCAGGCCCTACCCCAGACCAGCTGAATCAGGATCTGCATTCTAATAAGATCCCCAGGAGATTATTTTGCACATTAATGTTTGAGAAGCCCTATCTTATAGCATAGAATCCCCAACCCCCCAACCCAGCCCAATCACATTTGTTCAATCAATCAGTAAAACGTTTGTTAAGTGAATTTTAGCACCTTCCACTGGGGATGAATCCAGCATTCCCCAGGCAACCATCCAAGACCCTCCCATGTTTGCAGGGTCAGCACCACCCTGCTCCAGGTGAGCAACCTGTCCTGACTGTGACCAAGTGGCCCCCTCAGTGGGGATCTGCTGCAATGAGCTCAACTGTTTTAAAGATGAGAAAGTCAAGTCATGTCCCCCGATTCAAGCTCAGGCTTCCTCCCCCTAGAACACACGTGCGCGTGTACACACACACACACACACACACACACAC
>NW_017731671.1:127704-131598 GCF_001890085.2 Hipposideros armiger
ACACACACACACACACACACACACACACACACACACACACACTCAGGAATACACAGAGCTGCCAGCAAAACACAGATGCACTCACAACCACACCCACAGACAGCTGTGCACACAGACACATAGACTACTGACCACAAACCCACAGAGAAGTGGGACAAATGCACATCTCCAGAAGGCTGAGCTCCTGATGGGCAGAGATCTCAGCTCTCCATATCTGGCACACAGTATGTCCACAGTCAGTGGCCCTTTGGCCTTTGTCCCGAGTGTTGTACCCATTTCTTCTATCTGCTTCCATTGCCTTCTCCCTTGACTAAGACATGAGTTCCATATGGACAGGAACTTTCTCCTGTTCACAGCTGTATCCCAGCACCCAGCACGGGGCTTAGCACATAGTAGGTGCTCAGGAAACATTTATCTGTTGAATGAATGACGGGGCAGCTGACGGGGCAGCCCCTCCCCAGGTCCAGCCCATCCCACAGCCCCACAGACCCTGCCCTCATCCTTCAAGCCAGCCTCCCAAGGAGCTGCCTGATTCTCCAGGAGAGCAGGTGTGAGTGGACTATCTTCCCAGAACCCAGGGTGCTTTAGCCCCTCCTCCCTCACCTGGCTCAGAAGTGCCACCATCTGGCCCACACAATCCCTCTAACCTCAACTCCCCTGTCTAAGCCCACCCTCTCCTAGGACATGGTCCTGCCCACCCCACCTTTTGGCCCTGGCCATACTTACTTCCCCTGCAGGCCTGAGACACCTGTGGCAGGCTAGCCTGCTTCAAGGTCAGGCTCCCCCGCACCTTGGGTTGCTTTGGGGCTTCCTGTGGACTGCCCACTGAGCCCCTGGAGTGCATGTCAGCGGGCGCCACTGTCCCTCCCACCGCTTCTCCCTCCTTTGCCCACATCCTGCCCTCCGGCCGTGCAGAACTCTCTTACCTGAGCTCCTGAACACCCCTTTCACCGTCTCTCATTCTCAGGTGCCTTCACTCATGCCATTCCATCCCTTCCTGTCTTGTCCGTATGCTGAATATCTCCCCCACAAAGCCTAGGTCCAGGTGTCTTTTCTCTCCCAGCTCCTCCTGACCCCTCCACCCTTTGGCAGCTAGAGACTGACCTCCCTGATGCTCCCACAGCCTCTCTGCCCCCCACCATCACAGCCTTGTCACTCCATCTGGAGGTAGTTTACCTGCCTGTCTACACCAGTGGCCTGTGAGCTTCTTAAGGGCAGGACCCTATCTTGTTGGTCTCCATGTCCCCAGTACCAGTGACGCCTCACCAGGGTCTGGCACATAGTAGAGTTAAATCAACGTTGGAGGTCCTGAGGGTCATCCTGAGGGGCGTGCAGGGTGATGGTTTCTTCCCTTTACCTTGCATCCCCTGCAGTGTGGACACCCTGCTTTCTTCTCTCTTGTTACAGTTAACTTGTTCCTCACCCAGGTGAGCCCTGGTATCTGTGAAAGCGGTCCACAACAACCCTCCTTCCCAGCTGAAACCTTCACAGTCCACAGAGTCATTTCACAGCCTGTGTCTCAATCCTCACAAGAACATCTTAGGCATGATGGGACACTCAGAGTTATACATCTTACCCAAGGATGGAAAAGGATATGAGGCCAGATAAAAGCTAACATTTATTGGGCTATGTAACAGTGTATTCTATAGGAATGCATTTAGTTATAAGTAAAGAAAGAAAAATCCAACTTATATTGGCTGAGGGGAGAAAAAAGGGGTTTAATTTTCCTCCATCACAAGAAATCAGGAGGCAGTAACCCTGGCCATTGTCCTGTGGCTTGACAATGCCAGGCTGGCATTCCTGCTCTTTCCTTGACCTTGGCATCATTCTTATCACCTCATTACTGCAAAATGGCTGCTGATCCCCCAGGCATCACATCTGCATTCAAAGCAGGAAAAAGGGAGAATAGGGAAGAACTATCTCCCTAGAAGTCCCTGTCATCTTTTTTTTTTTAATTGGGGGAGGGGAACAGCGCTGGGGAATCGGGGGAAGGGGAACAGACAAGTTGCTGATGTTTTGTTCTTCAGTCTAGTTGTGGAGGACGTTACTTCACTGGCCCAAGCTGGCACCATCATTGCGCTCTTCCCAGGTGAGGCAGATCAGTCGCCGGCCTCTGGACGGCAGCTCATGGTGGCTGCTGGCCGCTCACGCTGGCTGCCGGCTACACATGGTAGCTTATGGCAGCCCACTGCAGCCCAGCTCCAGGTTGAGCTATTGTTCAGCATCTTAGCTGTAGAGGGCAGTGTCACTGGCCCTCATATGTGGGATCCGAACCGGAGCCCTCTGGCATCCCAAGCCAGTTCTTAACCAACGCACCACTCGGCCGGCCCAGTCCCTGTCATCTTATTGAGGAAGAGCCACCACTGTCACCTTCCCTCCATACCCAACAGACTTCCCCTTACATCTCCTTAGTCAGAATGGGGTCACATGGCCACACTTTGACCAACCATTGGTCTAGGGGAATTGGATGTCCATGATGGGGTTAGACCAATCACAATTCACCTTCTGGTTCTGTGATCACAGCATTTCTGCTGGCTCCAAAAGCAGATCAAGGCTCTGTTTATCGGGAAAAGGGAGGAGGGCCACTGGTCAGGTGAGCAAGTCCTGCTTCCCTAGACACTACGCTAAGTTTATATATATTGCCTCATTTGGTCCTCACACAACCTTATTGAACTGGGACTGTTTTCTGCCAATTTAGCAAATGAGGAGACCAAGCTAGCAAGCGGCAGAACTTGTCCATGGTCTTAACCATTCCACCAGACTGTCAGGCCATGGAGGGACTCAAATTCCAGGAAAGTAGGCAACAGTCCAACAGGGCCCTGCTTACCACCAACTTCACCATGCACCTGCCCTCAGGTACTGACAGGTGACTGCACCAGGGTCAGGGAGGGCAGGCGGGTGTGCCCATGGACTCACTACAGCCGCCGTGCTCTCAGGAGCTTTGGCCAGAGGCTGAGTCCCCACATCTTGTTCCTTCATCTATCCAACATCTGCCAATGCCGGGCATCCAGCCAGACCCTGCAGGAAACAGACTGGTGGTGACCCAGGTACAGATCCTGTCCTCACAGAGAGGCCTTGCCACCTAGTCCCTCCTAATCCAAGGAAATCTTGGGTAGAATGTTTGAGGGGACTCAGAGGAGAAAAAATTCACTTCTGGCCACAGGAGCAGTCTTTCTTCCCCCAGGTTGTTTTTTTTGTGTGTGTGTGGTAAAATACACATAACATGACATTTATCATCTTAACCATGTTTAAATGCACAATTCAGTGGCATTAAGCACATTCATATTGTCGTGCAGCCATCACCACATCTGCCTCCACATTTTCATCTCGCAAAACTGAAACTTGGTGCCCATTAAACACTAACTCCCCGCTTCTGCTCCCCCAGCCCCTGGCAACCACCATATTACTTTCTGTCTCTATGAATTTGACTACAATAGGTACCTCATTTAAGTGGAATCATACAGGTTTTGTCTTCTTTTTGACTGGCTTATTTCACTGAGCATAATGTCCTCAAGATTCATACCCACGTTGTAGGATGTGTCGGAATTTCCTTCCTTCCTTTTAAGGCTGAATGATATTCCATTGTATGTAATAGACCACACACTGCTTATTCATTCATCCGTCAAGGGACACTTGGGTGGTTTCCTCCTTTTAGCTGTTGTAATTCTGCTATGAATATGGGTGTACAAAGATCTCTTCAAGACTCTGGTATCAATTTTTTTTTATGTATATACATCCAGAAGTAGGACTGTTGGATCACATGGTAATTTTGTTTAATTTTTTGAGGAATCGTCATACGGTTTTCCACTGCAGTTGTACCATTTTACATTCCTGCAGGGGCAGTTTTACAGTGAATTGGAAGTTGACCTTGAAGATGGTCAGTGGGGTCTAGAC
>NW_017731671.1:131638-133198 GCF_001890085.2 Hipposideros armiger
CACACACACACACACACACACACATCCCAGGCCCTGGCCATGCCTCCAATGAGTCATATGGTGATTCACAGACACCTCCCTCCTCCCTGATCTTGGGGGTTGGGGGGGAGGCTGGGAAAGGGAGAAGGAAAAGAGATGTCTCAGAGCCAAACCTGAGAAAGTGACAGCTGGGCCGAGGGCCTGTCAGGGTCTGGGCTGCGGTCCAGCTGGGAATCCAGGGTGTCCTGCCTGTGCTAGCTTGGGAAACAAGGCAAGTCATCAGGTCAAGTCCTTCCCTTCTTCACAAGCCCCACAGGCCCGGGTTGAAGAAACCACTGGGACACTGAGGGGGAACGGCGATGGCAGGATGGCACCAACCATAGCCTCCCAGCAAGTTCTTAGGGTTGGAGCCATACGGACTGGCGAGCAACCATCAGTATCCCCCTGGGCCCCATCCCTAGACCTAATTTGGGGACGATATTCACCCACGGGCATGTGTGTAGACAGAGGAGGGAGTCTAGACCCAGGCAGAGCCCGTACCACACTGGTCTGGGTGGTCATGTTATCTGTTGATCCCTCCTCACCTCACCCCACCTAGGACATAAGCTTCATGAGTGACAAGCCAGAGAGTGATGGGCTAGGAGAACACATGGCCTGCAGGCAGGACCCTTGGGTTGGGATGACCATGCCACCCCCTTGAGGCCGGGGGCCTGCCTCGGTTTTTCCGTTTGGGTGACTTCCTACCATCGCTGACTATTCTGGGCATCTATTATACAATGACTCAGAAAAGGAGGAGGATACGCTGGGGCTGCCCTTGGCAGGGCTGGCCGGGAGCAGAGGGCTCACAAGGAGGAACCTGGGAAAGATGGACCCTTCCCCTCCCTGTCCCCCGCCACACACACACACACACACACACACATGCACACACACGCGTGCGCGCACACACACGCGCGCGCGCGCACACACACACACGCGCACACACAGACGCCTACTGTCCCACTCCCCTTCTCAAAGCCTCCTCAGTGTCTTGGATTGTCCTCTGGGCTGAACCCTGGACCCCATTCTCCCATCTATCCCAGCGGGGAGCTGGGGGAGGGGGGCGATGAGTGGTGCCTGACCGGAGACTCCTGGGGATGTGGGGTGAGCAGTGGAGGCCCCTGCGCCTGGGAGCTCCTCTCTAGCATTCGTTACCCAACTGCTTCCCAGGCCCCAGACAGGTGGCCATGGCCCAGGACTGGGGGATGCCTCAGGCAGCGGCCCCCACACCCCGGCTTTCCACCTTAATTAGCAGAAACATTCCTACATCTGTCACGGCAAGACAGCCTGCTCCCCGTCGTCAATCACCCAGGAAACATAAACACATTCTGGCTGCACCCGGATCTTCTTCCCATAAAGTCACAGGTACTCGCAGGGTGCCCTGCCCCCACACTGGAGCCAAGGGGACAGGTGTGTGGGAGAAGCACCCCCAAACTTCAGCTTCTGCCACAGCCAGGGAAGGTTTGAGTCATGGCCCTTGCCTCCTCCTTACACACACACACACACACACACACACACACACACACACACACACACACACACACA
>NW_017731671.1:137367-142562 GCF_001890085.2 Hipposideros armiger
TGAGGAAAGGCACTCCACACAGGGGGTGGAGGGAGAAGGTGCAGCCTGCACAGCGAGGAGGAGGGCAGGCTACATGCAGGGCAGCTGGGGCCGGAGAAGCCGGAATATAGCTCAGGAAAGAAAGCTTTGCACATTTTAATGGTGATTGTGACCCTCACGTGGGGACAGGAGCCACAGAAGGTTTAGAGCAAGGGAGTGACCTGACCACTCTGCCCCCCGGAAACTACTGGGACAGCTGAGAGTGAGGTAGACTATGGCGGAATATTCTGGGGGGCGGGGAACCCAGGAGGAAGTTCTTGATGATTAGGGCAAGAGAGAGTGAAGATACAAAACCAAGTCCACAAAACGGGACGAGGGTGAGGCAAGTGAAACACTCTCCTCGGATACAAAATTTTAAATAAAGATATTGCTATTTAATTTAAATAAAAGATCTGATAGGGCCGAGAGTAGGGGGGACAGGCAAGTGAAGTACCCTGCAAGTACAGGGCTTGATTCCGTCTTTAATTGAACTTTGATATTTGGTTTATTATGGAATTTTTAAATTAATTGTTATTTAAAGACAATATTAGAGTTGGAGGTATAGCTCAGTGGTAAAGCACATGCTTTATATGTTCAAGGTCCCTGGTTCAATCCCTGGCACCTCCACTTTTCCTTCTACCAAGGAAGTCCAATGAATTGCTTTGTCCTCCCATTCTACTCCCTGGGGCTTACCATCTCTCAGGGTGGGTCATCTACAAAAAGAAGATAAGAGGGAGAAGGAGAAAAAATATATATTGCCTTAAAATACCACTTATCTTGATCACTGGGTTTCCGGCGTCCCCTGAAACTTTGCACCTGAAGTGACCACCTCACTCACCCCACTTTAGCCCTGCCTGAGGGACAGTTTCATACAGTCATCTAAGGACACTTACTGGAGTCCCATGATGTGCCTGCAACTGTGCTGGGATCAGGGGCCCAATAGTAAGTGAAATTGTAGTTCTCTATTCTCAAGTTCACCACCAAATAGAGACATTAAATCAGAAGGGACAGAGAATGGGGCAGGTAGTCTCGCCCTGACCTAGCCTGGAGGAAATGAAAGAAGTATGGCGCAGGAGATAGGCATTTGGCTATTGTTTTGATTAATTGTTTTGCCCACCCATTCCCTGAACCCCACGTCATGGGCCTTGAACCCACGGGCCAGCCCCCTCTATAGATGCTAAAAATACCAGTCACCGTTGCAGCTGGGGCCCTTGAGGCTCACCGATCAGATGCACCAAAACCAAGATTTAAAAACAGAATTCCTGACACAAAGCAGCAGAGCGCCTCCCTGCTGAGTCCCTAGGGCAGTAGTGCCCAGTGCTGGTGTTGGGTGTGGGACCTGCTGGTCACAGGGGCAGCAGCATCCTGTAGGTGTCCGCAGTGCTGACCTTGTGGGCAGTCTGCCGGTATTGATCCTGTTCGCATACCACAAGCCCAGGTCTCCAGCTCACTCATGAGTCACCTAACATTCTTCGAATACTCTTGAAGATCTATTCTTTGAACATCCTCTTCTGCTTAAGTTAACCAGAATTGGTTTTTGATGGCCGCAACTAAAAACATTTCCTTATATAGAAATTGGTGCCAGGAGTGGTTTCAGGCAATGGGTAAGGGAGGAAATTCAGAGAAGCTGGTGCAGGTTATCTGGACTGCTTGGGCTGGAGACAATGAAAGCCCAGCACGAAATACGGGGTCAGATCCACTGGAATCCTATGTCATGAGGAGGAATTCAGGAACTCAGATTTACGCCCTGGAACCACCTGGAATGAAGAAAAACCCATTGAAGGCACAGGGTTTGGGTCTGAGACTCCAGCCTTAGGAAAGAAGGAAAGCACCAAAGAATCAGACTGTGGGTGTGGGCTGCTGGTTCTCGCAGTGCTGACCCGTTGAAGATACAGAAGATGACCTCCTAAATCCTAAATTCTTGGCTCAAGACCCAGATCAAAAACTGGCGACTACTATGCTAAAATACCTCTTAATTCTTGCAGCCACAGTGCTGAGATAGCCAAAAATGAAACTCAAAATTTGAGCTTGCAGAATGGCAAGTGACGTCATTAGCTGATGCCATGGCCTCACCAGCTCCTCTCTGTGGGAGTGAGATTGTTGATTATGAAAGCGTGAGCTCAGCATTTGCATGGAGCCATGTGGGAGGGTTTGGGGGTGATGCTGAGCTCCCTGAACCCCCAACCCCCACCCAGGCCCCTTGCAGGCTAAAACATCCTCTTCTCACTATCTGATGAGGCTGGTCCTGCATTAACAGGGCCCCTGAAATGACCCCCCCATACCCCACCACCCCTCCGTGTCTTCAGACAACAGCAGGGTCCCCAGATGGTCATTGGGATGGGACAAGAGTGACTATCAATCCCATACCAAAATCTGGGCAAAACTTTGATATTTTATATCACCAAAAATGTGGAGATAATGTATAAAAGGATCCATTGAATGGAACTTATTATTAACATGGCTGTACCGACCGACAGTTCTGGATTCGGGGTGCCGGCCTCATAGCTGGGGGTGGCTCTCATTGTTTCTGGGGCTGGTTTGTTGGTTGGCAGGGGTGCTGAAACCCACAGCAGTGGCTCATGCTCACTGAGGCGGAGACGACGGAAATGCCAAGGTATAATGTGGAGACAGAGTGGATTAACCACGAGTGACCACTGCACCCAACCACGACCCCTGCGAGAGCCCCAATTACCATTGTCCCTTCACCAAGATGGCATGAACCACCTTGTTGAGACAGCCCAACAGCCTTCCAAAGGACCTCAGTGTAAGGTGGGGAGCCCTACCAGAGGCCTGACGCCTGATGTCTGGGGTGGAAACCAAGACCCTGGGAGGGCTGAGGCCCCATGACAGCAGACTGCCAGGAGCAGGGTGGGCACGCTCCCATAACAGCAGCAGCAGCAGGTGGCCATCCCAGTGGTTGACCAGCAGGGATTGGTGGAGCTAATGGATCACAAGGTCCCCAGGGTAAAAATGGATCAGTGACCCACAAGGACCTGTGGCTTTTATAACCAGAAAGGTCTGGTAAACAGAGGTGTGACTTGAGCCCCCGGATGGAGACTCTGGTCCCTCCCCAGCCCCAGACCCGAGTCAGTTCACAGACCCAAAGTTCCTAAATGAGGAAAGAACCTGGTGTTCTGTTCTGAGTCTGTCCCATGAATCCCCAAGGGGACTGTGGCCATTTACGGGAGAACTGTGCCATGAGGCGTAGGGGGGAGGGGTTTGAACCTCCCTGAGTCCTTGTTTCCTCATCTGTAACAGGGAGACAATAATATCTGCCTGAAAGGATTGCTGGGTTAATTGAGTAGAATAATGGGAGAGTGCCTGGAATATAAATGCATGCATCGGCTGCAGCTGAACTTTTAATCTCTCTGTGATTTTGTGTTCACTCTTTCATTTATTTCCATCTTCACCCCACTGTACTGTGATCAGCCATCTGCTGGGTGCTGAGAGTTAAAAGAAATAACCCTTACCATTGACCGAGGGTGCAGTATGTGCCAGGAGCAGTGGCTGGCCTTCACGTCTCTAACCTAAGCAACTGCTCTGCCAGGTCATGAAGTGGGAGGTAACAGTGCTGGGATAAAAACCTTGTCATGTGCTGTTGCTAAACTTGTGTCCTCTCCAATGTGGTACTGTGCTCCTCAGAAGTTAATAAAATGAGGTGACAAGTACAGAGCTTGGGACATGGTAAAAGTGATATACAGGGAGACGATGAAGGAGATGGATGGATGGATGGATGGAGACATGGAAGGAGATGATGGCTGAATAGACTTAGAAGATAAATTCAACATGACACCAACCCTTGAGGACCTTCAAATCCAGAAAGACACAGTGCTAAGCATGGAGCTAGCCGAGAAGCTGAGATGTTTGTAGTTAGTGACATAGTGACACCCTCAGAGTCTGCAGATGTCCAGCCACATCATAGTGTGTGTGATGAATACCATCCAGGCAAGCTGTGAGTTGGAACAGACATACTTGATTCCTCCAATAACAAACTTTTATGTTCATTCATTGAACAGGCATTTATTGAGCACCTACTATGTACCAGGCACTGTTCTAGGCTCTGGGAACAGAGTTGTGAACAAAATAACTCCATGTGGCGCTTCCATGGAGGAGACAAAGAAAGGTGTACATGTGGGGTGAGCCTGATGAAGATAAACACCATGGAGGCAAATAAAGCAGGGTATAAAAAGGGGGCTTTGGGGTAGGGACTGCTCTTTTGGAAAAGTTGGAGAGGGCAGGCCCCCCTGGTAGGTTGACACTTGCATGGAGGGCTGAAGGAAAGGGAGAGACCAGACAGGCCAAGATGTAGAAAGAACAGTGACGTTCCTAGGATCACACAGTAACTAGGCAGCTGAATTAGGGCTATAACCCAGGTTTTATACAGGTGTTGGTGTCCTGGGGTCCCCCCAATATAGCAGAAACACACCAGATATGGTGTTAGCGGAGGAGGAGGTTGTCAGAATCTGGCCAGTCAGGAACTGCGTGATCTTAATCTCTCTAAGCCTGTCTGCTATCATTTCACCGTTCACTTCCTTAAAACAGTCTTGGAACTTCGTTCCTTTAAACAATCTTGCAAGTATTAAGGATTCACAGATGTTTTATAAGCGGTAGACGTTCACTATTTTGTTATTTTACAGAGGCAGCAAATTCTAAGCCTCTAAAGAGGGCTACAGCACTGCTCTTGCGGAGGGAGGAAGGCAGCTGGCTGGGACAGAGAAGCCTCCTCAGGGAAAATGGAGTCGGAGTGGGCCGGGAATAGAGGACAAGCATTCATAGCGTGATGCTGAATGCCCAAGGATTGTGGAAGATAAACCGACCAGCCTCATGGCCGTATTCTATTATCTTCTTCCCAGAGAGAAGGGGGCTAGCTATTAGGATTAGGTTCTGTTACAAAGGACAGAAAACCCAAGGGAAGAGTAGCTCAAACAGAAATAAACTTCTGTCTTTCTTATACAGAAAGTCCTGAGCTAGGCAGCCAGATGTCAGGGACCCTGCCGCTTCCATCTTGCTCCACTTTTCTTAGCATTTAACTTTCACCTCAGGCTCAAGATGGCTGCTTGAGTGCCAGACATCATATCTGTATTACAGCCAGCAGGGCAGCGAAAGGGATGAAGAATGGAATGCCTTCTCCCCAGCAAAGGGGTTTCTAGAAGAATACTGTTTTAGCTGGAAGGCCC
>NW_017731671.1:143022-147857 GCF_001890085.2 Hipposideros armiger
AACGAGTCGATCAACCAATCACTCAGTCATGGGGAGCCCAAATGTTATTAAGCCTAACCTCAGCCAAGTTGTCACGCAGCTCCCACTTCCACACTTCCAGTGACAGGAAGCTCACTATTTCCAGGGGCAACATGGTTTTAGTTTTAGGTCATCCTTATGATGAACCAGGTTCTCCACCTCCTGGGTTTCCCTATCAGCCCGTCGGCCTGCAAGTGGGACCCAGGACATGTTTAAAATCTTTTTTATGGGCTGGTACCCAAGTAGGTAAGGGAAAGCACAGAACCTCATAGCTGGACCTTAGAGGCTACAGGTCTCCTGTTCATCTCCTCATATTTCAGATGAGGTTCTGGCCAGAGAAGGTCTGTGACTCACATAAGGCCACACAGCTGGCTAAGGGCTGAGCCAAGACCAGGTCACAGACCCAACTTTCAACTGTGTTCCTTCTAAATCCCACAGCCCCTCCGGGACCTCCTCCAGCCTTACCCACATTGGGAACCCCCTTCCCACAACAGCCAGTCCCACTCCATGGTGCTGAGGATCTGCTTCCCGAGGAGACCCTCGGCCTGGTTTAGAAAGTCATCTCTGGTCATTCCCAGTGAGAGGCTCAGGGCTGAGACCTGGGGTCCAGGTATGAGGCGAAGTCGCAGGACAAAGACCTACAGAGTGAGTGGGCTGCATAGCTCTTACCCACCCCAAGACAGAGGCCTCCCTCAGAGCAGCGGGCCCACGTGTGTGCATACACATGTGTGAGCATGTGTGTGTGTGTGTGTGTGTGTGTGTGTGTATGCGCGCGCGCGCGCGCGCATGACTGTGCGCCTGAGCCTCCCGGAGTGAGAGGAACACGCAGCAAGCTGTCAGCAAATCCTGCCAATGCGGAAAGGGTAATCGCCACACACGATGCCAACAGACAGAACTCCGGCAGATTCATTTGGTTTGATTTTGTGGTTATTTTTTTTACAACTTTAAATACGGAATATAAATAAATTTTACATTTAAAAAATAAAAGGAAAGCCCCCAAAAATATAATCACCGACTTTACAAACTGAAGGAAGCAGATTGGGGGGAGGGGGAGGGGAAAATTGCAGTGGAAGGTGGGAAGGGAGGTGGAGCTCAGAGCCCACCCCTAGGGGAACCTGGGGATCTTTTCCCTTTCTCCCCCACTCCCAGCCCAGGAGCTGGTTTCCTGGAAGGGGCCACCAGAGGTGGAACTCAAAAGCATCTAAGATGGGGGAGTGTGCATGGGGGCATAAGGGCTGCCCCACTCCCTTGGAGACTTTCTCTCGGGTTTTTCACACCTGCTTGGAAGGGAGGCTGCTTGAGCTGAGGACTTGGGGAAATAGAGGACAGATGGACACTGTGTTACCTGCCCACCTCCCCACCAGGAGCTCACTCTTATCTGGCCACTTTGAGTCACCAGCTGGGTCAGAGGCACAGCCAGTCCACAAGAGCCTTTGTGTCAATTAGGAAAAGGATCTCTTTCCTTAAGACACTTGACCTCCACCTGCCAGAAAATTGTCATAATAAATATACAAATTGGCCATGTCTATGATGTGATCGGTGATCCCTGCAGACAGTGCCCTTGTGCAGTGCCCAACCTGCACAACCTTACATGGCAGTCTTGACTGGGCTGGGATATAATGCACAGGCCCCCTGCTGCCCTGGCCCCTGGTCTTCTGCCCTAGGAAGCAGTGACAGGGGTCATTTGGAGCCTCAATAAGAGGTGTTCCCCTTGCTGGAGCAGACTGAAGGGCCAGGACAAGAGAAAGATGCAGGGTGGAGGTAGAGAGATGAAACAGGGGAGGAAGTGAAAGGGGGGAATGGGAGGAGACAGTGGATGCCCAGGTCACCATCTACACCCCCCTCCAGAGCAACCTTCATCTCTAACCCATCTGAGAGGGCATTTGGCTGCCTGGCACTCAGGCCACACTCGCTTGGAGGAGTCCACATCTTCAAATATTTCATACATGTAACATGAAAGGAAGCCACTGTGAGCAGAGGTGACCAGAGAGAGGTGACTGGGCCTGGGCACGGTGAGAGGGGGTTTTCTCCAGTCTGTGCTCCCCCACCTGGTCTCGGCCACAGGAGTACGAAGCATTCTGGCCTGCCTGGGGGTGCTCCCGTCAGAGCTGGCTGGAGGTCCAGGGGCCAAGCAGGCCATGCCGAGAGGTCCTCAGGGCCACATGCAGGGTTCCTTGGGCCAGTCCACAGCACTTAGGTGTGGCCTGGGCCAGGTGCTGGGGAAGGGAGCCCCTTCCCCCATCAGTCTCTCTTGCACCCTTATCCCAGATTCTTGGGGTTGGAGGAGGAAGACCTCGATGGAATCCAGATCTTTTTGTTTCCTTCTCAAGCTTCCGGGCAAGATGCTGGAGGCCGCTGAGGGGAGACCCACTGGCAGAGGGGTGGACGGACGTGTGGAGGGATGGGGGAAGCACCATTGGCCGTCCGAATCAGGCATCGAGACAGACGGACGAGGGGAACAATATTATCACTCCAAGGACCCCATGGGGGCAATACAGCAAATACCATATTAAATAACCCTGTAAGACAAGCAGAGGGATACAGCGTCAGAAGCACCCTAGGAGCCCCATGCCACGCTCACATGGCCCTCTTGCCAGGGACAGGGAGCTGGGGTCGACCAGTCATCCCTGATTTCCAGCAGTACTCAGAACTGACCGCTGGTTTTCTGAGGGCATGCTGGAACACAGCTGGACTGGGGCCGCCAAAGCCCCCCGCCCACCTGCCCCATGGAAAAACTCAGCTGATAACTGGGCAGCGGGGATCAAAGCTTAGGGCCTACATGCTGTATGGGAAAATGCTTCTCCCCAACCCCTTCCACAGCCCAAGCCACAGGCCAAGGAGAAGGAAACACAGGGTTGTGGGCCACAGTTTCCCCTCCTGGCCCTCACCTGCCCGCACTCTCCTGCAGATGCCCCTAGGCTCCAAGGGTCTCCTTCAGTGCCTTCTTGTCATGCGTGTGCTTGAATTTCCTGTGCTTCCCCTTGGGGGGCCGGCGGACTCGCACAGTCCGAATGGTCACCCGCGTTTGCAGTGTCCTGGCTGCTCAAGAGAAAGAAAGGACTTGTCAGCAGGCCAACAACCACTGGTGTGTGGGTGGGTAGGGGGAGGTCTATCTCTCTCGACCGAAGTCTGCCACAGACCTTCCCAGAGCCTCTGGGCTGAGCGTAGAGGCCAGACCTCCTGGGCTCGAATCCCAACTCTGTCACTCACCAGTTGTATGTGCCTTGGGAACAATTACTGAACCACTCCATGCCTCAGTTTCCCCATCTATCTATTAACCAATAAAAGGAGGCAGAGTGATGCTGTGTCAGTTCCAGGCATAAGCCTTGAAAAGGCCTGGCAGCTCCCACATTTGCACTTTGGGGAGCCCCGTGCTGCCACATAATAAGTCTGGTTACCCTGCTGGGGAGACCACCTGGGGAAGAGAAGACCCTGAATGACAGGGAAAGGGATAGAGACCCAGCTGTCCCAGGCGGCCTCCAGATGACTGACTGTACCTACGAGAGACAGCAGTAGAACCACCCAGCTGAGCCCCATCAGCCCACAGACCTAGAAGAGAAGGAAATGGTTGTTGTCTCTGCCGTTAAATTCAGCTAAGCTGTGATCAGAGAATGGCAGCTGCTCTTATAAACTTTCCTCTCATCTCCTCGGCTTGACCCATTGAGGTTTCCCTCCTACCAACCTGTCAGCCCCTTGCAGTCTTGTGATGGGTGAGCCACTGGTCTCTGGGCCAGAACTAGACCCCCCACCACGGAGCTGAACTTGTCCATCAGTTGTGCCCGACGTCTGCCGGCCCTCGCTGTACAGTGGAGCAGGCCAGAGCTCAGGTGGTGGGCCAGATCACCTGGTTTCAAATTTGGGCTCTCCCACGTGTTGGTCATGTGGTTTGGGGCAAGTCATATAAACTCCCTGTGCCTCAATTTCCATATCTCTAAAACTGAGATGCCAGCAGCCCTGGCCTCCTAGGATTAGGAGATAATACATGGAAATAGCCAGAAACCTTTAGCAAGCACTTACCATGCACCTGATCATGTTCTAAGCTCATTTATCCTCAAAGCGATACAAGTATCTATATATAGCAGGTGAGGAAACTGAGGCAGAGAGACTGGGATTTGAACCCAGGGATCTGTCCTGAGTCCAAACTGTCAACCCCCCTGCTGTAAACCACAGGGCCTGTGAGCCTCGGTCAAGGTTAGCATTTAGACCTCTCTTCCTCCTGGGCCCCCAGGTAGAAAATGAAAGCTTTCTGTGCCCAAGCTCAAGGCCCACCCCACTCTTTGGGGTAAACACCTGACCTCCCACCTTGCAGACACAAGCTCCCATAAAGTAGTTACCCCATCTCTGCAATTCAGGGACTTGGGACCTTTGTACCCAGAAGGACCATTGAAGGCTCTGGAGTTTCTGATCCAGAGACCAGGCCACCAACAGGACACTGGGCTGGCAAAGCCTAAGCCAACTCAAGGTTATCATACAGCTCGCAAGTGACAGAGCAGAAATTTGATCCCAGGGGTCTGACCACCATATCACACAGGCCACACCACCAAGCCTTAGCCCGGCCAGGACAGTGTACAGCCACCAGAAGTACCGTCACATGGGGCCAAAATGCTACAACTAAATAGCAAGACATTATCTACATACTAATTGGTTCAACATGCCTCCCCCAAGAAACTGGTTAGGAAAATCATGTGGAAAAAAAAAATGCTTGTAAAACAACCCTGTTCTAAACATGAAGAAGAATATAATTTTTCCTAAACAGAAAAATCATTCTCCGTGTTAACTCTATAAATAATTTACAGCATGTCAGTTTGAAGCCGTCA
>NW_017731671.1:149197-159567 GCF_001890085.2 Hipposideros armiger
CACTGGCAGCTGCCACAGGAGAAGAGGACGGCCAGGCTGAGCAGTCAGAGGCAGATCCTGGACTGAAGGTTACCTCGCTGCTCCTGGGAAGTCCCCGGGTTTCTGGTCACAGGTCGTGCAGCCACTACCGTCTCACACTTGCATGCCAGGTGGTCCTCCAGGGTCACTGTGGCCTTCTTAAAGCTTGGCTTCTTCCGCACAATCTCAATCTTTCTCACCTGGAGGACAGAACCAACGAAGTAAGACCGCTTGGCAGGGGCTGAGGGAGCTGCCTGCCTGCTCTTCACACCCCAGCGTCCCCAGCGCGGAGGAATCTTTCCTCGAAAGCCTGAGGAACGGCAGGGCAGACACTGTGACCAAAACAATAGCGGGACCTTGCCCTCTGCCCTTCTCGTAGCTTTTCCATCAAAACAAGCCCTTCCCGACCTGGCCTCCCGCTTGGCTTGGCCACAGCCCCCCTCGGTGCTCTCAGAGAGGGAGAAAGGCATTTCCGGGCAGAGTGTGGAGCCTGTGGTGTCCTCATTCCTGGAGCGCCAGCCAAGGTCAGGGACTGTGGCAGAGGCTGGGAGATGGTTGTCTGGAAGGAAGTGAGGGGAGGCTATATCCAGGAGGGAGGCGGGAAGGGGGAGGTCAGCTGTCAGGTGTCCATCCATAGAGCTGGAAGCGTTGGGGACAGGAGATACCATGACAGTGGGTGGTGGGGTCGGGAGTGACACTCATAATCTCGGGCCCAGGGCCCAGGTCTGGGATGGAAGGTGGGCAAGAGGAAAGGGCACAGCTGACGGCAGGGGAGGGGGCGTGAAGTCACCAGAGCATTCAGCAAACGTGGGGCTCGCCAGCCAGCACTGGCCCTCTGCGTGCCTACCACCCAGCACCTCAGCTTAGCAGAGGTGTGTGGGTGAGGCTGGCCCGAGGGGTACAGAAACCTTTCCACATGAATCAGAAGGCAGCTGAGGCTTCTCTGACCCTGCCCTGCCTGGCATGAGGTCAGGAGCTCCTCAGGGCCGCCTCGACTCTAAAATTTCCCTTGAGTCAGAGTGCATACCCAATGTTTCCAGGAGAGAGGCAGGATGCAGCATTCTGACTGTTCTAGGGGCTGCCCCAGCTTTTGCAGAGTCTGTGGCCTAGAGGGTCTCTGCACCCTCCTTATTAAAGACACAGTTTGTCAAAGGGAGAAGAGAAGATGTTACAGACGCAGGGGGACCTTTCTCTCTGCAGAATAAAGAACCGACAGGCCAGAACGGGAGAGCTTTGGACCCCCAGCAGCTGCCCAGAACATCCTGAGTGTCCAATATGTTTCTACAAACATTCCTTTTTAAGAGACATTTTGGGATTTTTATCCCTGTAAAGAGTGAGGCAGTGCCCTTCACTTAATGTCCCATGCCCAGCCTGCCTGGAGGTCTGTGGCTTTTGGTCACAGTGGCTTGAGAGGTCATAGAGGACTCTTGGGCTGCCTCGGCACACCTGTCCAGAGAGCTTCCTGAGAGGGCCCTCTCTGGGCTGAGCCCCACGCCCTGCCAGGAATGCCTTTTGACACATTCAAGAGCCTGGTCAGCGAGTACCAGCCCCAGCAGGGCAGCCCTTATCCTCCGTTGAGCCAGCCCGGGAGGGGGACGTAGGGCCTGCGCACCTGGACGTGTCGTAGCTGCACCTGGGTGGGGCGGCACTGCACGTTGCGATTGTTGCAGCAGCCGGAGCAGCGCTGCACCTCCACACAGGGCGGCCACACCAGGAAGTTGGCGTTGGTGCGGTCAACGAGGCGCCGGGAGATCTCAAACACCTCGGTGCGTGTCTTACACTCTGCGATCATGGCTGGCTCGGCGGCCACTGGGGAATCTGAAGGGAGAGGGAACCTCCATTAGGAGTCGGGGTGGAGGGTTGTTCACAGCCCCTACCTGGCAGGAAGTAGAGCACCTCAACATGGCGGGCCGACTCCCTCTTCCTTCCACGTCGGGGGAGGTTTTAAGTACTGGCTGTTATCAGCCGTGGGATTTGGGCAGGTTGCTGATGTGCTCTGAACCTCAGTTTCCCCATGTGCAAATGGGGGTGATGAGATCTACACCCAAGAACCACTGTCAGGATCCAGTGAGGGAATTCAGAGGGTGCTGGCATGTTGTAAATGTCAGTTTCCTTCCCCAGCCCTCACCCACTTCACTCTGCGATCTCACACCTTTATGGGTTTGCCCAACATGTGGCCCTAACTATTACCCTGTAACCACTTTACTTTCTCATTTTACACTGCAATCTATTCTGACATCGTTGCTTCTTTCGAAGCCACAGTTTCCTCATCTATGAAATGGGATAATAACAGTGCCTACATGGCACTTGCAGACCTAAGGAGTGAAGTGACTGAAGCCTGGCCTACAGCAAGCATACAGGCAACGCTGGGGTTTGTCATTATTCACATACAGAAAAACTGCGTCTCCAAGAGCTAAATTAGCTGCCCAAATTCACAGAGTGAGGAGTGGAACTCAAGCCACTGACTCTTATCTGGAGGCCTCCCAGCCACTATCTACAGTGTTTTGGGGGCTGCAGGTGGGCAGAGAGGAAGAGGAGCTTGGAGTGGGCAGTTGCGTCCCCTGATCTACATTCTCCTTTTGGTTTCTGCAGTACAGCAGGAGGCAGGTCCCAGGCTTTGCTCCGTGTCTGCTGTCCCAGGCCACAGCCCAGACATGCAGCAGGTGGCACTGGGTTCAACCCAGAAGAGGTGTTGGGATCCCAGCCCTACCGCATGCTAGCTGTGTGACCACAGCCACCTCTCTACCTTCCTTGGGCTCTAGTGTCCAACTCTATAAAATAGGGTTAACAATGTCTATCTCTAGGGTCGAAGTATGAGCAGATGAACTTAAAAGATTATATTTAGGAAACAGTGTGTTGGGGGTGGGTGTGATGACAACTCAGTACAGGGTATTTAAGGATGCTTTCTCTCTTAGCTTAACTCATTCCTAAGTGTGGGACAAATGGGGCCCACCCTCGCAGCCTCAGGCAGGCTGCGTGCCCCAGTTCTCCTTCCCTGGCTCCTACTTTTGAGGGATCCCTGTTCTCACCCTCAGTCTTACCTAAGCTCCTTCTCCCTCGGGATAAGCTCTCCAGCTTGCCTCCGGAATGGGACTGGGTCAAATTCAGGTCCAACTCAGCCCCGTCTTCATCTGCAAGAGAAGGCATAGTCAGACACACTCTGATAACTGCTGGCTGGACCGACCACGGGGTGGGAGCCCCAATGGGGGCTCTGGGCAGGCGGGAGGATTGCCTCTCGCCCCTCACTGGGACCCCACTCCAGAGAACACTCCTCTTCTGGCTCCCTTCCTCTGAGGAGGGGCCCTCCAGGCAAACCCCAGGGTGGCCACAGAGTTGAGGAGGTGGTGGGGCCCTGACTGTATCCTCGGGGAGCCTCAGCCCTACTCTGGGTTCTTCAGGCACATTTTTGGACAGAACCCATGTCAATGGAGTTAAAAATAGCCCTTCCCTTTTGCTACTGTAAGCGAACGCTCCTCAGCTTCCAGGGCAGGGCAAGGACCCAGAGCTCTGAAGGCCATTTTCCAGTGCCCCTCCACCCAGCGTTCCCATAGGAAGTGCTGAATGGAGAAATTCCCATAATCCCCAGGGGGGACCAGCATGCCCTGGACACAGCCCCTCTGGAGCCCCTGACAATGGTCCAGTTGGGCGGGAGAGAGGGTGGGAGGGTGACGGAGAGAGGGGTGGGGACTGAAGGCAGAGAGAGGTGGGGAGCTGGAACTGCTGGGATGGGGGCACCCTCACCCAGCGCCCTTCTAGGTCTTGGTCTCTCTCCATCTCCCAGTCTCCCATTGTTTTTCTGTCTCTTTCCCTCTAACCTTTTGCCCCATGTCTGCCCTAAGCTGTACCTTTATTCCTAAGGTCACAACTACAGCTCCTTTCTCTAGCCTGAAAGGTCCTCATCTCAGCACTCCTTAGAAACATCCCTCTGTGTAGAGAGGCAGCCGGAAGCCAGCTTGTCGGAGATGAGGGTTGGACAGGAGGACTTTGGGCTTGACGTTGAACGGTGGGCAGACTCTTCTAGCTCTCTGATGGCTGAAAGCCAGCAAATCAACTGAAGGGTGCCAGGGACCAGCTCCTGTCCCCCTCCACACAGTACCTCAGGCTCACACTGTCTCCCCATCCCACTGACCCTGCCAATAATAAAGCTTCTGCTCGTCCCTGTGGGCTCCCAAAGGGCCCTGTTTAGAGCAGACTTTCCTAAAACTGATGCATTTCCGTCTAGCCTATTGTCCCACGACAGCATGTCTGTCTGTCTCTCTGGCTCCATTCCTTTCTCTCTGCCATCTCTGGAATGTCCCTGGTTGGGAGGAGATGGGGAAAAGATGTGCTTTGTGGAAAGGTTAAGTTGATTAGGAAAAAATAGCCACATGGTTGCCTCGAAACAGGCCTGCTATTGAAAACCTCGTCTTCCCCATCCCGACCCCCACCCGGGGTGTGGAGGGGCTATTTGAGGGTGGGGGCAAAGGACCTTGGAAAGAAACAGCAGAAAAGCTAAATTTGGAAGTTGCCCCATTGTGTTGGCCAGGGCTGGCCAGTCGGGCATGGGGTGGGGGTGTGGGAGACGTCGGGTGGGGGGCCTGGTGAACAATAGGTGGGCGCAGCTGGGGCCCCCTCCCGCCTGCATCATCGGGCCCCAGGCATAGGCGGGTTTGAAAGGGCCCGGGGAATGCTTTTGAGAGGGAGCCAGGGGCCCAACAGGGAGAGGAAACAAAGGCAGGAAATGCTGTCCCCCGTAGATAGCAGTCTCGGCAAGGATTACAAAGTGACAAAGAGACAAAACCCCAGAGGGAAGGGGAGCTGGGGGTGCAGGGGGGTGCTGACCAGGGCTCCAGGGAACAGGCCAGAGGTTAGAATAGAATGGAATTTGCTCTGAAGACAGCGTTTATAAATACATTCCCGACACAGCCTGCCAGCCCCGCCACGTGTGTGCCACCAAGCACGTGCCCATTCTCTGAGTGCCCTCTTGGGCACGGGCAGGGCTGCCCACTGGTCCCGGCCAGGTGTCCCCGGGAGACCTTGTAGAGTGGGCCCTTGGCCAGAGAGACAGGGAGGTGGCTCCTCCAGCACCACCCTCCCTGGCTGAGTCCACACCTGGATACTCATGGGGCAGATGCCCTGGGCACCTTCTCCCTGCCTGCCCCCTCCCAGAGCCCCACCCTCTGCAGCACGCCAGAGCCACATGTGGGTGCTTCTCCTGCCACACCCCACGTCCTAGGTACTAGCCTGTCTGCCCATTCAGCCCTGCCCCAGACAGGTGTGGCCAAGCCTACCCTTGGCTGCCAAAGCCTCTGGTTCTCTGGATGTCACAAAAGAGGGGAAGGCCCTTGCCCGGCACCCACTCCCCGCCCAGCTCCCGAGAAGTCAGTGGAGGGCTAGAGCCCTGGGCAAGGATTCAATTTACCTACGGAGTCTCCGTGCAGCAGGCGCTGGAGGTCATCAAAGGAGCGGATCGAGTGGTCACTCAGCATCTCGTAGAGCTCCTCGGGAATGGGGTCCCCCTGCCAGGCAGACACGTGGGAGTAAGAGCTTTCCAGTCGTGGCCCACTTCACCCGAACAGACACTACCCGCTATAGAAAGTTCCCACGGGGTCTCTTGGACACGGACAGTTGAACAGCCAGGCTGGGGGGGGGGGAGGGGCAGGAGGCAGACTCCAGGCCTGACAACCAGGAACACAAAGGCCTGAGGGCCAGCATCTGCCGAAGCCTCGAAGACCCAGCTAAGATGCTGCACCTTGTCTCCAAATAGGACCCTCAGCTCACTCTGAGTTAGATTTGCTTGTATACATCCGCCACCCCCAACACACTACAGGTTCTGGGAAGCACCATAGTCTTTATGCTTCTCCTGCACAACTGACAGCTAATGACAGCCAGCGTTTGACATGGGAGAGCTAATGATCAGAGATAAGAAAACAGAGGCTCAAACAGGTGACACCCTTTGTCCGAGTCCTATGGCCGATTATCAGCAGAACCTGCATTCAAAACCCCATCCGATAGCACAACCTATACACAAGGTTTTTCATCAAGGCCTGTAGAGTCAGACGGTCTCAGGAGGCCACAGGTCCTCATGCCATCTATTTAGTCTCTTACTTAAAGAAGAGAGAAGGGAATCCTCAGATGCGGCCGGGAAACCTGAAAGCTTACCCGTGCCCCATGCCCAAGCACACCCTATTTTTAGAGGCTCTCTGGCCTGTTACCAAAAACACTTGAAACTTAATAAGCACTTTAACAGGCCCCACTCGGAGCCAGGCTTCCTCCAGGGAAACCACAGGGCCCACAATGACATGAGAGCAGCTCGATAGGAAGGATGCGGCCACATCCCCCACGGTCCAGGGAGACCCGAGGGGCTGATGCTAGAGGTCTAGAGAAAGAGGTGAGGGCAGGTGAGAAGCTGAGAAGTACAATCTGGATACCCAGCGCCTCAGGGCAAAGAAAACACATAAGATGCAACTGTACATCCGAACTCACACCCAGACAAACACACACGTTGACGCGTGCGCACACACAGGATGGCACGGTCTCGTTGAAGGAGCCCTGGGAGGGTGTCTGCTGACTTGACTTACCGCTGTTTAACCTTGGGTCTAACAACTCAGTCTCCCTGAATTGAGGGAGGGGCCCCTGCTCTCCTTGGCTCACTGAACACTCCAAGGACTAGAGCTCTGGGAGGCTTAGAGCAGGTCCTCTCACTGCCTGACAGGGGGATGGTGGGGGGGGGGCGTGTGTGTGGGGAGGTCATTTCACCTGGAGGCCAGCCCCAGGGGGCTCTCCCCAAAAGCTCTGGTAGGAGCCCAGTGCTTGATCAGTTTCTAGTCACCCTCCAAAGCTCCATTTCCTCGACACCTATGTGACTTATCGAGGTGCCTGGGAACACCTCCTCCAGGGGTTCCACCAGGCCCAGCTCTGGCCACCCAAGTTGGCCTTGGAGCCAATGGACCCAGGGCAGAGTGCGGGCATAACCACTTTTAAAACGAATTCCTTAAAACCCCCGACCTCAGTTTCTTCATCTGAACGTGGAGCTCATCATCCTGGCTGGTGTCAGGGCTGTCAGGAGGTTCGAGGGAGGGAAGGCTGGGGGCCTGGCAGTAAGCTTGGCTGGGAGCTTGGGGTCTTTCCTTCAGGGTCCACAGCCATGCAGCCGGGGAGCCAGGGGCCGCATGTGTAAAAGGAGTGGCGTTGGCTTCGCTGTCCCTCACTTTTTTCCCTCATCTACAACACCAGGAGAGAGGCTACACCTTGGGTGGTCTCCAAATGTGGACACAGGATCCAACCCAAGAACAGAAGGCAAGCGGCTGATTGCCAGTTAAGCTCAAGGCAGGCCACTTCCCCAGGGGTTTCTGTCACCCCCAGAACTGGTGATCCAGAGAGCTGGAGTCCACCATCTCCTGCTGCTAACTGCCTGTGACCTCAGGTTGGTCACTACCCCTCTCTGGTCCTAGCTCTCGCCTGTGAACTGAGGGGGTCGTAGCCATTTGATTTGATTCTAATTCTGTCTCGGGTAGGCAGGAGAGGCAGCAGCAAAGGAAAGCCAAAGTGGGGGTGCCCAGCCAGGTCTCCAAGGCTGTTTGTGGTGGAATGAATCAATTAACTTCCCAGGAGAGAGGACTGAAGACCCAATACCAAATGGCATGTAGCATTCGTGCCAAGACCTCCTTGCCCACTGGAGAGCTGGCTGCAGTTGCCAGCCATTGCAGAGTAGGCAGACCCCAATTGGATCCAGCGGATACCTGGACCCAGCCTATAATACAAAAGAGATGATGTCTTATGGAAACAAACCCAGAACACGCCCCCGCCCCCCCCCCCTCCTACACACACACAGTCTGCATGGGGAAGAGCCCAGGACAGATACTGGGGAGAGGCACACAGTAGCTCCTCAATAAATACTGTAAAATGCATGGCAGACGCTCCCCTTTGCCTTGGGGTTCTCTCCTGCATGATTCCCCCACCTCCTCCTCTACCAGTAGGACCACCTGAGATAGTCTCCCACACACCCCCACCCCCACACAAATTGTCTCCTATAGAGTCCACTTTATTCTAAGCAGATGGGTCATTCCTGCACATGCTTCTAGTAATTTGGCCACTGGGTGCCCAGAACTAAGAGGCCCTGGATTTGATAATACCACAGCTAACTTTTAGTAAGTGCTGACTATGAGCCAGGCACTGAGCTCAATACTGTACTCTCAGTCCCAAGATGCTGGTGCTTTTTATCCCCATCTTCCAGGTGAGGAAGCTGAGGCTTAGAAAAACTAAGTAAATGGCTATAGGTCAACATGCCTGGTAAGTAGCAGAGCCAGGCCCCTCCCTCTTTCAGCCCAATGTGGATTGTTTTCAGTTCATGTCCACTCTTCACCCAGTGGACAGTAGAGGTCATAGAGCAGGGGGTGAGTGGCCCCCAGGGGCACTGGCCAGGTCTGGAGGCACTTTTGGTTATCACAACTGAAGGGTTACTACTGGTATCTAGTAGATAGAGGCCAGGGGTGCTGCTAAACATCCTACTATGCACAGGACAGCCTCCCCCACAATAAAGAATTGTCTGGCCCCAAATGTCAGCAGTGGAGAGGTTGAGAAACTGTAGTAGCTTCAGCTGCCAAGGAAGCCTGGCTTGCTGGAATAAGTCTTTTAACAACCTAAAACCTCAGCTTCTTTATCTTTTAAATGGGGCTAATAATACCTCACGGGGTTACTGGGAGGCTTAATTGCACCTAATAGAGCAGCCAGCAAATAATGGGAACTTAATGAGCTGTCACTGTGGTCATTGCGCATTCCTTCAGTGTGGCTCCTTTGAGGGCAGCAGTAGGCAACACACGCCTGCCTGTGTCTGCGCTGGTCGGCAGCGCAGGACTTTTTGAGGATGACAATGGGTGAGTGGAGAGCCGCCTGCCCATGGGAGTGTGTGTGGCTTTGCATTATCCCCTGTGCTGGGTCACAGGAAATGGCACCCTGGCCTCACAATGGCACTGCCCGTGGGGCAGTGTGGGCTGACAGTTCCCTTCTAGGCCTAAGGGCAGGTGATGGGTGGGGAAATTCAGCCTGTGGTCAGCTTCAGGAAGCAGTGCCCTGTGGGGAGACCACCTGGGTGCCTGCTTGGGGCCAAAGGCTCCTCTTTGTGTGGGAGGGGTGAGCACAGGGTGAAGGTTTTCCTGGGCACATGTTCTAGAAGACTCCTTAGGTGGGCAGCTCCCCTCAGAGCTGGCAAAGGAGGCTTGGCACTATGAGGAAACTGCCCCAGATCTCAGGCCTAGGGTTCCTGGCAGGGTGAGGGCGTGGCAAGGCAGCAGCTGGGGCACAGCCAGCCTTGGGAGCCAAGGCAAACAGCCTCCTCCCCAACCCACCCCACCCCCAACACCAGCTGCAGAAGGTAGGAAGCGTGAGGCCAGGTGAATTACCTGCTCCCAAACCAGGCTGGCAGATCAAAGGGGCTTGGACCCCACCCTCCACCTGGGCCCCAGTGCGCACCGACACACACTTCCCAGCGTGCGGTTCAATGAAGAGAGGACATCGCTCCTGGCCCAAGCAACCAGGGGCGTTGTCTATGGTTGGCAGACTGAGAAGCCGACCAGGCCTCCGAGCGCCAGCCTGCCTGAGAGTCTCAGGCCTAAATTAGATTCAACGCCAAAGCCAAGCCCTTTGAAGACGCCTCCTCTGGGCAGACCACAGAAGCCATTTAGACCCAGCCTTTCCCACCTACCATTTCCCTTCTCTATTTCTCCTGAGACCCTCCCACTCCCCCTACCTCTCCTTAACATGCGTCCAACCTCCCACTGGGCTCTCCACCTCTCCCTTGAGCAGAAAAACTGTTAGAGCAGGAAGAGAGGGGCCAGTGCAGCAATCCAATCCTGGCAGCCCAATCACTGCCCACCACCACACCCCACCCCAGCTCCCAGCACCAGGTGGGTAGGGCCCAGGATTCTGTATTGTCAAGAGGCCTGGTAACTCCGCGGCTCTTGGGAAAACTCTGAGTTAATGCAACCTTCTCATAAAAAACTGAGGCCCAGCCCAGCTCAAGATACACAGAAGCTTTGCAATCTGATTTTCCTTCTGTTTCTTCCCCTCTGTCCTGTCCAATCTTGGCAGCCCAAGTCCTAAGACAAGGAAAAGAAAGACAGGCTTGTCTCTCAAGGTGGGGGGTGGAGGGCTCGAATGAGGGTGCCTGGTGGAGGGCAGTGTGGCCATGCTAGGCTGCCCTGGGGTGAGGACTAAATGAGGCAGTGTTTATAAAGCACTTAGCAAGCGATAGATACATATTGGGGTCCCTCCCCCACCCCCAGGATTCACTGTCCTTTCCACAAATATTTAGACTATCCACCATGGGTCAGGCACTGTTCTAAGCATGGGAGATGGTGATGACTAAGACAAAC
>NW_017731671.1:159832-204112 GCF_001890085.2 Hipposideros armiger
CACACACACACACACACACACACACACACACACGCACGCACGCACGCACGCACTGTTCCTAGGTTTTGCACCAGAGCTCCAAATTCTGTTTGATCTTAACCTTGCAGACACTTCTAGGGCTGGGAGTTTCCAGCAAGTTGGTCTTCCACCACCTAAGGAATTAGCAAACCAGAAGGAAGCTGGGTGGTGAAGGGCTGTAGGGCCCCTTCACTCTTTCCCAGCAGAAGGGTGCTGAGGCAGGAGGCATCACATGACAGTGGGAGTCACCCTCCTGAAGCCAGTTCAGCTGATGGGGATGGAACCTCACAGGCCTCAGCTGACCCCCTCCCAGGCCCTGCCTCAGACAACCCAACCCTCCTTTCCAGCTGCTGAGGCCTCTACCTGAGGCTCAGGGCACACATGCTGGAGACATAGCCAGCCCCAAGGCCAGTAAGATTTCTTGGAATCCCCCTTCCTGGACCGGCCCCCATGTCAACAGGTTTTCCTTTTAGGTCTCTTCCCCCAGAGCTGCTTAAGGCTTCCTCAAAGTAAGGCTTTGCAGGAAAGTGCTTGGTAAACTGCAAAGCACCGCACAACTGTGGGTTCCTGAGGGCCATGTGTTCAAGGATGCTGTGATTAAAGTGAGGAGAAAGGCACCAGCTTCTGTGCTGCAGCCTCACCCCCCCCCCCAAACACATGCCCATGGAGCTGTGGGAAAGGAGGAGGAGGTGCTGGATGAAGCTGGGAACGGTAAGGGCAGGCCTGGGAAAGCCTTACCCAGCTGTCACCAGCCTCTCTGGAGCATACTGGCTGGGATCAGCAAAGAGGATACGAAACCCCCTCAGAAGCTCAGGGTCCTCCAGTCTTGAAAGTTCAAAAAAGGGCTTACTTGAAGGGAGAAATGCTCTGAACATGACAGTGTCCCCCCAAGCACATCAACACCATTTTCTGCCACATGAGTGGTTGAAAAACAGCAATCACAGGAGGGTAATGCTTGAAGGTCAGGGAGCTGACTCGCCCAAAAAAAGCTGTAGGTGCCACGGAGCCGGGAACTGATGGAAGGGTTCCTGTTTCCCCATCCTCCGAGCACCCAGGAAGGAAATGGAGTCCCTACAGAGGTGAGGAGGTTCCAGAGCCTACGGTGGGCCCACCTGTGGCGCGGGGGTGGGCACCTGGCGCTAGGCTGTGCGTGCGTGGATGTGCGCTCACGTGTGCTCAAGCCGTGTGTGCGGGGACCATGTGTGTATGTGTGTAGTGCGCGCGCGTGTGCCCCGCATGTGCACGGGCGTGGCGGCGGCGGGCGCGCGACCCGGCCGCGGCAGTGCGTGCCCGTCGCTCTGCGCGCCCGCCCGCCGGAGCGCAGCATCGCCTCCGGCCAAGCGTGTGCATGCGTGGGGTGAGTGAGCGAGTCGGGGGGCCGGGCGGGGTGGGCTGCGGAGAGCAGCGGCGGGGGCGCCGCCGTTCCCAGGACGCCTTGGCACTGGGCCCAGCCCCCAGGCCCCGCGGCGAGGCGGCAGCTGGGGCCGGCCGGCGCCCCCCGCCCCAACAGCTGGCCGCGGCCCGGGGGGCTTCAGCAGGAGGAGAGGAGGGGGCGTCGGGAGGGGACTGCAGGCAGCCAGGCTGATCCCCTCGTCCTCCCTCCCGGGTGCGGGCCGCGGGGGACGGCCACGGAAGGGCGGGGCCCCAGGGCGGACGGCCGGCGGCCCTCGAGGAGCCCCGAGAACAAAAGGAGACGGCGACGGCTCCTCCGTGGTCAAAACAACCTGCGCTGGCTGCGCCCCAAGGCCCGGCCGCGGCCTCGAAGCCCTTCACCTTAACCCCTTCGCCACCGCCTCCTCCTTCCTGCTTCTCGTTGGAGGCCGAGAGGGGCCGGCCCTCCCAGGAGCCGGCTAGGTGCGGGCTCCGGGCCGCAGCCGAGCAGAGGCGGGACGGGACCCAGACGCGTAGCGCTCCTCGCTGCCCTCTGATCCCCCTCCACCTCGCACCTCCTCCCTGCCCCGCCCCCTTTCCCACCTGGATACCGGGTAGACTTGCCTACTCACTGCTACGTGAGGATGGGAGGGGTGGAGAATTGATCCGACCCGATAGCTCCTGCAGACGTTTTTATACCCCACCTCCCTTGCAGCTACGCTTTTCCAGGCGGCGCGCTCTGTACCCTACAAGCGGGGAAGAGAGGTGTTCCTCTCGCAGGGCGCGGGGCGCAGGTATGGCGGGGCCTCAGACACACACTGCCCAGGGGCTGGATTCCTTGAGAGCCTCCATTCCTCCCCAATCCCAAGTTCCCGAAACCTGTCTCTCTGCACCCCCGCCGCGCCCAAGATACTAGCTGCTCCTGCACCGCGCTCTGGGGCCGGGCGTGTCAGACCTGGAGCGGGAGCCAGGGTGGGACGCAAACCCCTGTCGAAGGTTGGCGTGGCTGCCACCAGTGAGCGAGCTCGCACCTTCTGTGCAAGCCGGTTCCCGGACAGAACCTAAGCTGGAACTGAAGTGGTCTTGGAAGGACGTGCCGCCTTCTGCACCCTCGGCACCACCCCACCCCCTCTCCCTTAGGCCAGTTAGGGGCTTATTCTGGGGTTTCTGAGGGGGTGGGGGACAGGGCTAACACACACCCTCCCCCGACGCTTAAAGGCGCGGAAATCTGGGATCGCCCCTGGGAAAGACAACCACCTTTGCCCCCTCCCCGTACAGCCTAGCACCTCTCGGACCTACCGTTTCTGCCCTCGGAGGTCACCTAGTGCCCGGCGCCAGGCCCACCCGCTGCAAGGATCCAAAGTTCACTGCAGGGAGGGGAGGGGGCGGCAGGGGTGGGGTGGGGGCAATGAATGAAGCGAACCAGCCCCACGGCTGTCGCAACTCACCTCGGCGCTGACCAGACGCAGGTAGCAGCAGAGAGACAGGAAGAGCGCCCAGCAGCGATTCATGCCGACTCCGGGCCCGGCCCCGCGGGGCCCCGGACGCGTGGACCGAGCGCGCCGCCCCCGCGGCCAGGGTGGAGGGCGGGGGCTGGGGAGGGAGGTAGGCTCGGCTGGGGTCTGCGGCGATCAGGCACTCAGGCCGCTGCAGCCGCCGCCGCGGCTCACCCGCATGGCCCCTGGGCGCCGCCGCCCCCGGCCCCGGCTCCGTCGTTGGGGGACTGGGGAGGGCCTGGGCACGGGACCAGGGTCCGAGGCCGCTACCTGGGCGGATCCCGAGCCGGAGCGAGCATCCACTGCCGGGGGGCTGCGTCGCGAACCCGCCGAGGCGTCTAGCCGTGTGGGGGCGCCCAGGGGACTCCAACCTCCAAGAGGAAAAAGAACACGGCAGTCGATGGTTCGTCTTCACTCGCCAGCTAAAGGCGCTCTCCTCGGCTCGCCGGCTTAGCTTTTTTGCAACGTTTTCTGGAAAGGCCCCCGAAGTCGGAAAGCGCAGAGCTGGCCACCTCAAAGCCAAAGTCTCCCCCCGAAAACTTTTCCCAAAGTTGGCTTTGCAGCGGCGGCCCGAGTACCAGGGCAGGGAGAGGTGCAAACTCCCGCCCGGGCCGGGTGGGGGGGCCGGAGCGTGTGCGCCCTGGCGTGGGGCCCGGGCGGCGGGCACGGCTGCTCCGCGCGCGCGGCGTGCCCGCTGCGCGCTGAGCCGGGCACGGCAGACAGGTGGATGCGGCGCGAGTCCGTAGATCCGTCTGCCCTCCCGCTCGCCACTCTGGGCGTCCTCTGCGGGCTTCGAGCTGCGGCTGCTCCGGCTTTCTCTTTGCAACGAGGCTTGAGGATGGGCTTTTTTTTTTTTCTTTTTGCGCGTGTCTGTATGTGTGCGTGTGTGCAAAATATCTCTATCTCGGGAATGAAAGATGGGCGCTGGCGGCCGGAGGAGAGCCCTCACGGAGACGGCGGGGGAGGCTTCGGGCGCTCAGGGAGGCAGGCGGGCTGCTCCCGGCGGCTGGAGGAGAAGTTGCCACCCTTTCAGCTGTTCCGGCCTTTATAGATGAGATGAGAAGGGAGAGTGCGCGAGAGGTGGGTGGAGACAGCCTTTCCTCTTCTGGCCGCGAGTCAAGCACCAGGAGGGAAGGGGGTGGGGGCCGGAGCGCGGGAGGGCCTGAGATGAGGATGGAGAGTGTAGGGGTCTCCCAGAGCCCAGCAGCCACTCTGTCAGGAATTTGGCCCCTGGAAAAGGAAAGCTAGGGGCGACCAACCTCTGAGCCCCTCAACACTGATGGTTGCCTGGCTCCACGTGGTTGGGGAAGATGTCCCCAAGGTCTGGGCCAGGAGTGCAAGCCCGCACCGCCAGAACCAGATATTTGCACCCTGGCACAGACATGTGGAGAGGGACTCAGGCTCTGCAGCTTGATTCAGACCTTGCCCTGGCACCGAGTAGCTGGGTCACCTTGGGCAAGTCACTTCCTTTCTGTGCACCTCCATCTAGCCTCAAAGTGGGATCACTGTGAGGACTTAATGCCAGCAAGGGCGGAAAGCACCCAGCCCCAACCAGCCTCAAGGTGATCACACAAACCCCACAGCCAGTACCATTCAGCTGAAAGCTGGGTCCACGTCTCCTCCTAGCTGGTTGCCTGGCACACAACAGGCACTGCCAGTGCTGACTGAATTTGAATTTGTTGAACTGCAGAGTCACACAAACCCCTCAACCCTGCAGCATCCTCACAGGGCTGCCATCATGATCCTACAGCCACTCTGATGTTTACTACCTCCCTCAGCCCCCAGGTTCGAGGCCCAGGGTCCCCAACCCACGCCAGCAATCACACAGTTAACACCTTCCGCCCCCAGCTTTGCGAGCTGCTATGTCCCTGTCTTCAGCAGTCACACGGTCACAGTCACAGAGTCACACGCATACCCGCTGAGCGCAGCACCCACCACGGGACTCACAGGCTCACTGCATCACTCTTCTCCTGGCTTTGGGACATTTTATCTAGTCCCCTTGCAATGTCTCTCAACTGCCCTTTGTAACCAAACATCCTTCTAGGGTGGCACTCTGCTCCTCACACATGCACACACCCTCTGTCACTAAGACAGGCACACCAACATCTCTTCATAAATCGTCTTCTTGGACCTGAGCAGGAGTGGTGTGGAGGAGGGAGGACTTCCCAGGAGGACCTCTTTACAAACAGCCACACACACACACCCTCTGCCCATTACCTTGTGGGCAGCACGGCATAGCGGCCAAAAGGCAGACCAGGGGCAGGTCACCTTGGTTCAAATCTTGGTGTGGTCACTTGCTGGCGGATTAATCTCTCAGCACCTCGATTTCTTCCCCCTATAAACTAGAGCTAAATCTATAGTTGGAGGGATTTCAAAGAGCATGGGAAAATTTTAGGGGTGATGAAAATGTTTGTCATCTTTGCTGGTTCACGGGCATATACATATGTCAAAACTGATAGGTGCAGTTTACTGTACTTCCGAACGGTTGTAGAAAAATTTTTACCTACCTCATAGAGCGGTCTGAAGGCTCAGACAAGATAATCCACATGGAAACACAGAGCAGGATGCCTGGGTGGCGTGTGGAGTGCATCATTCAACACAGCTTTCGAGTGTCCCATGGTGGCCCGGTGCTGCAGAGACAGCATAATGCTAATGCAGGGTCCTACCCGAAGGAGCCCCATCCAGAGGACAGACAATTGCTTAAACAGATAAATTAGGAGACAGGGTGACAGGGAAATGGGGTGTGGGAAACAATCCCAAAACACAAGATTTGAAGTCTAAAGACTTTGAGATAAAACATGCTTCACTGGACAGCTAGGTGATCTTGACCTTCTATATCCTTACCTGTAAATGAGATGATAATAGCTACCATTATTATTGAGGTGACCTTGTTGTAGGTAGTGTTCTGATTCTGCATGTAGCCTCTCAATGCTCCTATAAGATATATTACTCTTAACTTATAACTGGAGGAAATGAAGCACAGAGAGGTTAAGCAACTTGTTCAGGGTCACACAGCCAGTAAGTGGTAGAGCCAGGACTTGAACCCAAGCAGTTCAGCTGCAGAGCCCACATGCTTGAATCACCATGTTGTGCTATCTCCTGGCACATAATGATGGTGACAATAATTACACTTTTTACATAAGGCCTGTTTGTGTAAGCATCAAATACATTAATAGATGTAAAAGTACTTTGTCAACTGAAAAGTGCTATACTAATATGAGCTCTCAACTTGCATACAAAGTGCTGTAGGAGCACAAAGGAGGGAGCACACAGCTCAGCCAGGGGAGGATTGCAAAGAAGAAAAGGGTACTGGGTGCAGCATCAGTGAGCACCTACTGTGCGCAGAGTCCTGCATGAAGCACTGGGTAATAGAATGAGGAAGGAGACCCAGTCCCACCTGGCATCTGAGACCTCCCAGGCTCTTAAGTGAGGTAGACACAAATCATTGCAATCCAGATGTCTTTGTGCACTGGTTAGAAATGGCAGGACAGGGACCACAGAGGTGGCAGGGGCCGTATGGCACCAGGCCTGAATGCCATGCTAAGAACCCCTTTCCTGTATCCACTCCTTGCAGACACAATGTCAGTGTGTGGGTCTTGCCACACGAACAGTTCTCTAAAGAACACCTCCTCTCATCCTCCTGTCAGGCTCAACTTAGTTGTCCCCTCCTCCTGGGAAGCCTCCCTTCCCCTCCCCTCCCCACCCCACCCCCCTGCAGGCTTACTGCTCTTTCTGGGTTCCGATAGCAGGTACCCTATGGTATATATTGTCATTGCCCATTTATCAGTCTAGCACTAGACTGAGCTCCGGGTGAGCAAGGGTCTTGTTCCAGCTCCCATCATACAGTAGCTGCTCAATAAATATCTGCTGAAGGAATGAATAAATGAGTAAACATCTTACCTGTGTCTCTCTCTCTGAGTCCTGGTCTGTTGGTGCAAATCTGTCAGACTCTGCCTGAGGGGTGGAGAGAGAAAGGAAGGCCTCTAAAATCGGAAGCACAGGGCATGTGAGGGCCACCACCGTCACAGACCTGGGAAGGCCTCAGCCCATCTCTGGCACTGGGGCCACTGAGGAATCAGGCTTGCCAGTAGGGCTGGGAGCAGGTTATGCAGAGTTAGGGCCACACCCCCATAAGGCTTACCCTCCAATCCCCTGGGAAAACCAAGTGGCCATAGCCTTCAGCCAGTGCTGGACTGCCCAAGGCCTGGGCTTTTTAGACTGGGTGTTTAGAGCAATCCGTGTGCACCCTTGTCCATTAAAATCATCTCACACCCTGGGAGGGGACGGTCCCACGGCCAGGGAAGGAGCTGGCTTCAATCCCAGGGCTAGACTCAAGTCCAGAGTGCGGGAATGCCGCATCCCGTGTACCTTACTCTGCTGAGAGGGCCCTTGCCAGGCAAGTGTGCCTTTCTTGGCTTGATGGAGAAGGACATGGGGCTCCAAATTGGGGACAGTCCAAGGCCATGCCACAAAGGACATGATACCCCAGCACCGGAATGTATGTCGGCATAGTGCATACTCTGCCCCACACCACAGCGCTCCAATCTGCTCCCCCAGCCCCCTGCCTGCCCCGTCCCCACCCCGCCATCTACATGACTTTGCCCTGCTTCACCCTCACAGTCACAGCAAGGGCAGCATTATGTCATATGTGCTCATTTTACAGATGGGGAAACTGAGGCAGGGCATAGGACCAGGCTTCGCATCAAGGATCGCCTGGTTTTAAAGCCCCGCTCTACCGTTGACTCACTCATAATCTTGAGCAAGTGACTACCTTCCTGAGCCTCAGTTTGCTCATCTGTAAAATGGGGATAACAGTGGTAATTATTGTGTGGCGTCAAACAAGTTAGTGCATCCTGAGTGTTGAAAGCAGGAATGAGTGCCCCACAAATGTTGGTTATCCAGATTATCATTATTACTCCATGCTATATGCATATGTGCACATACAAACACACACGCACCTGTGAGCTCCAGAGACAGGGCTAGGAGAGGAGCCCAAGGATGGGAAAGGCAGGTCACATCATCTGGGCGGGGGAGGGTATCCTCACATACAGCTCCCACCCACTCTGTTGGAGACCCCCACCCTGGTGAGGCTCTGACAACTGTGGCTGTCAGAGTACCAGTAGCAGGGAGGCAGGAGAGACCCCAGGAAGGCAGGCAGACAGACATACCGACCCCCAGGCCTAGGACAGCCTGAGGTGCCCACCTCACTGTCTCTGCGGCCTTGGCCTTGTGTCCTGTATACAAAGGCAAGGGAAGTGCAGTGTTTGTTTTCCTGGGCCGAGTGATGCATTTTTAGCAACTCCAGTCTCCAGACAAGGAAGAGGATGTTTGGACGGGGCAGCTCAGGTCTACCTGTCCTGGAAGCTGGCTGGAAGTGGGGCAAAGTCTCCTGGGGTGGGGGGAGCTGGGTCACACGGGGCCGGGAGAGGACCCCACCAGGATCTGGTGAGAAGGCTCATCCTTACCACACCCCCCTTTGCTGCTCACCCACTGGGTCTTGGATGCTCTGATCATCATGACAGCCCTACTTACAGAGCATTCATCCTGGGCCAAGCGTTTTACCTGAACTGACAGCAATGAGGGAGGTACAGCAGGTATTCCCATTTTATCAACAAAAGAAGGAGGCTGGCTGAGTCCTTACCGGCTTCCTGGAGGGCCAGTGCTCTTATGGTGTTCATACCTGGGGAGGGGACACTGAGGCTCAGAGAGGGATACCAGCTTGCCCAGCACCACCCAGCAAGGAACTGGCAGTGCCAGGATTTGAATCCAGGGCTATGATGTCAAAGCCCACGCTTTTGCCATCTCCCTGTTACGTGATACCTTCCTGTGTGGGCTGGATGAGAGCTGCCCAGCTTTGCATATTGCATTGCACGTAGAACATTAAACAAATGAGCTTGATGGAGGAAGTTGTGCAGGGCTGAGGGCAGTGGGCCCCCGGGACCTGCCCGCCACCCCATGGAGAAGTCATTTACAGTCCCCCAGATGGGAAGCTGTGTAGTAGATCTGGGTAGCAAGCCCTTTCTAAATCAGGGTGTCCTTGCTGCCGTGTTCTGAGGATTTGACTGGGGACTCTGGAAGGCATGGGGCAGGAGGGAGAAAGGGGCAGGCGGGTAGCAGCATCCCCTCTTGGTGAGCGTATGGCTAGGACAGCACACAGACCCTCACCAGCTTTCCAGAAAAAGGGTTGTAACTGCAGGAAACATGATGGGCCTGTCAAAAGAATGGGAAGCCAGCCACAGTGTAAAAGTCACCAATTTTTCATCAATATTCATAAGAGCGAATGTTTATGTGGCACACAATGTGCCTACGAGAGAGGAGTTATGATCACCCCCATTTTACAGAATGGGAAACCAAGGTCTGAAGCATCTTTGCAAGGTCAAGGATGAGTGAGGGCAGAGCTGGGATTTGGACCTGGGCAGCCTAGTGCCAGTGTCATTCTCTGGACATCGGTGCCCATCTGCTAGGCTGGGCCAAGATGAAAACACACAGCTGCCTGGTTCACCTGGCTCCCAGCCTCATTCACCCATATATTTTGTCCAAGCTCCACCCCTGTCTGGGGAGGACCCTCAGGTGGGCGTTGGGCTGGACCCCTGGCTGAAGGAGCCTCCTCTCGCTGCAGTGAGCAGCGCTCTACTGTGCTGGGCTGACGCTGGACAGAGTACCCTAGAGGCTGCTAGAAAGGAAACGCAGGTGGAAGGAGCAGTGACCTGCAGCACTTACAGATAACCCTGTCTGTGTCCTCTCCCCCGCCCCATCCTACCACTTCAAGTCCCCATCTCCTCCCACCACTATTAGGGAGCTCCCCTTTGGGAGAAGGTCTGACACTGCCTCAATGTTCAAAACCCTGACCCCACAGAACAAGCCAAGGGCTTCAGAAGAGACATATACGTTTCAGACATGTCATGTGACATGCCCAAGGTCACACAGTGAGTCAGGGACTGAAATGGGGTGATCGTTCTGCCAACCCCAGGGACCCTGGCTCTCCTCTTCCGGGGGGGAAGGACCCCAAGGCAGTGACTCTGCAGTGTGTTCAGTATAGAGGGATGGAAAGAGGTGGGTAGGAAGCAGGAGGGTCTGGACGAGGCTGGGGTTCACAAGGAATAGCGGATGGCTAATTTTTTACCCCAAACCACACCTTTACTGGTGCTGTTCTCAGTGTCCTTCACGCTCTTCTCCAACCCAGGCCTCCCCCATTTCCTCACCCCTCCTGCCTGCCTACTGGGAATAGCTTTCCCTAGGGTGAGTTCCCAGAAGTAACAACTTGTCCCTTCCCACCAACTGCCTGGAGACCACTTGAGGATGTTTTTATGTCCTGGGTATATCTTAGGTCCCCACCAGGACTGTGAGCTTCTCGAGGACAGGGACTAGGAGCCTGTGCAAAGGTTTGGATTAATGGACAAGGACCCTGTAAGCCCCACAGGCCTGGCTTTGAGACCCTGCCGTGCTAGTTTCTGGCTGTGCATCTTTGGGTGGGGCACTGACCTCTCTGGGCCTCTGCTTCCTCATCTGTAGACTGGGGATGGCCACATTTGCCCTGCAGGGTGCTGTAAGGATTGGATGTGAGAATGGGGGTAAAGGCACCAGTCCAGCGCCTGGCATAGCCCAGTGCTCAGCACACAGTACAGTTAGTACCTTTTCATCGTAGTCTAAATCTGAACTGTCGCTCCTGAAAGGGGTGCCCACTTAGCAGCAGCTGCTTCACCTGGGGGCTTGTTAGAAATGCACAGTACCAGGCCTACCTCAGCCCTGCCAAATCAGAATCTGCATTTTAAGAAGACCCCCACTGTGTGACTTATGTGCATAGTAGGGAAGCACTGATCTAAAAGGTAGGTCACAAATGGTCAGGAGTCGTGATTTCATACAGCTGGAACTGATACCATAACCCCCAACCACCGATAATCCAATCAGAGCACAATATATTATCCCCAATTTACAGACTGGAAAACTGCGTCCTGGAAAGATCACACGACTTCCCTAATAAGTCTGATCAGGAGGTGGCCGAGCCAAATTTGAACCAGTGTCATGATTCTACCTCAGAGCTCTACCTCCTGGAGTGGCTGTCCTGGGCCAGTCCATTGCTAGCCTTGGAGGAGACAAATCCAAGACCTCAGTGTTCTCGTCTGTAGAATGGGGTCCTCGACACAATCTGACTGTGGGGAATGTGTGCAGGTGTGCCCTGCATGGTACCCCGGGGTTGTCCTCACACAGAATTGGATGTTACATTGCCAGCTCACTTTTCCGGAGCCTCCTGCCCTTGAAGAGCTTACAGGCCGAGGCAGGCTGGTGGAAGATACACAGAAAGACCGAGACAACTGAACAAACACCCCCAGGCAGTGCTTAAGTAAGTCAATAAGCAAACAGAGGGCAACCCAGCGTGACTGACTAACCGTCTTAATAGTAATTACCACAGCGGTGGGCACAAGGCCGCTTGGGTGACGATGCAACCCTGGCCGCTGGGGCACATCCCTGGGGAAGCCATGGAGTTGTCATGGATGGTTCCAGGTGGGAGCACAAGGGTCAAGGAAGCTGGGGTGCAACAGGGATGCCCTCTCCCCCTTCCCCCTCCCTTCCTCCTCCTCCTCCTCCTCCTCCATCACCTTCTCCTCCTCCTCAGAGCTCTGATGGGACCTCCATCAGTCTCTCTTGGGTGTGAACAGAGCCGAGGCTACCAGAGTCCATGACCAGCCTCCACCACATCCCAGCTGTGTGACCCTGGGTGAGCCCCTGCCCGCTGGGCCATAGATGAGGATAATTCTGGAACCTATCACATTTGGTGATGGGGTTAATCTAGCAACCGAATGTAGGTGCTTAGCACATAGAGAGCGCTCAGTAAAGGGGAGCTGTGGTTATGGCTTCCCTCACTTGGACGAGGCAGTCTCCACAATTTACCCCCGAGGGAATGGCTGCACCCCTCTTACAGATGAGAACACGGAGGCTCAGAGAAGGAAAGTGACTTCCCTGAGATCACCCACTGGTTGGAGTTGGAGCAAAGTCAGATTGAATTTAAGACACAGGATTCCTCAAGGGGAGGTAAAAACAAGGAAGTCAGGAAGTCCCCCCCACCCAGAATGAGATCTTTCCTCCTGTGGGGTCTGGTGGGGGCGTGCAGGGATGGGCAAGCAAGTCTGGGTGGTGTGGGAACTGGGGGGAACGCAGGTCTGTGTAACTCTGTGTGTGTCCATGAATGCACACAGGCCTGGAAGGAAGGGAGGACAAAAACGTCCCCGGGGCAGCCAGGGATAGCCCACACAGGGGATACCCAGGGCCAGCCCAGCGCCAGTGGGCCCCAGAGTGCAGGTGCCTAGGGGTTTCCCCTCCCTGAAGACCACCACGGGGTGGAGGAGGCATCTCAGCCTCCACCCGTCAGCTCCCTGTCCACCCTCCCACCTCCCCCAGCTCCTTCCTGTTTTGATGGAAGGAAAAAATTTCAGCTTTTTCCTTCTTTATTTTTCCAGACGGTGACTCGCTGGGGAAAGGAATTCTCCCCTCCCCAAACTATCATCGTACCTATATATCGATGCCGTGAATCCAGGCCCATCCTGTTGTGCTAGGAGAGTCACAGTTATTTTTGGGTGCTTTACGGGGGTGGTACCCCAGGGGAGGGCACATGGGGGGGTGCTCAGCTGCCTTCTCCCAGTCCACATCCCCCCTCCCAGGTTTCTCCCCACCCCCACCCCATCCTCCCTGCCCCGTTCTGGGAGGAGGGAAGGAAGCCTGCTAAGCCAGGGTATAAATAACTCAGGTGGTTACTCAGCTCCTGAGAACATGATAACATGAGTCATGATGTGAAATCAAGAGGAGCAGTGAACAGCCTTGGGCCGCCGCCCCGGGCCGGGCAGTGTGGTTGCAGGGAAACGAGACCTGGTGCCTGGGGACCCGCAGTGGGCAGGGCCCAGGAGGACAGGTGAAGCTGCCTCTCCGTGAATGGTCTCAGACAAACCTCTTCCTAGCTCAGACCCTCAGGTTACTCACCTGTACCAGGTCAGGAGTAAGGTGGGGGAAGCGGGCTGGCTTCGTCCCCAAAGCCTTCCCTGGGCTGGGAAGAAGCGGAGGGCAGAGGCCATTCTCTGAGCATCCTTGGTTCTCTCCCTGTGCCTGTCACAGGTCTGTGGGAAGAGCAGGTCTGTTGGTATTTCTGGTCCCCTCCCCCTATTTCCAAGGCAGGTGTGGGCCCGGGAGCTCCCTGGGCCTCAATGGGACTTGCAGGACGGGAGGTGGGGAAAAGGGGGCTGGGGGGGGGCGCTTGCACAGGAGCACGAGGTTCCTGGACACGGCCTGCTGAGACTTCCCCCACCAGAGAGGCCCTGAACTGAGGACAATCCCCACCCTTCTTTGGCTGCCTGGCCGAAGTGTGGGCATGAGGCATGGGTGCAGAAACAGGACACCCTCAAGGCTCATTGGCCTAGCCCGTGTGATCGGCCCAGGCAGCTAGGCTGGGCTGCTGGCCCAGCCCCAGGCTCTGGCAGGCCAGGGTCGGAAGGCAGCCCCAGCCCCTGTCTGCTCACCCAAGGAAATCCTCAGCTTCAGGCTCATCTCCAGAGCAGGGCAGGCCTGGACCCTGGGTTGCCATGGCAACAGGTTCTGGAGCCTGCGCAGGCAGAGCCACCCTCTCCTGTCACCCCAAGATTGCCTGGCCCGGTGGGGTGAGGGGCCACAGCACCTGTCTTGGTGGGAGGGCAGTGGGTCAGGGGCACAGCTGGTTGCTGAGAACCCAGGCTGGGAATCAGGACACAGCGTCCATGTAGCCTTCAGCAACTTGCTCCCCGGGTCTGAGCCTCAGGCCCCCAGCCTATAAAATGGCAGAGTAAGGAGAAGGCCTAATGGTTGTCCTGGCTGTTGTGAGGGTCGCACAGCTGAGCAGTTGTTATCGAGGCCACCTAGAGCCCCCTCTTCATCTGTGACGCATCTTCCTTTCCACCTTCGGCCTTAATTGCAAAGGCAGTACCCCCAGAGTCTGCACCCCTTGGCTCTGCCCTGATGACCCTTGGCCTAGGTTCTTGCCTGGCAGGGAGGGGACCACCCCTCCTACCACCCCCAACCCCTGCATGCCCAGACAACTTGGCATGGCTCAGACCCAGCCATTCAATGGACATTCTGCCCTCTGGCCCCTCACAACAATGGGGACTCCAGGAATATTGTCCGACCTGAGCTGAATCAAACGCTCTAAATTTAGCCCATCTGATGCGTCCTCCACTTCCTGCCCCTGCTGCCCTCCTTTCAAGGCAATGAGGTCACCCCGGAATCATGGCCCCAGCAGCCAGACCTAGGGGGTTTCCAGGCCCAGGGCTGTTCTTCTGCTCTTGGGGAACTAGCTACAAGGGGACCAAGGGTCATGCGTCTTTCCTCCCCCTCTGCCCTGCCAGCTCCTTGGCTGCTGGGCCCAGAGCTGAGTCCCCAAGAACTTGACTACAACGGGGAGGTGGGGGGGAGCGTGGAGGGAAGGAGGGGCAGCGAGCACCCCTGGGGGCCGGGGAGGAAGCACACATTGAAGAACCAACTTGGAAGAAACACCAAGCTCATAGTCATCCATTCAAAACGACACTGAGGGCCTGCTGCGTGCTGGGCCCAGCGCTGGGCAAAGAGCCCAACCCTGCCCGCCCTCCCCTCCCCCACCCCAGGGGACAGTGCAGAGGAAGAAGGACAATCAGCAAGTAAACAATAAGTGACCAAGATCATTTTAGTCATGACAAATGTTATGTAGGAAATAGAGAGAGGTGATCATGAAACCTGGGTGGGGTGGAGGGCCCTGGTTTAGAGAAAGGGTCAGGGAAGGCCTCTCTGTGAGGTGACATTTGAGCTGAGTCTTGGATGACCAGAAAAAACTATTCGAAGATCTGGGTGGGGCTGAGCCCTCCAGGCCAAAGGAGGGTCAAGGACGGCGGCCCAGGAGAGAATAAAATTGTCTGGCTTGCTGGGACACCACTCCCAGGAGGGTGAATGGTCAGGAGGCAGCATTCCGTGTGAGAGGTGGTCCCCTCCCCCAGGGTGATGAGCAGGGCAACCGGTGCCCAGCTCACAGATTTAAAAGGATCTGTTGGCTGCTCTGTAACGATGGGACTACAGGGAGACCAAGGAGGAGGCCAAAGTCATAACACCTTGGGATAATAAAAACTTTGCTAGAGGGCACCTTCAAGAGTGACCTGCTTCAGTCCTCTTCTGAGGCCCAGAGAGGGCATGTGTCTTGCCCAAGGTCACACAGTGAGTCGGAGCTTTTCCTGGAAAACCTCTTATTGTAGGTAGTAAAAGGAACTTTGCCACCTGAAAAGGGTGTGTCTTTTCAAGAACACCTTGTCTGAGACACTGCCCTCAACCCAGTCCCCTATTTTGTAGGCCGCACTGTCACCCTTCCAGGCTCCTGTTGGGGTGGGGGTGAGCAGGCCAGAGATGCACAGTCCCTGGGGGATGGGTGGGGCGTCTGGCCTGGCTTCTCCCACATCCTGTGGACAGGTGTTCTGACTCTGGCCCCTCCCACAATCCTCCCCAACACAACCCTCGCCCCCGCACCCCTGCCCTATGCATCTCCCAGAAGCCCCCACTCTCCTGTTTTGCCAAGAATCTGGGGTTGGCAGAGAGTTGCGGGGGGCCTCTGGAATGTCGCTTTCCGGTGCCAGCACCAGTGTGCCAACCTCGGCAGAGGCCTCGGGGGCGGATGGGGGATCACCGGATCTTGTCTGGAATGGGGAGGCTGGCAGCCATGAGCCACAGGGGAGGGCTGGCCTGCCTGCCTCATCTCAGGTGGGGGACATCCCACACCGGAGCTGCCCTGAACTTCTGGCCTGCTCTCTCTACTTACCATCCCTCCCGGGGTGGGGGGGGCTGGTTCCCTAGCAACAGTGCCCCTCCATCACACCCCTCCCTCCAGCTGCCCACACCCACAGTACCTCTAGGTTTACACTTGAACCCTGTTGGGGGTGAGGGGCGGTAGTGTGCTATGTTTCCCTATTAACCCTTCAGAGGCTGGGTGTGAGGAAAAGAGCTTTGGGCTGATCTGGGTTCAAATCCCATCTCCACAGTGACTGTCTCTCTGGGCCTCCGTTTCCTCATCTACAAAATGCAGACAATCCCGCTGTGCAAGGGCTTGGTGTGAGGTTTGAATAAGGTAACAGCCCCTCACACACCAGGCCCTGGCGGGTTCTCTCCCTCCTCTGTTGACTGCCCCTTGCTTTCCACATCCCTGACAGCCCAGGGAAAGCAGAAGGCTTCTTCCCTCGGCTGGGCTGGCGCCTGCGGAGGGCCTGGGACGAGCAGGGGGAGGTAGAGCGCTGGAGTGGTGAGGTTAGGATCCTGACTCAGGACTCAGGCAGACCTGGGTTTGAGCCCTGGCTCCTCCGCCTATCCACTGTGTAGCCTTGGGCAAGTTACTAAACCTCTCTGAGCCTCGATTTCCTCATTTGTCTAACGGTAATAATAACAGTACCTGCCCCACTAGGGTTGTTGGGATGTAGCTATTATTGTTAGTATTATCAGCTGGTGAGGGAAAGAAGCTATGAGGAGAGCTTATGTTCCCCCCAGTGGCCCCAGCTTGTTGGGAGGGTGGGGGCAGCCTTCTGGTGAGGGTGGGGGCAGCCTTGCATGGCTTCTGGTGAGGGTGGGGGCAGCCTTGCATGGCTAGAGTGAGGAGAAGGCAGTCGACACCCAGAGATGCCCTCTGCCTATGCCTCTCATGGCAGGAGGAGCTGAGGTGCCAGTGATTCTCTGGGGACCCCCCACGCTCCCAGCCATGCTGGTGGTGGAGCTGGGTGAGGCCTCCTTTTCCAGCCAGATGCCCTTCAGGCCTGGGGCAGGGCAGGGCCGCCCCCTCCTCCCCTCTGCCAGCAGGGCCCAGGCCAAGATGCCTTTATTTTTAAACCTGAAAACAATGCCTGCCCGGCACTGCCTCCCAAAGAAGACAGAGAGAGCGAGGATGGGCTGGGAGCCACACTTCCTGGGCCAGCACTCCTCACCCCCAGACAGGTGCCGAGGGGACTCTGTCCTCCCACTGACAGGGACACAGAGCCCACTCTCCCTCAGGGGATCTGGATTCTAGAGGCCTCCCGAGTCCCTGCCCCTCCTCCACCCCTGGCACAAGCCACCCCCATCAGACAGGCATGGTTGAGGCACACCTGCTATGCTCAGGCCCCCACAGGGGCCAGTCTCAAAAGTGGCTCCAGGACCCAGGACACCTGGCCCCTCAGACTTCTCCCTCCAACCCCACAACCCCCCAAGACCAGGCTGCACATTGTGCCTCATCCTGCCCAACGGCTATGATGACCTATTGCCAACTCACGCCTTTCTGCTCACAGAAAAATCCCAAGTTTGTGCAGCAGGAGGATAGTGCACTTGGCAGTGACCAGCAATTCAACACTCCCCAAGAGCAGGTAAAATGGATAAACCAGGAGTCAGGGCCGTGGGTCCAGTCTTGGTTACGCAGCTAACCCCTGCATGACCTTGGGCAAGATCCTTACCGTCCTTTCTCCTTCAATTTCCTCTTCTGGAAAAACAGGGATAATTGACCCACCCTGCTCCCGTCTCAGGGTGGGAGAGGGCTTTGTAAACTCTGAGGTGCATGTGGGCACAGGGTCTCCAGAGAGGCAGGAGACACTGCAAATGGGTGTCCCCAACACCTGGTGGTGTTTGTGGAGAGCCATAGACATCAGACCCCAGAGCCAGACGGCCTGGTTTCAGATCTCAGCTCTCCACTGTCAGGCTCAGACTTTGGGCACCTCCCTCAGCACCTCCATTTCCCCATCGATAAAATGGGAGCATGAGTACTTGCTTCCCGTAAGGCTGTTGGGACACTTGGAACAGAATGGCTAAAGCACACAGTAAACATTAGCTCTTACCATGTGTGCGGCAGAGCTGAGATGTGTGTGTGCGCGTGTGTGTGCACCAGCCTGTGTGTGTGTGTGCCCACACGTTGTACTCCCAGAGAGTGTGGAAGCCATTGGATGTGTGTAAAATAGAATGGGCACCCTAGTCGGGGTGTGGATTTGCACATGGACCAGAGTCCAATGTTAGTGTGTGTGTGTGCATTGGTGTCCCAGAAGAACTTGTGTGCCCAGGGCGGGCTCACAGGACCTGAAACAGCTTGTGTCCCCTCACCCTGCCAATGAGGTGGGAGCACAGTGTATCCGTGTGTCTCCTCCCACTGTCATCTCCTCCTGCTAGGACAGGAAGCATCAGGGCCCCCTGTCCCAGAACCTGGCCTCACCCTGGGTCGCTGGGGAAGGACCTCAAAGGGAGACTTGTGGGAGGGGACACGTCGCCAAAAGCCTCGAAATGAGCTTGGTCTCTTGTGTCTCCTGGGCTGCTTTGATTTTCCCAGTAGCAACACTGCCTGTTATATTCCCTGTAGTAATTTTATCTGCCATCTCCCCTGCCCCCCATGAGGACAGGGATTTTGTCCATTTTGCCTGCTGCTGTGCCTAGAACAGACAGTGCCAGGCACACAGTAGGTGCTCAACAAGCACTTGGAAGGCTGAGGAGCCTGGGAAGGTTTTGTTGTCAGCTTTATCATGGCGTCATGTACATACAATAAAAGCCATCAGTTGTCAAACCTCAATGCATACAGTTGTGTAACCTCCACCTCAACTAGGAAGTACAACATTTTCATCACCCTAAAAGTTCCTTCGTGCCCCTTCACCCTTGCCCCTGGCAGCCACGGGCCTGCCTTCTAGTACTGTAATGTGGCCTTTTCTAGAATTCCATGCCTGTATCTGAGGAGGTTGTTCAGGCAGTGGCGTGGGCCCTGGAGAGGAGGGCCAAGAAGGATGGAAGGTCCCCACAGGATACAGGTGACCATGACAGGCCTGGCCCAGAAAAGGTGAAGGGGGGCCACCCTGAGAACAGGGTTTCAGCGGGATCCTCAGGACCAGGTGAGCAGCTGGTCTGGAGGATGTGGCCAGGTTCCCTGCAGGGGCAGCTGGCTAGCGACTGAGATGCCCCTCGTGGCTTGGTTGGGAGAGATGTGCTCACGGGCACGTGAGTACATGGGTGTGCACATGCAAACTCACCTGTACACGTGCATGCACGTGCGCACACACACACAAAGGGAGGAAGGCAGCCCAGACCCAGGCACGTGGCGCGGAGTTAGCAGACCCCTTGCGACACACACAGCCACTCAGCACCTGTGTCCACCTTCTCTGTGGAGGAGAGCCGCGCCAGGCCACACACTGAGGAGGCACACAGTTGGTGGAAAGTGGGGAGGGGAAGCTCCCGTTCACTGAGCCTGTCCCTGTGAGAGGCAGGCTCATGTGCTATCCCAACCTTAGGATGTAGCTGGTATCTGCTCCCTCTTACAAATGAGGAAATGGAGGTGTGAGGACGTTGGTCACGTCGCACAGTGACAGCACTCAAATTTGGCTTTTTCAATCCGTGACAGGTTGCCCTTCCCAGAGAGGAGCACAGCAATATCTTTCATCCCATACATTCTTATAGCAAGAAGCTGGCATTCTTCCCATGGAGACGCAACGCCTCCTGTGTTCCCTGTCCTCGAATCTGGGTAGGCTTGAACTTGCAAAAGCAGTGCTCTGGCTTCTGAGCTAGGTCACCAAATGCAATGTAGCTTCTGCGTGGTTCTCCTGGGACACTCACGTCTGGGGCTCTGAATGGCCATGCTGCGAGGAAGCCCAACCAGCCCACTCAGAGGGGCCAGATGGAGAGGCCCGGAGGGCACAGGAAGCAAAGATGTCCAGCCAGCACCCACTGCTCTCATCCTGCTATTCCAGCTCCAGCCACTGACTGTCTGAGGGACTCCAAGCCACACTACCCAGCCAAGCCCATCCCAAATTCCTGACCTACAGACACTAAAAAATAATAAAATGATTCTTATTGTTTGAAGCTACTAAGTTTTAGGTTGGTTTGTCAGACAGTAGTACTTAATTGGAACCCGACCCATTGCAAAGCCTGTTGGGCCAATGTTCAGAAATAATCCAGAATCCATCCGCTTCTCACCTCTCTGCTCACCTCCCTAATCTGGGCCACCGTCCTCTCTCACCTGGACAACTGCAGTAGCCTCCTGACTGGTCCTCCCTCCTCCTGCCCTCGACCCTACAGTCTGTTTGTTCTCCGCACAGCGGCCAGAGTGAGCCTGCGGAGCAGAAGAACCTCTGCTCAAAGCCCTCCCTGGAGTCCTGACAGTGACCCACAGGCCCCACACGGTCTGCCCCCACCCCTCTGACCTCAGCTTCCTGCACTGTCCCCTCACTTACTCCACTCCAGGTGTTTCCCCAAACTCACCCAGCACATCCCTCCCTCAGAGCCACTTACCATGCTGTTCCTTCTGCCTCGGATGTCTGCCCGGCTTACTCACCCCTTCAGCTCTCAGCTCCAATGTCACCTACTCAGTGAGGCCCCCCCAGCCACTCTGGCCCCCCAAACTCCCCATTCACCCCTTGCTTTGTTTCTCTCCGTTGAATTTCCCATCCCAATAATGATGATAAATTGCATCTCAATTTCCTCCATTATCAAATCACGAGCTCCCTTCCAGGAGCGATTTTGTTTTCACTTCCTTTTCCTCAGTGCCGAGCACAGGGCCTGGCCTATAGTCGAGCTTCAGGTGTCCATTGGATGGATGGATGGATGGATGGATGGATGGATGGATGACTCTAGAAAGCTTCCACTCAACTGAAACCCCCGATGGGCGAGAGGGTGAGAGAAGGGGCACTGAGCCTCTCAAAATTAGCTGCCCTCCTGCCCATTCAGGGCCCATCCTCAGGCTCCAGATGAAGAAACTGAGGCCCAAGGAAGGTAAATCATTGGTTGAAGGCTAACAGGTCATTCGCATGTTCAACAAATGTGAGAAAAGCTAAAAGCTTTATAGCATTCAAAACTTCCAGCATCTTTAAAGCCAGATTTCTTGAGTTTAAATACCTGGGTTGCCCCTTGCAAACAAGAAAGCAAGTTACTTAGCCTCTCTGTGCCTCCGTGTCCTCACATCTAACGGGGGAGGTGAGAGGGGAGGGATAACCCCCCCCAGAGGCAGTGGTGGATTTGCCCTGTGGCTAATGAACTCGAAGCCCCAGCGCCCCCAACCTGCATGGCCTCATCCAAGGCACCATTCCTATTTAATATTCCTGACCGTGTCTGTTTTCCTTAAAGATCCTGAGATTGACTCAGCTTTGGGCGCCACCATTCCAGAATCAGCCCCTGCCCATAGCGTTTTCAGAATGAAATGAGTTCCTGTCCATAGGACGGTGCCTGGCACATGGCAAGGGCTCACGCGATGCTGTGGGGGAACCTCTGTGTGCTTGGCACTGTGCTTGGAGCTGGGGACTCAGTGGTGAACATTGTAGACCAAGCCCATGTCCTTATGAGCTTAGGCCCTGAGAGGGGGAACAGACAATGAAAGTGAGCAAAAGAACATTAAATGACAGGCAGTGACAAGGGCAATAATGAACAATCTAGAGGTGCTGGGGGTAGGGAAGACAGATGGGGAGTAGGCAGTGCAGTTTAGAGGGGGCAGGAGACTTCTCTGAGGAATGATATTTGAAGGGGTGAGTGATCAAAAGAAGAAAGCTGTTCAGGCAGTGGGAACAGCAGGTGCAAAGGCCCTGAGGTGGGACTAAGCTAGATGCATTGGAGAACCAGCAACAAGGACAGTGGGGAGGTGAGTGAGGAAGTGAGCGGCAGGACATGAGGTCAGAGCAGTCGGGTGCTGGGTCCACTTCCTTCACCCCTTCCTGCATCCGAGGGACTAGTACTTGCAGAACTGCAACCGCCACCCTGGCCATGAGCTGGGGTGCCGCTCTTCCACCGCCCCTCTTGCCTTGTGACCTCAGCCTCATCCAGCTCCCAGACCCAGCCCCCACTTCCCCTTCCAGTTGTGACCTAGAAAGGCAGCAACCACATCCTTTCCTCAGGGGCATCTCCCCTCCCTCCACTCTTTCTTGGGGGCGGACCTCAGACCTTTACAGTGGAGGGCAGGGGACAAAGCAGCTGACCCTCAGCCTGTGGCTAACTCCCTTCTGACTTCTCTTCTGCCTTCCCACCCCTCACCTACCCACTGGAAGCCTCCTCTCCTTCCCTTTCACTAACCCTCCCAGAAACCATGGGGGTTCCCCACGTGCACCAGCCATTCCCTAGGCCCAGAATGCACTTTCTCCCCTCCTCCCTCTAACCAAATCTTAGTTGTCACCTCCTCCTGGAAGTCCCTGGGTTATGAGCAGAAGATGGGTCTTGTTCATCTCTATACCCCCAGGGCGAGGCATAGAGCTGGCACCAAGAAGGCTCTTAGTAGGTGGATGGATGGATGAATGGATAGATGAATGGATGGATGGACGAACAAATGAACAGGGAAGTTATCTGGGTCCAATCAGCCCATTTTTTGCTGATTTGTATAGTAAGAATTGTGCTGGGCACAGAAGCCAGTGATGACCCCGACAGACAGACCCACACGCATTTATGTTCAAAGAGCCCATTCCCCAAATCCAGGGGTCTGCAGTAGGTCTGGGCTCTGCACGAATTTTCTGTGTGACCTTGGGAAGCCGTTGACCTGGGCTGAGCTTCTCCTCATTTGCCAAAGCGGCAGCTGGAAGAGGCTAAATTATCTCAAAGTATCATAATCACAAGTGTGGCCTCGAGCCAGATGGCCTGGGTTCAAATCCTGGCCCTGCCCCCTTGCTAGCTGGGTGAACTTGGATGAGTTCCTTAACCTCTGTGAGCCTCCATTTCCCCATCTGTAAGTGCTCAAGAGCATCCGTGCCTGTCCCACAGAATGGTTCTGAAGAGTCACTGTGATTGATGGCTCCTGCAGAAAGCCCAGCCTATGGGAAACACTCAAAGAGCATTAACCATATGGTTAATTAGACCATAATTAGGTCTGAGGTCCTTGATCTGCGTCTACAGGGATGAGACAGGTTTGTACGGACACATCTACTACGTGTCAGAGCGGGAGGTTAGGAGTGTCCCAGGCTGAGTTTCCTCGTGGTGCCAAGAACAGGGCCAGCTGTCACCCCCAGGTTGGGAGTGTACAAGCTGGGTGTACATGCTGCCTGCCTTGAAGCACCTCCACCCTTTTCCCCACTGCTGAACCCTTGGAAAGGTCAGAAGTGTCAGAGGGTGCTGAAAGGAACTGACAGTAATCCCATCATGGATGGCAGACTGAGCTTCCAGAGACCAGCTGGGAAATGTCCCCCCCAACCCCTCACACCCTCCAGGGGAATGATGGACTAGAAATGAGGTCACAGACCACACATGGGAGGTCTGGGGACCTCAGGGGGTAAGGGGCTGCCTGTCAGGCTCCTGGGTTCGTGGCCTTAAGGGCCTAGGTGATATGGCCTCATTTAAACAGAGAGAATTTAGGGATCTTAGTCGTCTCTGTATACAGAGCCCATGGCATAGGGGGAGCTGAGCCAGGAAGGCTGTGTGACTCGTCCAAGGTCACACAGCAGTGGAGGAAGAGCTGGGACCCAGGACTGTAACCCCCCCATCGTGCTCCTCCCCGGCACAGTGATACATCTCTGGGAATTACCCCAGCTCTACTTTCCAAAATGAGTCAGGAACATCTGTACCTCCAGGGGCCAAAAATACTCCTAGGGCTCCCTGACAAGGACCCTAACATCTTCCCTAGGTGTCTGACAGCAGAACTGGCCTTTCCTGGGAGCTGATGATAATGATTCCATTTATTTCATTCGGTCAGAGTTCCCGAAGGTCTTATGAAGCCATGTCCTGGTCCTGTTCTTGCTACGCTCCTATGAAATAGGGGTCCAGGCCTCATTTGACAGGTGACACCACTGACACCCAAAGAGGTGGAGTGATTTCCCCAGAGTCACACAGACAGCCCCGGATCTGACACTTGGGTGGCCAACCCCAAGCCTAGAACCTTCCCTGACACCCTGGAGGTGAGTTTGACCTTCCCTCTCAGAGGCCAAGGCAGATCTTAGCATCCACTCCCACCCCTGAATTCTAACTCTTTTTTGTTTTTTCATGGCTTTACTATCAAAGCAACAATACATGTTCACTTATGAAAATCTGAAAAATGCAGAAAAGTCAAAATAAGGAAGAAAAATCACCACCCACAGCCCCACCACCCAGAGACAATCATTGTTAAGGTTTGATGTATTTCCTTCCATAGTTTTTTGTTTGGGGACTTTTTTAAAAAAACATGGCTGAGATCATACTGTATATTAAAAGAAAAAAACAAAACGGTGGCATCCTGCCTTTTTGACTCGCCATTATATCACGGGCACTTTTCAAGTTATTTCACTCTCTATAGCGCATTTCTTTTCCTCTCCTCTGAGCCTCATTTTTATTGGCTGCCTAGTATTTTGTCGAGTGGAAGTTCCATAGTGTATTTAGCCATTTACTTATTGTTGGACATCTCAGTTATTTCCAGTTTTTTTGATGTTATAAATAATATATTTTGGGAGATCTTTGTACAGAAAGCTTTCCTTTTTCCATATTTAGGGATATCTCCGTGGCTGAAATGGAATTACTGGGTCAGTGAGTCATGTATGTTTCTGGCACACTCGGTCAAATTACTTTCCAAAGGACCTGAGCCACACCCATTCTACAGATGAGCAAGGACAAGCTCCAAGAGGTGCCGTCAACTGTCCACAGCCACTCAGCCAGGCAGCGATGCCTGAGGCCCTTCCTCTGTACCTCACCTACCTCCATCATCATGCTTCCCTCTAATCATTCATTCATTCATTCATTTATTCAAAGGGTAAGGTGCACCTACTGTGTGCCAGGCACAGGTCTAGGCCCTGGAGATACTGCAGAGAACAAAACAGACACACCCCTTGCTTTCAAGGGGTTCCCATCCCAAAAGCATTGAGGGAAGGAGCCAACAGGAAGAAGGGCAGATGTACTCTCACCTACCTTTGCATTTGGCTATATGCAGATTAAGGGGCTCATTTGCATCAAGGTGCTCATTTGCATATCAGAGTCTGGGCAGAGGTGAGAAAAGGCAGAGGGTGACATCTGACAGCACCATGAGCAGAGTCCAGCCCAGTTTTCCTTGACCCCAAATTGTTTTCTAAAATTTGGCCTTCTCTTAAAAATTGGGAGGTTTCTGGCATCTCCTGAATACTGCACACCTGACCATGCTAGGCTCTATTCCCAGATGGTCCCTGGGGACCGCTGCTCAGCTGAGGCACCCCCACTGCCCAGACCCTGCCTGGCCACCTCAACCCTGTGGCCGTCCTTCCCACACACATTCAGTCCATGGGCCTTTCTTGATGTGAGCTGGGCTGGAGGGACCCAATAACAAAAACAATAATACTAGTAGCACTGCGACAAGTAACAAGAAGGTGAAGTCACTCGGACCAGGTGATGGAACTGCAAGTGGACAGAGGCAGGATTTGAACTGGGCAGTCTGGCTCCTGAGTCCAGGCTCTTAAATGCATCTGGCTGACAGTCCAGCACAGAAGCCATCGGGGACCAGCAGACACCCCCAGGTGGGCAGACAGCTCTGCCTTGGCCAGAGGAAATTCAAAAGGGGTCCCCAGGACAGCACAGGTCCAAGAAGCAGCCCTGAGAAAATGGGCCTGGGAGTTGGAAGTGCTCAGGCAGATTGGAGATTTCCTGTTTCTTTGAATCTGCGGTACCCTCTGCTCAGAATGCTCTCTTCCTCTTCCTTTACCTCCTGAAAGCTTACTCTTACTCAGCTGAGATGCCACCTCCTCCAGGAAGCCCTCCCTCCAGGGAACGGTGTACAGCTGGCTCCCGAGCCCTGGTCCAGCCCAAAGAGGGCACGGGGCCTGGCTGGGTGAGAGACTGGAGCGCCAGCAACAACCCGCCCCCTGTGGGAGATCCTCACTCCTCAACCCCCACCCCCTGGTTCAGTTCTATATGGATTAGGAGAGGAAGAGAGAGTGAACAGTGACCGAAAGACAGTGAGTGTGGCTGGTGGCCTCAAATCCTGGGTGCATATCCCAACCTCACTGTTCATTCACCACATTCCCTAACCTTTCTGTGCCACGGTTTCCTCGTCTCTGTAACAGACTGTAATGGTGTGCTTCACTCCCTGTCACTGCGCGACTTACCTGGAACAGGCCTGCCGTGGACGCCCCAGTAAGTGTTCACTCTGTCACGAATGAACAGGGGAGCAAGGACCAAGGTCAGAGGCTCACAGAACGCGGGGGGCTTAGAGCATCCCAGCCCAGCTCTCCCACTTCACAGCTGCGGAAACTGAGCCTGGGGAAAGAGGAGGCTGTGCCTAAACAAGAGGTCCTCACCCCCATCCCAGTCTCTGTCACCAACTGCCCTTGGTCCTGGGTCCTGGGTTCACGCTCTAGAAAGAGCTTCTGACAAGAAGAAACTCAGTGACCACGGATGAGGAGCCCCAACCCTGGCCCCTGCCCTTAAAGGGCCAACATGTGTTTTCTGTCCTGGGCTAGGCCAGTGCCTTCTCGCTGAGCATTCACCTCTCTGGAAAGGAACTTTCCCCCCAGAGACTGCCTCCCAGAGGGAGGGGGTTGCTTCCTGGCTTGAACAATGGGTCCGGGATGTCCCTCAGCCTCTGGCATGCAGGGGTGTGGGGACATCTGATGAGGATGCCATTCCCATTCGGGGAGCACAGGGAATATGGAGATGGGGACAGGAGGGGTCCCCAGGCCCCAGCTGGAGGCAGCATCATTGGGGAACTCTCCCCAGCCTTGTCCTCGTGCCCTTGGGCAAGGGGCTCCATCTCACCATGCCTCAGTTTCCCCACCTAAAAAAGGGAGAATGACAAGAACATCTATCACATAGAGTTGTTGCGAACTTAACCCAGTCCTCTCTGTAAAGCGCCTAACAGAGACCAGGTGGGGTCAGAATTCACACAGCAGGTGAAGCAGAGCAGTGAGGGCAGCAGCTGCACACACACACTCAGCAGAGCCTGCCTGGGTAAGAATCCCACACTGCTGCTCCCAGCTGTGTGTCCTTGGACAGGCTATTTCACCTCTCTGTGCCTTAGTTTCCTCATCTGCAAAATGGGGATAAGAACAGTCTCTCTTGCAGAGGGGTGTTTGAAGGTTAACTGTGTTAATGTATGTAAAGCGCTGACAGAGCATGGGCCCTTTCGAAGTGCTCGTCACGGTGGCTATCATCATCAATACCTCCTCACCTTCTGTATGAGTTTCCTGTGGCTGCTGTAACAAATGACCCCAAACATGGTTGACTTCAAACAGCACACATTTTTTATCTGACAGTTTTGGAGGCCCAGATGTCGGCAGGGCGGTGTTCCTTCTGGAGGCTTTAGGGAAGAATCGGTTTCCTGGCCTTTTCCGGCTCCTAGAGGCCCCTGCATTCCTTGGCTTGTTCCATCCTCAAAGGCAGGAATGTAACATCTGCCAATCTCTCCTTCTGCTCTCTGCTCCCATCCTCACAGCTCCTCTCTGACTTTGACCTTCTTCCTGCCCTCTTTTTTTTTTTTTTACCTTTTTATTTAGAACTTACTGTAGCTTTATAAGAGTTAGAAAGATAATTCAGTGTTCCCATGTACACGTCACTGCCCAGATTCCCGTCATGTTAACATCTAACATACTGGTGTTACTTTTATCAAAACGAAGACGTTAACATTAATACAAATTTGTAAACTGCGGACTTTCTTCAGATGTCACAAGCTTTACCACCAAGGTCCTTTCCCTGTTCCAGGATTCCACGTGGCGTTTGGTCCTTGGGTCGCCTTAGTCCCTCCCATTTCTGATGTTCCTCATCTTTTCCTGCCTTTGACGCTGTTGAGGAGCGCCGCTTGGGTATTTTGTAGAATGTCTCTCCATTTTGGTGTTTATTGAGCTGCTTTATTGAGACGTAATTCATATACCATACATTTAAAGTCTACAACTTAAATTATACAATTCAATGACTTTGGGTTTATGACATTATTAATTTTTTTTAATTGTAGGAAAATATATGTACATAACATTTGTCATTTAAACCATTTTTTTTTAAAGATTTTTTTATTGGGGAATTGGGGGAAGGGGAACAGACAAGTTGCTGTCGTTTCATTCCTCAGTCTAGCTGTGGAGGACGTTGCTTCACTGGCCCAAGTTGGCACCATCATGTGCTCTTCCTGGGTGAGGCAGATCAGTCGCCGGCTTCTGGACGGCCGCTCACTGCGGCTGCTGGCCGCTCACGCTGGCTGCTGGCTACACACGGTAGCCCATGGCAACCCACTGCCACAGGGGCTGCAGCCTACACCGTCGCCGGCGACTCACGGCAGCCCAGCTCCAGGTTGAGCTGTTGTTTAGCATCTTAGCTGTGGAGGGCAGTGTCACTGGCCCTCATATGTGGGATCCAAACCGGGGCCCTCTGGTGTCCCAAGCGAGTTCTTAACCATCGCGCCACTCGGCCGGCCCTTAAACCATTTTTAAATGTGCAGTTCGGTTTGCCTCCCTCTTATAAAGATCCTAGCCATTATACTGGGCCCACCTGGATAACCCAGGCTAATCTCCGTCTCAAAGTCATTAACTTAATCACATCTGCAAAGTCCCTTTTGCCCTGTAAAGTGACATAGTCATAAATTCCAGGAATTAGGACATGGCTATTCTTGGGGGGCTGTTATTCTGTCCTGTCTGCCACTATTTCCTTGGGGCCACCAGCCACCTCACACCGATCTACCCACTGCACTTGAGCTCCTGAGAGCAGGGCCCAGCCGACCTTGCTGGCTACTGTGTCCCCAGTGCCTAGAACGAGGCTTGGGAAACCTGAATTCCTACGTTCATCACTCTAGCCTGAGCACAGGAAATGACCATTTTAGTAAAAAATGGTCAAATAGCAATTTTACCAGGTCACCCTCATTTGTGCCCGCACAGTGTGCAGCCACAGGCACAGGGGACCTTGCTGCTGCTTCAACTGCCTGTGCAGAACAAGCCTCTCCCAGGCCCATTTTACAGATAAGAAATGGAGGCCACACCCACACAGGTGGCAGTTCGAACCCAGGTGTCTCCCCACGGCTCCCCACGGCGCTGTAGCCTGGGAGTCACCAGAAGGCCTTACAGGTTGTTAAAATCCTGAAATACACCCAAAGCGACTCGTAGCTAGCCTCTGCTCCAGGACTCCAAATGCCCCCCACACTACCCAGACCTCCCCTAGATCCCCCAGACCTCCTCATGAGCGAGTAACTACACAGCCTGTCCCAGCAGGGAAACCCTGGACCAGCTTCCAAGTCACCTAATTGGCCAGTGCCTGGGCCCACAGGGTGTGAATTATTTTAAATCTCTCCCCTGCTCTGGCACATAGTAGGTGCTCGGTGAGCACGTAGTGAGTGAGTGAAAAGAGGGGCTTGAAAACCCTCAATGCCCCTTTGCTCCCGGCCCAGTGCTCAATCCACTCAGAGTCACTTCTGTCTCCCCTTGTGGCCTCGGCTCTGCAGTAGTGCCCCTCCATTTCCTGGGGGCGGGGCAGTGGGCATGAGGGTGTGCAGAACAAGAGAGCTTTGAGGCAGCTCTATCTCCGGAGGGAAGTGGAGGAGATAACGCAGCTTCTCACTTTCCCAGCTTGTCCCAGACCAGAGATAACCTGGGGGAGACAGGGTGCCGAGAGCCCTACCAGCAGCGGGGCCACCCACCTGCCCCCCGGGTTTCCCACGATCCCACTAGCACAGACTCCAGGCTGAAACCTGAGGAGCCACTCGGAAGAGCCTCCTGAGACAGGCAAATGATAAGCTGGGCCAGAGCTGGTGGGGAGGGGACAAGTCTCCAGAGTCCCCTGGAAAATGACCCGTAGGCTATAGGCACCCTTCCCTAAGCCTGGTTCCACCCATACCTCCTCAGGGAACGCCCCCCGACCCACCCTAAGACACAGCTCCTGCCAAGGGTTCTTTGCAAGCACCTGGTCCGGCCCTCTGGCTGCCCAACGAAGAAGCTGGAACCAGAGAGGTTGGGGTACCTTGCCCAAGTCACACAGCATCTTGGTAAGAGTGAGGGCTTAAACCCAGGTCCCCTGGCTGCTGCAAGTACTTCTTCAGCACACCAGACATCCATCCTCAAAAACTGGTCAAATATTGTAAGAGGGGAGGGGAGCTGCTGAGAAGCAGGTCTGAATTCCAGAGGATGGGGTGCGGAATAGAGACGAAGGGGGCACGTGGTGTGGGAAGGAACCCAGAGCTGAGAGCAGGACACCAGGTTCCTGCCCCTCGCTCTGCAACTAACTCACTAGGGCACCTCAGCCCAGCCCCTGAGCCTCAGCGTCCCCCTCTATAACGAGGATAATAATGATTTTACCTGAGTGTTGCCCAGTGGATTAAATGACTGAACTGGTCCAAGGACCTCAGGACAGGGCCTGGCCCCTCTCAGACGCTGGGAAGGGAGGCTCTGGTTACCGCAGTTGGTGGTCTGTCCCTCTTGCTCCGCCAGGAGCTCCGTGAGGGCAGGGCTGTGTGTACTCAGCTCTCAGCACGGGTCCCAGGCTCAAGGCGTCTGCTCCTTCAGTAAGTTACCTGAAACAATTACCATGCAGTGGTCAGTGCTTGCATCAGGAAGGCACGGGGCCGTGGAAGGGCAGTCCCGGGGCTGGATAGATGACTGATGAATGAATGACTGAGTGAATGAATGAATGAGTCAGTGAGTGAATCTCTTCAGTTTTGGGGTTTTTTTTTAAAGTTTAGTGGGGTGACAATTGTGAGTAAAGTTACATAGGTTTCAGGTGTACAATTCTGTAATACATCATCTATATATCACATTGTGTGTTCACCACCCAGAGCCAGTTCTCTTTCCATCACCATATATTTGATCCCTAATCTGCTCAGTTTCATACCAGAGGAGGGGTTCTCAGCCTAGCTTCCTCCCCTGCCTGACCCCACCCTGTCCTGCCTCACCCCCACCCCCAGGTGGAAGTAGCAGGTGGACAGTAGGCAGGAGGCGCTCCCTCGGGGACAAACATGCTGCTTGCCACAGCCTAGCAGCCCAGGCATTGCCTGCGTGTTGTGCATCTGCTGTTCAGTGGCCTGAGCAGGCCCAGAACCTCCCAGCATTTGGTGCCCAAGTGTGCAGGCTGGCCTGAGACCCAGACAGAGGCCCCTGCCCATGATGTTGTTGTGAGGATTAAATAAGATGCTGCCATTTGAATAGACAGTTCTCAAAAAATATATACAAGAATGACTAATAAGCACATGAAAAGACAATCAACATGATTAGTGGATGGGGCAATCAAAATCAAAGCTATGATGAGATACCAGCTCACACCCGCTAGGATGGCTGTAATCAAAGGCAGAGAGTAACAAGTATTGGCAAGGGCGTGGAGGAATTGAAATCCTCACACGTCACCGGTGGGCATGTAAAATGATTCTGCCATGTTGGGACCAGATGAACAGTTCCTCAAAATGTTAAATATAGAATTACCAGATGACCCAGTAATTCCAGTATGGACCCAAGAGAAATGAAGACATTTGTCCACACAAAGACTTGTACAGGAATGTTCAGAGCAATATTCTTCATAATAGCCAAAAAGTGGCAACAACCCAAATGTCTATCCACAGAGCAATGGATTAACCAAAATGTGGTCTGTCCATACAGTGGAATATTATTCAGCCATTAAAAGAACGAAGGACAGATACATGCTACAACAAACACTATGCTACAGTGAAAGAAGCCGGTCACAAAAGACCACATATTGTATGATGCCATTTATATAAAATGTCCGGGATAGGCACATCCGTAAAGAGTAGCTCAGTGGTTCCAGGGGCTGGTGAGGGGGAATGAGCGTGACTGCTGATGGGTATTGAGTTTCTTCTTGGGCCCATCTAAAATTAGATGGTTGTACAACTTTGTAAGTGTACCAAAAACGATTGAACCACATACTGTAAATGGGTGTGCTCTATGGTATATAAATTACATGTCGATAAATGTGTTATAACAAATGAGATGCTCCCAGCCTACCTGCCAGGCATCTAGTTAGAGCTCAGGGACTGACAGCCACTAAGAATTTGGCAGGTGAGGCTTGGAGAAGTGGAATGTCGACACAGGAAGTGATGACGCCCCAATGCTTCCCTGGCCTTCTGGACAAAGGAGAACAGGGTGGGGGGACCTCCAGGGCAGCATTTCCAGAGGAGGTGGGCTGGGGGCACCGTGAGCTGTGTCTTCACGTGCCAGGCTCTATAGCAGACTGAGGTGGGGGTGCTGCAAGGGCCCCCAGCGTCTGAGCCTCCCACCCTTGTCAACTCCAAGCCTCTGTTTTTCTTTTCTTTTCTTTTTTTTTTAATTTTTAAAGGTACATTTAATGAACTCCATCACATTTTACCGATCATTCTTTTTCTTTTTTTCTTGTTGTTGTTGTTGTTGTTGGGGAACGGTGTGTTTTTCCAGGACCCACTCGCTCCGAGCCAAGCAGTTGCCTTAATCCAGTTGTGGAGGGCACATCTCAGCGGCCCACGTGGGGATGGAAAAGGCCACCTTGGTGCTCCGAGCACAGCGCTCTAACCAACTGAACTAACCAGCAGCCCCCAGGCCTCAGTTTTTCCATCTGTCAAAAACACTCCAGCAGTGGTTTTCAAACTGTGCTCCAAAGCACCCTGGGGCCAAGAAGAGGTTTCAACTGTCCCTAAGAGAAGATGTCCCCGGACTCCACCCCCATCCCTGCCTCCCTTCAGGCCTGGCCCAGCCCTGAAAGCAGGATGTGACTGCCAAATGTAGGTGGGGAAGAGGAAGGCGTGGGGGAGATCTTGCACAGGAATCCACATCCTGGGGACCAGGAGATGGGAACTCCAGGTGCCTGTAGCCCAGCTTCCGGCTCCAGCCTAAAGAAGAGGCCTCCGCTGCTGCCTCCCAGAGCTTGTCCCGGGAATGGTGCCTGCACTTCTGCTTCCCTTCTGCTGAAGGAGACACTCCGGAGCCTCTTGCTCAGGGTCTGGGTCCCCAGGCCTGGATTGTCCGTGGCTCTGGCTACCGAGTCGCAAAGACATCAGAAAGTGACACTGGGCCTGTGCTGGACGCTGGGGACCCTGCCCGTGGGGAGTTCACAAAGTCCCCATTCTGTTCGCTTTAACTCGAACCCCAGCATCTAAAACCCTCATGTGGAGGGCGAGAACCCCAGCATCTAAAACCCTCATGTGGAGGGCGACGAGGTCAGGTGGGAATGAATGTAAGTGAGCAATGTGGAGTGGTGAGGCCTGTGGCCACGTGGAGCACCCTTGCCCTATCCGAAGGGCTCTAGCCAACTGCGGCTAGACTTTTGATTTTTCAAGAGAAACCAGAAATCTGGATTTTAATGTGAAATCTCCAGATTTGGGGGAAATTGAGGGAGCAAAACACATCGATGATCAGGATACAGCCCGGAGGGCCACCAGTTAGCGACACTATCTCATGATGGACACAACCACCATCTCACGGGCGAGAAAGCTGAGGCTAAGAGAGGAGAAGCAAGATGCACAGGGCTCCCCGTGTGGTGCGTAGCCGAGCCCAAGCTCAAACCCAGGCCTCCCATGATAGACTCGAGGAAGGACATTTCCACGAAGCTGTTTCCTTGCTTAAAAAATAAATAAATAAAATAAATAAAGAACCCTTTCGTCTCCAGTCCGGTTAAATAAACGCCGGAACACCCATAGGCCACGGCCACAGAACAGAACGAGGAAGCGCGGTAGGTTTGGGGTGCATGTAAAGCGGAGAAAAGAATATAAATCTATCTTTGCCTGTATCTGCACAGGCCCATGTTCTCCCGTGTCTCTGGGAGAAGACTACAGGACTGCACCTTTGATGCTTCTGATTGTTGGACATGTGAGTGTGTAAACTCTTCAGCAAGTATACAGTTTTTGTTTGTTTGTTTTAACTGTCCCCTCTCTTCTCCTGCTCGTGCCACTCTCTGAGCCTGAAGGCGTGAAGGGGAATGTGCAGGTGTCCTGGGGTCTGGGACCAGCTCCCTGGGAGCCAGGGAGCATGGGGTAGGGGAGCCACCCCGGATGAGGCCTGTTGTGTACGAAGCCCTTGCAACTTCCACAAGTCTATGAGGTGAGGCAGTTATAATCCCATTCTACAGATGAGGAAACTGAGTCACACAACCAGAAGTTCTAGAAGCTGGCTCAGAGCTCAGGGGTCATGTTCTCAGGGTGTCCCTGCTCCTCCCCTTCCTCACCTGAGGATTCACAGCCTGGGGTGAACCAGGGCCCAACCCAGACCCCAGGACACAGGCTTCTTCTCCAGGCTCCTTCTGGAGAGCTGGGGGGCAGTTCCCAGCCCCCCCAGCCACACCCTCACACTCCTGCCCCTCCAGCTGGATTCCTCCCGGGAATGGCTCAACCCCAGATCCAAAGACCATCTGGGTTCCAGCCAGAAACATTTCCACCCTTGACCCTCCGGTCCATCTGGGGGCGGCACAGCCCCTGATGGAGTCTGTGTCTGGGGGTCCCCCAGCGCATCCCGCCCATGGTGGGATTTGCCTGCAGACACCTCAAGAATTCATGGTGTCCCCTTAGACAACATACAACATCACCAGGAGGAGGTTAGTGTCCCATTGATTCCTCTGATAAGGAGACCAAAGAGATTAGGCCGTTAACCTAAAGTCACAGAAGGATTGGGGACTTTGGGCCAGTCATGTCCCAGCAAGGCATCAGTTTCCTCCCCTGTAGAGGGGGACAGAATGACACCTTCTGGGCTGTGACAGGGAAGGAAGGAGTGGGGGACCACTGTGTGAACACAGGGATGGAAAAGACACGCTCCCCTGCCCTTAGAGGCTCCTGCTCTAGAGACAAGAAAGCAGGCCTGACTTCCAGAGTGAAAGGCTCCAAGAGAGGGAGCGGGAGGTTCAGAGGACGCCCGGGCACCCTGGGGGCCAGCGAGGACTTCCTGAGAAAGGGGCATAGGAAAATCCTGGGGCAGTGCAGCCAAACTGGGAAACGGCTTCTGTGGGCTGGGCATCAGCCTTCCAGAGGCCAAGGGTATGACCAGACCAGGGCAGGAAGCCCTCAGGGGACCTCTAAGAGGGACTTTCTGGACGGAAGTGGAGGTAGGGGTTCCTCAAGGTGGAGAATGAGATCAGGGAGTGGCCGTCACCAACAGGTGATTCCTCCTGGCCAGTTCCTGTGCTGCCCAGAAAGGCACCCCCACCTCCACCTCGGGCCTCCCCTGCCCGCCAGACCGTACATCAGGCCTAGGCTGCTCGATGCCCCCTGTGCTGACTCATGTCCGCCTGGCTGGCCCTGGCTGGAGGGAGGGGGCGGACCCCACTCCATGCTTGACCTTATCAGGCCTTGCTGGTGTCCAGCTGCCTGGACGTGGGCAGGGCCTCGGCACTTCCCCACCCCCTCCCTGCCCTGGCCGAGCAGGGCCTGCATGAGCTCATGGGAGCCCAAGTCAGGGATCGGCAGGCAGGGCGGTGGCCCAAGCAGGGAGGAGGTCACCAGCTTGGCTAGGGTGCCCTCTGGGGCTGCCCATCGGCCCCCTGCCCGCTGGGACAGGGTTGGGCATGGGCTATTTTTAGTTCCCAAATGAGGAATGGTAGGACCCTGCTGTAGCAGCTGCTGCTACAAGGAGTCTTTTCACTGCAGCAGCCTGCCCCTGGGCATGAGCGTGCATACACACAGACACACCCATGCACACGGCACTCATGCCAATACATGAGCACACGCATGTGAGCGCGTTCATGTGTGGAGGTATGTGCATGGGTGCGCACCACACACAAGCACAGACACATGTCCACATGTACCCACAGACATACACAAGTTATTCACATGTGCAGAGATGCACACACGCACCTCACCCAGGCCCGCCACAACACAGAAGCCTACACCCCAGGCTCACCCAAGTGTACATTTGGGGTGCACAGGTTGGTTGAGGGTCACTCAGCTGTGTAAGCACCCCCAGGGCACCTGTGTGCACACATACCTTGTCCTCACTTTGGACACTTCAACTACTTGCTGACTCTTCTGAAGATGCCTTTGTGGGGTTCCCAAACTGGCAGCCATAAACAGGCCATGACCACACAGTGAGACCCATGTTATGGCAATGGGTAGAATGGTGGGGACTGTAGGTGCACAGAGGAAGTGGCAGCTCAGTCAGGGGTAGTCAGGAAACGCTTCCTGGAGGAGGAGTCCCCTGAATTTTCTAGTGTCTATGCAAATAACAGCAGTAACAGTCGACAGTCATAACAGCTACCATTTACCATGCTTACACTATGCCCTGTCCCCTCCATGCATCATCTCATTTCATCCTCTTAGCGCCTTACAGGGCAAGTACTGTCACTACTTACAGAAGAAGAAACTGAGGCTAAGAGAGGCCTTAGTACACGGCTGGTGGGACTGACCCCAAAGCCCATGTTCAGACAATGGTGGAGATTTTTTTGGCCATGGGGGTGTTCCAGTGTTCTATTGCTATATAACTAATGACCCCAAAATTCAGTGGTTTGAAACAAGAGTGGGCATTTGTTTGCTCACAGACCTGCAAGTTATCAGGACTGAGGAAGGAAGGCACGTCCCTCTAGGTGGCATCAGCTGGGGCAACTCAACTGGGGGCTGAATGACCCCCATTAGCTCACCCCATTAGCTCCATTGGGGTGAGAGCAGGGGCCCCTCTTCCTCTCCACGTGGCCTTTCCATGGGGCTGTTGGGCTTCCTCACCGCATGGCGTCTGAGTTCCAAGAGCAAACACCCAAAGAGATGGACATGGAAGCTGTAGTTTCTCATGGCCTGGGATTAGGCTCTGACCCGCCATCACTTCCACCATGTTGCTCAAGCATCCAGAATCCAGATTCGAAGGGGACTCCCACCTTCAGTAAGAGGAGTGTCAAATAATTGGAGGGTGCAGTCTGTTCTAAAACCACCAGAGTGAGAACGGAGGTGGCCCCAAGGCAGGCAAGCACTGTGTAGCCCGGAGCCCCCTGCCCTGCCCCAGACCCCAGCCTCCAGCAGGGCTAGCAGATGGGTTCTAGAGCAAGCAGCCCCTTTTCCTCCACCCCCACCCTGCTCTTTCCATTCCCTTTTTTTTTTTTCTGGGCCTTGTCCACAATTATTACTGTAATGACTCACAAAACAGTTTCTTCAGGCAGCTATGTTAAATGATTGTACTATATCTGGGAGCGGGGAGGCATGGCCCAGGGTAATGAAGCCCTCCTTCCTGGGAGAGGTGGGAGAGGAGATGTGGCCCCCTCGCCCCTCTGGCTCTGACTCCTGATTAAGGGGCTTCCCCTCAATAACTGAAGACCGTTAACCCTTGAAGGAGCAGCAAGTCAATGAAGTGCTTTGAAGTGGGGAGCACAACAGACTGTGGCCGCCCAGACCCCGTGCATCCTCTGCCCTGGCTCCAAAGGGTCTGACTCTGGGCCAGAACCCCTCACTGGGGATGGCAGACGGCCCAGTACTCAGCCTACACCATGATGTCCACTCAGGAAGACAGGGTCGGGGGGCGGTCAGGGATGCCGAGGAGTGCCCGGCCATCTGTGCCACCCTGTCAGGTCAGGAAGAAGAGGTGGCACGAGAAGCAGTGACGCACCAGCGGGAGCTGGTGAACACCGCCTCCTCCACACCACTCCCCAAAGCTAGTTACACAGGCATCCAGGTACCCTGGCCCTAGGAGGGACCCTGGCAGAGGAAATGGGGACATTTGGGTGTCTGGCCTTGGAACTCGAGGAAGTAGCCCTGAGGGTCAGAGCCAGGAACCATAGACCTAACTGGCCTGGCCAAGGGGGACACCCAGAACCACTCAAGGCTGCACTCCTCAGTTCCTATATTGCAGCTCAAGACTCCCACCCATGCAGCTAAACATTACTGTGTGCGCACGTGTGTGTGTGTGTGTGTGTGTGTTCGCGCGCACGCGCGCGCGCACACACGCATGCAGGGGGAGAGCCAAAGGGAAGCACTGTTGCACCACCTAGCCGGCGCTCAGGGCATGCCAGGGACGCTAGGCCTGGCATGTGGGTCCAGACCAGAAAGGGTCAAGGGCTCTGGATCTATGCCACCCCTTTCTTTTTGTGCACTAGGTTTTACGCTGAATAGCATGGGAGCTATCCCCTTTGTACTCCTTCTTGGAGACCCACATCTTCTTTAAAGTGCTCTGCGAGGCCACGAGGCCAGGGTGGAGCCACCGACCCACCCTGAGGAGCACAGCCACTCCTGAGGGACCGAGCTCTTGATTTTGACATCCTTTGGGGGCCAGCTTCTTCACTTCACTTCGCCTTGAACAGCGTGAACAGTGTGGAGCCGCCCAAAAACACAATATTGGCGAACGGCGTCCGGCGGAGGTCCAGGCCAGACTTGTGGATGGCAAAGGTCAGCCCCTCGTGGAGCCCCTCACTCTCGTTCCCAACCAGGTCTGGCAGGAACAGCAGTTCCGAGGCCCGGAATCGCGCTGGTCCTGCGTCCAGCGTGCTGCCATCCAGCAAGGTACACTGCACCCTCTCTGTCTCCAGGGCCTCATCTTCCCGCGGCTTGATGGACAGGTAGCAGGCTTGCTCTTGGATGGTTCAGACAACCTCAGACTCAGCTGAGGTGTGGCAGTCGACACCTTCCTTGAGTGGCAGCAGCTGGAGACAGCGGGAGACGTTGCGGCCGGCCCCATCCACCACATGAAGGAAGGCTGCGTGGCAAAGCCCTCCCAGATTGAGACAGCTGAGGTCCCATGGTGTGTGTCCTGTTGTGTACAGGCTGAGCATGGCTGGCACGGACGTGAACAGGGCGGGCACGTTGAAGGTCTCAAAGGACACCTGTGCCGCCTTCTCCCAGTTCTTACTCTGGTTGGGCAGGGCATCTATTAGAAGAACAGGGAGCTCCTCGGAGAAGGTCTGCAGCTGGTCCTGGGAATAGACGTACAGCAGATGCACCCACGTCATTCCAGTCTCGCACTGCGCCGTGGGCCATGGGGCAGGGCAGGGCCAGCAGTCCCCCATGCTCCTCTGGTTGGATGAAGAGGTCCCTCTCCAGGGGGATGGCGGGTGGGGGGCAGGAGGGACTGGCAGACAGGTGGGCGGGCGCACAGTCCTATCTTCTTTCATGCCACACGCAGAGTTTGACTACAGAGGCCCAACTGACCAGGGACCTCAGCTGGGCAGGGGCAGCAGTCTTGTGGGGCAGAGGAACTGGGTGCCCAGGCCTGGGAGGTGCCTCGCCCCCTGTCAGTGCTCCCTGAGACCCTCAGGGCCCCAGGGCCCCAGTCCTACCCCCCCTACTTACTCCTCACCCACTCCAGGGGGACAGAGACCTAGGTAGGGTTTGGGAGTGGTCCCTGCTGGGTTCCCAGCATAGATTTTCTTTCCAAGGCTCCCTCTCCCTGTGTCCTAAATTTTCATGATTCTGGGGTTGGAAGTATCCAATGCCATACAATCCAAAAGTCTATTTCCATGCTTCTCTTCTCCTCAAGAGCCTAAGTTTCCAACCCATTTTGATGCAATTTGACAAAACCAATCAAATTGTGAAGGAGCTTACTCTTTGACCCAGCGACCCTCCTACTAAGGAAGCTTCTATGTTCCAGAAATCACCACACGTGTACAGAAGAGGTGGTACAGAGGTGTTCACTGTGTATCATGCAGGAAAGCTGGAAACGACCTTACGTCCATCCATGAGGGCTCGTTAAATAAGGGAGGGAGAATGACACAATAGACTGCGGCCACTAGAAAGGACTGCAGGAGCGAGAACCCGGAGCCTTCTCCCAGATGCATGAGGGAGGGCGTGAGAGCCACCTACAGAACACTACATGGGCTGCGCACCTATTTAAGTTATAAAAACACAATCTCTGTACGTACAATAAATACAGTCGCATGTGGAGAGCAGAGAGGAGGGACAGACAACAACTGTGAAGGGCCCTGGGGTCTGGGCGTGCGTTGGTTTCCTGTGGCTGCTGTAACAAATTACCACAAACTGGGGGGCTTAAAACAACACACATTTATTTTCACAGTTCTGGGGGCTAAAGTCCGAAATCAAGGTGTCAGCTAGGCCACACGACCTCCGAAGGCTCTGGGGGCGGACCCTTCCTGCCTCTCCCAGCTTGTGGCTGCATCACTCCAGCCACTGCCTCTGTCTCACATGACTTCTCCTGTGTCTCTGTTTTCAAGTCTGCCTCTCCTTTCTCTTATAAAGACGCTCATGTTGGATTTAGGACTCACCCAAGTCCAGTATGATCTTATTTTGAGATCCTCACTCTAATTACATCTGCGGAAACCCTTACGGCCAAATAAGGTTGCATTCTGAGGTCCTAGGTAGACCTGAATTGGGAGGGGGGGCACTATTCAACCCCTACCGGACGGGAAGGCAAATATACTTTCTAACAATGAAAATGTGTTTATGGATTTAGGTATGACTCGGGTTATTTCATTTCAACGTATACAAATTCTAAAATCACAGAAGACCAGATGTCTTCCAAGATCCCTCGTCTCCCAGGGTAAGTGTCTCGTGTTTTCTGGGAGACCAGCTCTTTCAATGACAAGGTAAACATGGGCACCTTGGGCAGGGCTGACGTTTCTCCCACACCTGCCCTAGCTGATCAGGCTAGAAGCCTCCTGGGGTCTTCCCACCTACAGATAATGAGCCTTCCATGTTACTGGAGATGCCTGGATGATATTCACAGCCCAGCACCTCCCTGGAGTGTGAGCTGAGCACCCTGGGGCATGTGGGGGGGGGACAGAGGGGAGGGACGTGGAAGGCTGGGGGCTCTGTGTGGCACCAATGACTTACTCACTCTTTAGAGGCCTCCCAGGGTCCTGGGCATTCACTGATCCCAATCCCTTGTTTCACAGATGGGAGAACTGAAACTGAAAGAGAAGAAAGGACTTGGCCAAGGTCACCTCCGGCATCAAGAGCCATTTGTCCTGTCCTGCTGCTTCTCGGTGAGAACCCTGTCCCTAAGTCTCTCCAACACCCACCAGCTACAGCCACTAGTGTTTCCACTCGAGAGTCATTCTTCCTGGTTGACCCCAGGAGGCAAGCAGGATGGCGAGGTGAATGAGGGAAACCGAGGCTCAGACTGGCCCCGTCCTGTCCAGTCAGTGGTGCTGGACTCAAGGACCCGAAGCTTCCAGACCGCCTCACAAGTTCAAACAGACCCCATGTAACAAAGGCTGGGGAGAGGGTGCCCTGGTCACAGGCACCAGGTGCACTCAACCGAGCCCCCTGGGTCTTGCTAATTAATTAATCATCAGGCTGTTTAAAGATTAACAACAGCAGGATGGTGGGGGGCAGGCTGACCCTTGATGGGGGCACAGAGGAGGAGCTCACCCCTTCTCTGGTGACTCCTGGACCCTGTGACACAGAAGGGGCTGTGAAGAGGGCTGGCTCTGCACCCCCAACCCTCCCTGCCCCTCCCCCCTCCCAGCCTCCCTGGGTCTCTAAGCAAGGGGGCTGAACTCACACGGGAGGTTGGGGGCCTAGGGGTATAAGATAAAGCAAGAAAGTTTTTCCAAGGACAAGAATCCCAGGCTTGGTCAGACCTCACTCTGCAGGCATGTACCTGGGCAGTTGTGACCTTGGGTGGGTCACACCCCCCTCTGAGCCTCAGTTTCCTCATCTGCAAACAACAGCACTGACAGGTTGGTGTGATATCCTCTGAGATAATGTTTGCCAAGCGGAGGCTATGAGCCTGATGTTTAGGAGGTGCTCAGTGGTTCCTAGGGACCTGACACCCTAAGTCCTGGCACTGTGTCCAGGCAGAGTCACTCTCTTCTGAGAGTAACAGCCAAGTTCAAGTTTGATTCCAACCTTCAGGGAAGGGAAAGTAGTCCTTTCTCCAGGGCCAGGTAAGGAAGGTGAGTCAGCTTCTTCACCTGGGCTGATTCACGCCCGTGCTTGGACAGGGCGAGGAGGAGACGGGCAGACAGACAGGGACTTATTCCTTCCTTCACTGCGGTGCAGTTACCTCCACAGCCCTGAGCTGGCCAATTCCAGCATGCCCAAGCTGGAATAAAGAGGGGGAAATTCTAGATGAAGCCCCCAGGAAGGGTGATACTGTCCCTCAGGCTCAGAGAGGAGCTGGGATGCCTCCTCACACAGCACCCCAGAGGCAAACACCACGGGTCTCCTTTCCCCACCTCTCCTTGCACCATTAGGTACTAGAGCTCAGCCCCGCGGGCCACCCCCACTCCTTCCAAAGGTGCCCAAGGGGTCAGTGAGTGAGGCACAGGTGACTCATGAGTGGGAAAGACCCGTGAAGTCATCCAGAGGCCCAGGTCACCTCGGGAGTTTGGGAGCCTGTCTGGCCCCTGGACTCACTGGCCGGGGAGTTCCCCAGGATGGGGCTGTCTGATCCCCTGGCTGCCGGATGGAGACGGCCCGCTGACCGATGGAGAGCAGTCTCAGACGCTCCCAGCCCTCCACTCCACCTCCCCAGACTGCGTCCCCTGGGCTGCCCAGCCCCCTTTCCTCACAGCCCCCCACCACAGGGGCGTGGAGGAGACACCTCGAATGAGCTGTTGGCCCACGGCCCAGGGCTTTGCCTGAGTGAGAGTGAAAACATAACTGTGATTATGTTTACTACTTGCTAAGCATTCCGCCTGAGCATTCTAAGCTTTTAGTACTGTGATATCAGAAAAGCTAAGTCATTGTTGCCCAGGACCAAAGGCCCCAGACACAGGAGTAACAGAGATGTGGGTTCAAATCTTGGCACTCCCAGGTGCAAGGCCTGGAGCCATTCACAGCCATTCACCTCTCTGGGCCTCAGTTTTCTCATCTGGAAAATGGGGGTCATGAAAGCTACCTGGCCCAGAGGCACGTGTCAGCGTCCTGGCAAAACACAGACATCAGCGGCTTCAGAAGAAATCTTGGGGAACGGACCACTCTGAGCTGCGGGCAGATGGGGCGTGAAGCGCCTGGAGAGAGGCAATGGGGAAAGCGGGGAGCTATGACTGTCCCCAGAGCTGAGGGGCGCGGAGAGGCAGAGGGTCCTACAAGCCAGTGAGAGGGGAGGCAAGGAGGAAGGCCATATACAGAGGAGCTGCAGCTGGGACCAAGGAGGGGGCAGGGAGCAACACCCCCTCCTCTCTCCTCCCACCCTCCCATCTGCAGCGCCTCCCACTGGCTGAGCCCCACTGCTGAGAAGAGCCCACTACCCTGAGAGCTCACTGAATGAAAGCAGCCAACAGGGCAGGATGAAAAAGGCAGAGAAAGGACCTGAGAGCAGCAAGCAGAAAATAATCTGAATAATAACGACAATGCCTTCATTCAGCAAATATTTACTTAGCACAGCCATGGCCAGACTTTGTTCTGGGCCCAGGGGACAGACTGGTCACTAAGACCCCACTCCAAGGAGGGGAGAATGAGGCAGAGAGGGAAGTGACTGGGCCATGAGAGATGTCTTAACCCCAGGAAGTCCCTGAGGGGTGATCAAAGACCACAGATGGGGAAACTGAGGCCTGGAGGGAGGAAAGGGCTTGCCCAAGATTACCTAGCAAGTCAGTGGCAAAGGGAAGCCCTGTGTGCACTCTCAACATTCTCCCAAAGGCCCAGAGAGGTTGCCCAGACTTTCAGGGGGCGGGGGCCCTGGAACTCCCAGTCTGCCAGCACCTCCCTTGGCCTCTGCTCCCTTCGGCCATTCCAGGCTCTCAACCACGTGTGACAGGGTGTGTGTGGCCATCCAGGGAGCCCACCATGGGGTACAGGCCACGCGGGGAGCCATGTGCTCGAATTCCCAGACAGGCCAACACATTCCTTCTGGGGTGCCACTGTGCCACCCTGCCGTCCCGCCCCATGCCCCCGAACACAGTGCCCATTGTCTGCCCCAGACACCTTGAGCTGCCACTGTCTCCTGCCTCCGACACCTCCCCATGTGCTCCCGTTCCCAGGTGGGGCTGGCCCCTGGACAAGCCAAAGCAGCCCTGTCCTGGTCCCCGGCCCCTAAGAGTAGCCGTGCCATTTACCTTGAAACCAAGCAAAGATCAGAGAGGGGAGGTGACTTGTGCCACGTCACACAGGCCAAAATCCAAATCCCAGGGTCCCCAGTTAGTTACTCTTCCGTAAGAATGCCTCCTCTTTCCAACCGGTGGGCCGCCGGGCACCCCAGCTCACAGTTCCTCCCATGGACCAGGCCCGTGCTGGCCCTTCGCGTCCCTTGCCTGTGTGCAATATCCCCATTTTACAGGCCAGGAAGCCAACGCCGGGAGAGCGGGAACTTGCCAGGGCCACCCAGAGAGTTATCAACTGAGATGATACCTGGCCTACGCCCTGTACCTGCTGCAAGGAACAGCCGGGCGTGGAGCAGGCCTGGTGGGCGGCGCCGAGAGAGCATCCAGGGGCAAGTGGTGTCCAAAGCAAACCTGGCCACAAGGACAGGACACGTGCCCGGTCCACAAAGGCGGGCCCTAAGTTGGTTCACTCCTCCATCACGCATACCGAGCTGTGTCCCAGGCGAGGCCAGGCAGGGGGCTGAGATATGCAGAGAGGACTCAGAGTGGTCTGATCTGTTCCGTGGAGAGAAAACAATAGACTCAGATTGAGTCAGATAAGTACTCTACAGGCAATAAAACGGGGGGCTAAAATATCAGCCCCCAAATATATCAACTTTCAATATCAACCCCTAAAATGACAACGTCCAACTACCCTCCCCCAGCGTCTGTTTCTTCTTGGCACTCACGGTGGCCTATGCTAGCCCAC
>NW_017731671.1:207746-211587 GCF_001890085.2 Hipposideros armiger
GTTAACATGAGACCCCCTGGGAAGACCCCTGGACAGGTTAGGGGCATTGTCTTGAGCTGCCCCTGCCCCAAGTGGGACTGGAAAACCCCTTCCTCCCAGACTGTGCCTGGAGTCCCCACTTGTTCAATGACGGGTTGCCCTAGGTGGACCCAACAGTCTCAGCCACTGTGAGCTCAGTAGGCAACAGGGAGGGGGTCCCAGGGAGAGAAGGAGGTGGCAGAGCTTGTGGAAGGCTCGCGGCCTGGCCTCTTCTAGGTCCCCCTCCCGGCCCGTCCCCTCCCGATCCTGGGTCAGGGCCAGGTGCCATGAGCTCAGGCAGCAGCCCCTGCCCAGCTGTCAGCACCAGACCTGCCGCCAACACCCACACCAGCGCACCTGGCCTGCCACTGCGCCACCCTGCCACCACCCCCTCCCCAGTTCCTGCTCCCGCCCCCACCCAATCCCTGTGGCACCATCAACCCAAGGTGTGGCATCAGACAACTGGATCCAAACTTCCAGAACCATAATGCCTTTGAACTAGAAACTTCTAGAACCATGGTTCTTACAATCAGAAAATTCCAGGACCATCAAATATTGGAACATTTTCCATTCCAGGCCCAAGAACTCTCAGAACCAAATAATTTCAGAAATGCAGCATCTAGCAACCAAAGATCAAAACCACAGCAAGGGATTTAGGGAATTCTGGGAGCAAGGGCTCTTAGAAGCAGAAAATTCCCAAACAACAATCCCATTGTCCCAGAAGACATGAGCCCTGCGTTGTTCCCACCACCCAAACTATAGACATCCAATAGCAGGCCAGGCCAGGCCAGGCCCTGGTGAGGGTCGTTCAATGTGGCCCCTGCCTGGGGACAGTTTCTCTGCAACTGGAACAGCATAGGTGGGAAGGGAGAGAAGAAGCGAGGGGGCACTTCTGAGCTGAAGGCCTCTCCCCTAGGCCCTGGGCGGCTACTTTTGCCAAGAAAGGAGAAAAGAAAGAAAGCCGTTGATGCCACAGGTTTGGGCGGTGGGTATGTGGTCACAGGGGGTGGCAGGGTCCCTCCCCCTCCCGGCCGCAGGAGCTCGGAATTTTCTCCTGGCAGGAAGGGCCCACCCTCCTATGAATGGAAACAATCCTTGGCATTTGGCCCCTGAGGTGTGCAAGGCCTTTGACAATCAAGCATTATTATCCTCCCTGCCTCACCCCCAGCCCAGTGCAGAGGGAAAACCAAGGCCGGTGGGGTCTCTGTCTAAACCAAGAACCTGACTCTGCCCCTGGGAGGGGCCTGGGTCAGCCCTGGCAGAGCAGGTGGGAGCAAAGACCAGAGAGGGCAGCAGTTGACCCAAAGTCACTCAACACAGTGTAGCTGAGTCTCTTCTTGCCACCACTAAGGCTCACTCCCACGGTCTCCTCCTCCAGGCAGTCTTCATGGATCATCATCTTATTCCTGGGCCCCGTTAGCCCCTTAAGACTTTACTACTCCACAAGCAGTGCGCACTAACCACTCAGGCCTTGTCCTTTAAGTAGTTTGTGCAAAAATGTCTCGTCTTCCCAGTCTACATTATGATGTTTCTCCACATCAGCCTGCAACCAGAAGCCTTGGACTGAAGCCTCCACACCCCTGCTCTAACACCTCCCATGGCTCCCTACTGCCCCGGGACAAAGTCAGACACAGCCTGGTACTCAGTGAGGAGGCTCCTGAGGCTGCACTCCAGCCTCACCCCTGGATCCCATGGGGCATGGGTCTTACCCAGCGCCTGGGAGCCCCCGCCGTGCCATCTCTATTCCTCACTACTCCATTCCCTGCAGCCCCTTTCCCTCACCCTTCTTCTCTGGCCAGAACATCGTCATTCCTGAGCCTCAGCTGAAACCACTTGCCCGGGGCAGTGCCTCCTCTGCAACCCCAACTCCACAGCAGGTGGTGGTCTCTTCCTGGGCACCCACTCCCTGAGGCTGGATTGGGTCTCACTCAGGCTGGATCTTAGACCAGTCCCAATTGTGAATATTTACTGAGGGCTCCCTGCTGGCTTCAGGCCCTCACATGCCTTCACTCATCAAATCCTGAAAGCAATGATAGAAAGTGGGGTTTTGTCTGATCATCCCCATTTTACAGATTATGAGACTGAGGCACATTGTAGCTAAATTGCTTCCTCAGGGTTACACAGTTAGTGGCAGAGCTGGAATCGGGACCCTGAAAGTCCAGCTCCAGAGCCCACATGCTGTCCCATTAGGTCACACCATCTAAGGAGGGGAAAGATAGAAACACGGAGCCCCACAGCACTGGGGAGTCTGGGGGTGCCCAGGAGCGAGGGACCACATGGCTCAGCCCCCTGAGGCCCTGAGAGGGCACGTCCCTTGTTTCAGGAACACTTTCCCTCACATACACTATACACACAGGGCGAGACACAGACACAGAGACACGACACACGCCCGTGGCCTCTGGGACCGGCTGCAGGAAGCACTCAGCTGCCCAAGCCTTTTTCACTTCAACTTTTCCTAAATTTGCTTTGAGGAAGTTGCTGCTTGGAGTTCTGCCCTCTCTCTCACGCGCTCCAGACCACATCCCTTCCTACCCTGACTTCTCTGGAAGTCTGAAGAACGGTGACCCAAAGAAAGGGAGTGGTCAAGAGACAGTAAACGTGAGGAATAAGTTCATGATACAGATGGTAGCAGGTGATCATCCTGTGAGAAAGAGACAAGATAGGGCTGGCCGGTGTCAGGTGCTGGGTGAGCAGAGTGCAATTGCAACTAGGTAGTTAGGAGAGGCCTCATCGACAAAGAGGTGTCTCTGCAAATTTCTAGAGGAGGGACATTTTAGCAAGAGGCAGAGCCAGTGCAAAGGCCCTGAGGGAGGAGTGAGCCTGCCATGTTAGAGGAGCGGAGAGGAGCGGAGGCCAGTGTGGCCATGGCTGAGTGTGGGGAGAGGGAAGGAGGGGAGATCAGGGAGGCGCGGGGCCCGGCCCACTGTGGTGACTTGGGCTTTTAACTGCTCTGCTTCCCATGGGGGCTCTGCAGGGTTTGGAGGAGAGGAGGGGTGCTTTTTTTTTATTTTTTATTGTTGTCAAATACACATAATATAAAATTTACCATCTTAACCATTTTTAAGTGTACATGTTAGTGGTATTAAATACATATCCATCCTTACAGCCCTTTTCATTTTGTAAAACTGAAACTCAGTATGGAGGAACGCAATCTAACTTTTTAATAGGATCGCTCTGACTGCCGGATGGAGAATAGACATGAGTGTTCAGAACAGAAGTGGGAAAGCCAGACAGAAGGCCAGAGAGGGTGGGGCACTGCCCCAGAGGCAGGACCCCAGGACTCCTCCATGGCCACGCTGCCCTGACCATCCGGGTGACCTTGGGAAAAATCACTTCATTTATTCTTAAATGTATTTGTTTTTCATGCCGTCAGTCAATTGGTCTTTCACTGAATAGTGATTGAACACCTACTATGCGCTCAGCACTGTGTTGGGTGCGGAGGGCACAAGAGTGGCAAAACAGACACAGGTCCTGGCTGGGAAGATAGACACAGAGCCAAAAGCAGCCCAAATGACAATGCGGTGACAGTCTTGGTGTGGGTGGTGAGGAAGAAGCAGAGAGAGCAGGAGGAGGGGACATGGGAACAAGGCCAGAAGGCGAGTTGGAGTTACCCAGCACAGAAAAGAAGGAAAAGCGTTTCGGGCAGAGGGAACAGCTTATGCAAAAGCTCTGAGGCATTGGCTTCCTGCTTCTGTGAAAGGCTTCCTCTCCTCCCCCTCCTCCAGGTAAAGGGGCCCAGAGGAGCCTGGTGTCAAGCTGAGATTTCCCTTTTGTAAAAGGGGAGGTCTGCTTAGTGCCTAAGCTCCCCTAGAGGAGGGGTGAA
>NW_017731671.1:217855-220554 GCF_001890085.2 Hipposideros armiger
TGGGAGTAAGGGAGTGTGCAAATAATCTAGACTCTCAGGGGACCATCTCTTGCTGTCACAGACTCGGCCATCTGCTCCGGGTCAGGCCTCCCACCTCCTCTCTGCTGGAGGCACCTAAAGAACCCAATTTGGACCCTATTTCAGGAGAGGAGTTGAGGCCCAACAAGGGAGAGTGACTTGCCCAAAGTACACAGCTGGTTAAGGTTGAGCCAGAACCCCTTGCTCTGCCCCAAGGCCCCTGCCCTGCCCTCTGGGTACACCAGGTCAGCTTAGGCAGACCCAACTCACACTCAAATGAGGATCTAGCCCACAGTGAGGGTCTGGGTTAGCTGGGAAGTGTGCAGAGTAGCAGAGTAACCCATGAAGGCTCCTGGTAGAAAGCAGGCCTGGCGCTGGGCCTGAGGAGCCTGGGGCAAGGTAACCCCCACATGAGGTCACTGTCTCCCCAGCAGTGACGTCACTAGCAAGCCAGACTGCTCTGAGTCGAACAGCTGAAGGAGCAGGCAAGCTGGGGCGTGGCCAGGTGGGCGGCTGGAAATACGTCACCAGCCTGGGGGGGCGGGGGCCAACCCCCATTAGCAACCCGGAAGATGACTAGCCCCCAGGTGCCTAGGAAACCAGAGGAGACTGTCAAGGTGCCCACCACCTCTGGTTTCAGTGCCTCGTTTTACAGATAGGAAAACGAAGGCCCTGAGAGTAAGTGAGGGGCAGAAGAAGAAAGGGACCCCATGTTCCCGTCACCCAGCACGGTGCTCTGCCCTCCAAGGGCATTTCCTGGGACACGGTGCCCAGCCGAGGGCCACCCTCCCCAGCATCCTGTGGGGTTAGGGTGGGAGGGGAGGCATGAGGGGTGGAAGGCAACCGGGGCTGTGTTCATGAGGGGCCAGGACAGGTGGTCCATGCCCCCAGGAATTCACAGTGGGGAAGGGAGCAGCACAACTCAGAACCTTCCCCACCACTTGCTCCTCCCACAGCCTCACCTCCTCCGTGTACTGTCCGCCCTCTGCCCAGAAAACGTGCAGCCTCCCTGATCCGAAGTTCCCACATCCAGCGACATGCGGGAACTGGACCCCTCACCCATCACTAAGTGTTCACGAATTTTGCAAGTCAGCTTTTAAACACAGTTGTTATTAAACCTGTAAGTAAATAAATACAACTCATCACTTCCTAATTTTTATTTATTTATTTTTTTTACATTTTACTGTTATCTATGCCCTTAAGGTTATTTATACCTATTGTCTCTGTAAAGTGGAAATGCTGTGTGATGCTGGGCTACGATGCAGCTCTCCCTCACTGAATTCATAAACTTCACAATAGCTTGAATATTTACACCACAAAAATTGGCAAATGCTACAAGTTAGGGATTCCCACCCCCCCATCCCCGCCCCCCAGAGAACCAGTTGTTAACCAGCTCACCTCTGCCCCCATCTAATTCATCAGCAAAGCGCTCCCTCTAAAGTAGTAGCGGAACCTGAACACGTGCACCCCTCCATGGCCCCCACCTGGACCCAGCCTCCATCCTCTCACCTGGACTACTGGAGTTGCCCCTCACCCCCTCCCTGCTTCTGCTCTGCCACCCCCACAGTCCATCCTCCACCCAGCAGCCAGAAAAACCTTTCTCAACTTAAAGGACCAATGATGTCAAACAGAATGAGACAAAGACACCTCCTGGCGCCACCTCTGAGCCACCTCCTGCCCCTCCGGTCCATGCTCCTTACTGATCCAGGGATCTTTCAGGCCCCTTTCAGCCTCTCCCCTGCTTCCTGGCCTGCATGACTTGCCCCATCATCACAGGTTGCCTTTTTCTCATCATTTATGTCTCTTCCCCGGGTGTCTCCTCCAAGGGGCCCTCACTGATCTGCAGAAGCCACCCCAGCCACTCTCTGCTTCAGCACCCACTGGATGTGTGTCTTTGCACAAACCTCTCTCTGGTTTCCCAGGTCGTGTCTCTGTTTATCATCGGCCCTCACACAGAATGTAAGACCCCTGTGGGCAGGGCTTTCCTCTGTCCTACTCATGACTGTATCCCCAGCACCTAGTGCAATGCCCAGCACATAGTGGGTGCTTAATAAATACTTGAATCAGTGAATGAATACATAGAAGGACATCGCGGGACTCTAAAACTGTCATCTGCATACATGACGGGATTGAAGACAAGGGTTGGGGGATGTGGTCCCAACCTACCTCCACCCTTCCTCTGCCCCTACCAGCCTGTCCTGCCTTGGGTGTCCCCAGACTGTGGTTCCTGCCCAGCACCCCAGTCAGTCCTGACATCCAGCGTGTTCTCTGCCCCTTCCCACAGTGCCTCCGTCCCCACAGGCTTGTCGGGAGCAAACAGGAGGAATTCCTGGCCCCGAGTCAGGGGAGGTGCCCCAGCAGGCGGGAGGCAGCACACACACACACGCCAGGGACCGCTCCGAATTCCAGCTCCCACGAGCTTGCTGGGAGCATGCCAAGCGAGGCCAGGGAAGGGTAAGGCGCCCCTCCTCACAGAAGCCAGGCAGGCACAGGGGGAGGGCCATGGACAGAAGAAGCAGATGGTCAGAGTGGCCATGGTCAGAGCCCTGCAGCGAGACAGCTCACTGCCTCCAGTGCCCAGATGAGAAGACTGAGGCCCCCTGGTGTCAAACTCTGAGCTCTTGATTCTTCCCCAGCCAAAGATCTGGGGTGGCGAGGTGTTATGGGGACAAGAGGGGGGT
>NW_017731671.1:225294-261252 GCF_001890085.2 Hipposideros armiger
GCAGACCTCCCTGAGCCCCCCATGCTTCAGATGAGAAAACGGAGGTCCACGCATTGAGTTCTCAGGGCAGCTAAGATGGGGGCCAGGCTGTCCCTGATGCTCAGCCCAGTCACTGTCCAGTCTACCACCCAGTCAGAGCAGATTCGATTTACCGTTGGCGTCACACATACAAAGGCATCCTCCACGCTGCAGGATTCCTCTGGAAATGGCTCTTTTGACACGAGGTCCCCGTGTAGCGGGCGCTCCTTCGTTCGCCTGCCGAATGGAATGCCCAGGCTTTCCTTTAATGACTCTCTGGTCATTAGACCGTTGCATTGTATCCAGGTTTGCGCAATTGATCAAGAATTGATCGAATTCCCAAGTTCAAAGCCTCGTGTAAAACAAGCTCGTTCTGAGAGCCAAGCCAATAGCTGGGGGCCATTTGGCCCTTAGGCTGCCGATTTCCATCTGTGGCTTAGTGGACCTGGGGTGCCAGACCAGACAGAGCCATGTGCTGGCTGTGTGAGCCGGGGTGAGGCAGCTGCCCTCTCTGAGCCCTGGTTTTGCCATCTGTGAAATGAAAGTTATATTGCCTTCTGATAGGGCAGCCACACACTCGGTGTTTACGGATGGAGAGTGTGGGCCAGACGTTGAGGATGGACCCCATGCATAGTAATACATTTTTTGTATATATGAATAAGTAAATGCGCAGTGTGGAGCCATGGAAAGCTTGGAGCCGAGAGGGCCTGCCTTTGTTATTTATGGAAAGTGCCCAGAATAGTGCCTGGCCCCAAGGAGGCAGAGCAAGGTATTAGGCACAGTCCTGGATCACTGTGCTTTTCGCAGACACTCCGTCCACCTTCCATCCCCCACTCCGTGCCCCAGGACGCTGACCTCTAGGGGCTGCATCTACCCAGCTCCTTTGCCAGCTTCCAGTTGGGTTCAGCCACAGGGAGTCACCCGCAGGAGATCCGAAGGTTAAAGCCAGTGGTGTGCTGGTTTAATAGCCAGCTCTCTGAAAGAAAGGCCCGGATGTGGCATCACCGATTTTCCTGGTATAAATGCTTTCACGCGGGTGGAGATGGACTCACTGATGAATGGGTGATGGCGTGATGTTTGCATGGGCCTTAGTTTGCCATGCTAGGATGTTCAGGGTCATGGCCACAGTGGGAAATGGTGTGGTTCTGTCCGTGTCGATGTGTGTCCACAGGCACTGGTGTGGGAATGGGCTGGTGTGTCCGTGGGAGTTGGTGCCCTCTCTGCTCGGAGTCACCTCCGATAAAGTGGGGGTGATTATAACACTCCTGCCTCCTTTCAAGGATATTGCATGAGCAGGGTGAGGAACACCCCCGCCTGGCTGGGTGCCCAGAGGGTGGGTGGTGAGTCTTTGCATCATGACCGTTGCCTGGGTCCCTGTTTTGTGCTCCAAACTGGGCAACGAGGCTCCAAGGAGTGGCATGATGTGGGGCGCGGGCCTGCTGGAGGAGCCATGGGGACGAGGTGGTGGCCAGCAAGGATGAGGAAGTCGGCCGGCTGGCTATCTTTAGCGCCTTCTCTCACAGCACTTTTCCTCTGCCTGGCTGTGTGGGGCTGGGGCATGGAGGCGCCACTTCTCCAAAGTCACATGAAGCCAATGACCTGGAGGCCAGCTGTGGGGCCAGGGCCCAAGGAGGGTGGGGCTGGCTTCAGGACCAGCCCTTCCACCCCCACCTGTCTGCTGGCAGCCCTGAGGGCAGCATCCCCTTCCACCCCATCTATCAAGCAGGCAGGGGCCCATGTGAGCCTGCGAGGGGGGCGGAGGCCAAGGGACATCAGTGCTGCAGTGGCTGCTGGGAAGTGGCGTACCCTCTTCCTGCAGGGGCTTCCAGGCCTCACTGGTGTGGACGGTGTGGTACAGTGGTTAGCACTGAGGTTCTGGAGCCAGGGTTTGCATCCCTGCTTCACCACCCCTGAGAGTCTGACCCGAGGGGCCTTTGCTGAGTCCCTCTGTGCCTCGGTTTCCTTATTAGGAGAGCAGGAGTGGGAACAGGAGCACCGGCTCACAGCTCACGGGACTGTTATGATCGCTCGGTGAGACGCGGCATCTAAGATGCCTGGCAGACACATTCTGGCCCTATGGCTTAGAGGGTTCTCTTTCTGGGCCCCCAATTTCCCTATCGTGAAATGGGAATAGTGGTTGTCAGGGTTACATAAAGGAACTCTGAAAAGGTCTAGCACAAGGTTTGGCACACAGTAGGTGTTCAACAAATGAACGCGCATCCTACTCTTTCTCTCTTGTGCTTTACAGGCCTCTAGTAGCACCCCAGCCCGACCTGTTGCACACTGTGTGCCTCTGGGCAAGTTGCTCATCCTCTCTGAGCCTCAGTTTCTCATCTGTGAAACGGGGTAATAACAGAAACTGTCTCAAGGGGCAATCCTGAAGACGGAGTTTATAGAGAAGAGAGTACTTAGGATGGTGCCTGGTAGGAGTGAGGTACTCACAGTTACTACTACCTGCCAGCTTGGGCACTGCCCTCTGAAGGCACTCAAAGTCGTGTGAGTGCCGGTCACTGTGGACCAGGGGCTGGTGCGGGTGGGTCCAGGGGGCTGGTGGATGCTAAAGACATGGTAATGATCCTGACATTTTAATAGTTCTGATGTGTTAAGAGGCCCCGATGGTTCCTGAGTGCTGCTTCCCTCATTTCTGGGCCCTGGGCATTCCTCTCCTGCCTCCAGTAAGGTTTGGGTCAGGCCCCCTCGCCTCTCCGTGGTCCAGTCCAGCTTCGGAACCTGATGCTGAAAGGGTGGGGAAAGCTATTTGGGCTTCTGGGAGCAGGCCAGGAGTCTGGACTCAGGGTGGGGCTGGGGGTGGGGGGCATGATGCTGGAGACCTTGAGTGCCAGACTTGAGACATCCATGGCGGGCAGGGGACCAACAGAAGATTCAGACAAGTAGCTGCGCGCTGAGAGCCGATGAAAGGAGGCAAGGCTGCTGGAAGCACAGGGCTGGGCGCCTGGGGTGTGGGGTGTGGGCGTAGGCGAACAGAGGGGTCCGGAGCAGTGCAGGCCCCACTGGTAAGGCTGTCAGTGAGAATCCAGGGGAGAGCACTTTGGGGTGAGCCAGCTGTCCACCCCCCACCCCCCCACACCGCCCAAGGCCATTCCCAGGTGAGCTCAGGGAAGTCACTGGCTGTTGTGCCTTTTAAGGTGATAGTGGCTCCCGCCACCTCCTTGTTCCCACTTGCTCAGAAATTCCCAGCAGGTTTTTTGTGTTTTTTTTTCCAAGAGGAATGGAATGAGGCTCCTTGTTCTGTCACCGCAGAATTCCAGCGAGGCCTGTCTGGGGGGGGGGGGGTTCTGGTGACAATAAACCCACGCCAACAAGCGCTCAAGAGATGCACCCTTAGTGACATGCACAGACAGACTGCAAGAACAGAGACAGCCACCTCACTGACCACAGGCCCACAGAAATGCCTGAGGACCCCGGGCTGGGACACCCAGACACACACACAAGCACAGGTGAGCGCCAGAGATGCAGAGAATAACATTTATTGAGCACCTACTATATGCCAGGCCCTGGCTAGGGAGGCAGGGGGGATCCAGTCCTGCCTTCATGGAGCTCCATCACAGACCTTCCCCTGGGGACCTGCCTCCTCAGAACCTGCGCCTGGAAGCCTCGCTCCCACCTCAGGGCCTTTGCGCCTGCTGTTCCCTCTGCTTGTTCTCCCTGTAGGGTTCCAACAGGCTGGATGCTTTACACCCTCAGATCTGAGAGGCCTCCCCAGACCCCATCACTCTATCCCAGCGGCCTGTTTTATTTCTTCACCCTACCTTGTTTACCTGTGTTTACTGTCCACCATCCCCAACTAGAATCTAAGCCCCTTGAGTTCTAGAAGGGTCTTTGAGTTTGCCACTGCTGCCAGCTCCTGGAGGAGTGCTGTGTCCACAGGAGCACTCAGAATTTCTCGTGTAAAGCTGATCCCACACACGTGTGGCTGAGCTCCTATACTGCCCCCAGGAAGCCCCTCTCGTCCATCCTAACCAGCTAACTCCAGCCGTTCTGCACACCCACTGGGTCTTCCTCATTTGGTGCGACAACCACAGTGGAGGTAGCGAGTCACCACCAGATGAGGCTGAGGCTTGGAACTGTTGTGGGACGTGCCCAAGCTCACTCACTGGCCAGAGGCAGGGCAGAAACAAGGAAGGTGGGGGACGTGGGGACGGTCAATAGACAAGGGCTCAGCTCCCATCAGGCAAGCCTGCCCCTAACAGGCATGTCGCATGTGTGGGGACACGTAAGGGTATGGTGACAGCCTGTTACCTGGAGGTGTATCTGCGGTGCTGGGTGTGTGTATGCATGTGTGCGCTTGTTGTCAGCCTGGGGGCACACAGACTACTCTTCTGCCCCGGGAGCCCTTTGTTCCCTGGGCCCCACATCCCGTCATCCTGGCTATCTATACCCACAACTGGGGAGAGCTCGGGACAGGAAGCAAGGCCCAGCCAGGATGTCTCAGACCAACAAAGCCTTTCCTACCTGGGCTGGGTGGGCAGCTGGACTCCAGGGCTGGGAGGCCCGCTGGGTGGATGGGTGTGGGGGCCCTGCTCAGGCCCAGGTCAGGGACCAGGAGCCCAGGCCCCATGCCTGGTTCTGCCTTGGGTAGGTCCCAACCCGCTCTGGGATGGTCTCCAGGGAGCAGGGGATCCAAGGAGACCCTGGTATGGGAGGGGACTCTGCCCCTCCAAAACCTGTAGGGAGACCCTTCTGCTGGGGTAAGGGGCTGGCCCAGCTGGGTGCCACCCCCTGGTGGCTCCATCCTGAAGTGCAGCTCCAGCAGCTCTGGGCCCTGGATCCTGATGGGAGGCACTGCCGGGATAGTGGGGGTCTTGTGCATTAACCCAGAGGTGGCAATTTAGGCCCACTCCCCACCAAATTTTGAAGGGGCTCCAAACTGCTGGGAGGGACACAAGGTGGGCCCAGGCTAAGGACTCCTGCTCAGTCCACTCCAAGCCTCACCTGCCTAAGAACCCATGTTGGCAAGCTCCTTGGAACCTTGACCTACATTTTTATGGCCTTTATTTTTTAGTTGCAGAAAAGTTTATTAGAAGTAAAAATACCTTTCAAAGAAGCAGAAGTGGGTCTGAGCAGTAGAGAAAAAGTAGAGAATGGCTCAAGGGCCATTATTAGAAAGGGAAAAGTACACTCGAGTTTGGAGCCTGAGCAGAGGTAAGGCTCAAAATGCTTTTAAAGGCCTTTATTAATGGGAGTGCCATGCTGCCACTTCCAGCAATCATCCTTGAGACACCACCAGGTACATGGGATCTCAGTCCACACCTATCATTACCCCTTTTCAGACAAGTAAAGGATCAGAGGGCACTAGAACCCAGGTGACTGGAGGTCCTGCCATGCCAGTGAGCTGCTCCAGGTGTGACCTGCCCTCAGCTGGTCGGTGCTGCCAAGGCAAAACTTGCCACAATGTTCTACAGGAAGCAGCCTCAGCTGGGAATAAGCAGGCATATGCATCCTGCACACCTGGAATCCCTTAAGGGTGGGCAAGAGGGCTCAGATCAGAGATGTTGAGCTTAGAGCAACTGAAAACATCAGCATTCTGGGGTCCCCGATACGGGACAGCAGCAGCTCACAACTGCTGGTCAGCATAGCACAGGATGGGTACCTCCTGCAAAGAGGGTGGCACTGAACAAGTCCCACAAGGCAGACCCAGGTCAGGATGGGCCCAAGGATTTGACTCAGCTGGGTGAGCCTGGACCAGGCATTTGACCTCCACATGCCCGCGTTCTCACCTGGAGTGAGGCTGGTTGAGTCAATTGATGCCACCAGGGCCTTCCCCAGAGTCAACACTGTGTCCCCTCCCAGTTCCAGGTGCAGTGCAGGCCTTGTGACAGACCCTCTCCCACCTGTCCTCCCAGTGCCAGAGCTTGGGTGCGGGTTACAAAAGAACCTAAACAAGCCTTAACTGGATCTCGCTCCTGCGTGGATTAACTAAATTACTCACGTGTAAACTAAAAAGACCCAGGGTCAGCCCTGCCATGCCCATCAGCACCAAAAGCACCAGGAACAGCAAGTCCTCATCGCCTCTTCCTATCTCCACAGCTGCCACCCAGACTGTGCAAACACTTCCACAGCTGAGCCCCAGCGGCCTCACCCTGGTGACAACTTTGCACAAAGCTCACCGCCTGCTTGCCCCAGGGTGGCTTCACAAGTTCAAGGGCCGACCCAGGAGGGGCTTTTACCTCCACCTACAGCAAGTCTGCTCCCAGCACCAGGGCCAGTCAAGTGGTAGGGCAAGAGAGAGCAAGTGGAACCAAGAGGCCAAGGGCAGCATTACTCTGGGAGCACAAGGCCCGTGTGGAAGAGGCCAAGGCCAGGACTGGGAAGGTTAAGTCAGAGTCAGGTGTCACTGGAAAATAATTTTTATTGAGATCCCACCAGCTGCACAATCTGTTCCTGACATTAAGCTCCTTCTTCCTTCGCGATACGGTCTTTCTTAAGTGGTCCCTGTGGAGAAAGGTGCGGAGACAAGGTTAGAAGTGGAGACAGGCAGGTGGCCAGGAAGAGTAAGCCACACCCCCTAGTGGGATCCAATTCTGAGCCAGCCTCCCAGCCAGGAGCCACCCAAACCCCAGGCGGAGGGCAGCTAGGTAGATGCTCACCATGAATGCTTTCTTCTCCTCCACGGTCTGGAAGCGGCCATGGCCAAACTTGGAGGTGGTGTCGATGAACTTCAGGTCAATCTTCTCCAGGGCCCGCCGTTTGGTCTGCACCAGCAAGGACTACAGACCCAAGAGAAGGTTAGTTAAGAGCAGGCCTTTCTCCGCACCATCGTATTTCACAGGCCGGAGGGCAGAGATCAACTCGACCTGAATCAGCCGGTCCTGCAACCAAGGCTGCTCCCCACCCCTCCTCATGGGGTGGCCCATTGTACTGCAGGAGCTGCCCCTCCTCCACATGGGAACACAAGCAAACAGCTGAGCCAGACTGGAACTTCCCAGGACATTAGACGATGTTCAAGGAGCAGCAACCTCCCCTTTCCTTTGAACTCCCGTCCCTGACAAAGCTCAGCCTGTCTGTGGGCAGTTTCTTAATACTTCTCTCCCCTGCAGACCCCCCAGGATCCTGGTGCAAAGGCGACCCCTGGCCCCCAGCCTCACCTTGCGGAGGGTGAGCACTCGCTTCTTGGTTCCCACCACACAGCCTTTCAGCATGACGAAGTCATTGGTCACTTCACCATAATGGACAAAGCCACCCTGGAAAAAACAAGTCCATAGGGTCAGCAAAGATCAAGCAGGGGGCTGGAGATAGGTCAGCCACCTGACCCCAGGGCTCTTCTCAGTAGGAAGGCAGCAAGGAATGTCTCCGCAGTCTTGACTTGGGCGCTGTGCCCAGCGCTCATTCCAGAGCCTTATTACCAAACAGCTGGTCTGGAGAGACCCCACTTCTCACCAGCCAGCTCCAACCAGTGGACTGAAGACAGGCCATTTAAAGAAACAGACAGCCCGGCTGCTGTGCAAGGACAAGCTGACTCTGCAAGCACAGCCCCATGAGCCAGCCAGGGCCCAACACACCAGGGCTGCCACCCCATAGGCGAGGCCTGGGGCAGACTCACAAAGAATGAGGGAGAAATGTGCGAGGCCCAAGGCTCCAGAGACTTTAGTAAGACATCTACCATTACTCACTAGAGGGTTGATGCTCTTATCGGACAGGTCATAGTCGGTGGAGGCGTTGTTCTTGATCAGTTTGCCATCCTTGATGAGGTAGCCCTGGCCAATCTTGTAGATCTGAAACCAGAAGGGAACGTGTGAGTACTTGGGGAGATGGGGCAGGACTCACATGCTCTCAGGTCCTAGACAGGGCAGGCTGGCGCTAGGTTGAAGGACTGCCATTAGAGCAAGTCATTCCCACTCAGCAGTGGGCTGGCCTGCAAAGGACTCTGGGAAAGCAGCTCTGACCTCAGTCCTAGTGATGGGGTATCCCAGGCTCAGAGCAGAAAGAAAAGCCGGCTGGCTCTCAACTAAAGTTACTGCCTTCCAACTGAGACCGTGGATGGAGACCTCTTTAACCTTTTCCAGGGAGAGGAGAGAACAAGGTTCTTATCCTGTCGAGGGTCAGCTGAACTGGAACCACCTTCGAGTAGGGCACCTTACAAATCATGACGCCCAGGAGCCAGAATGGTACCCATCACACATGAGAAGCTAAGTCCCTGTGATGCCCAGAAGCGCCACAGGGACAGGAACCCTCAACTCCAGTAATGGGATCCCCTTTTCCCTCCCTCCCAGGGCTGCTCTCTCCACCTGGACCCCAGCATCTCACCTTCTTGTTGATCTCAGTGCGGTGATGGTAGCCTTTCTGTCCAGCCCGGGCCACAGAGAAGGCCACCCGGGCAGGATGCCACGCCCCAATACAGGCAACCTTGCGCAGCCCTCGGTGGGTCTTGCGGGGCAGCTTTTTGGTGTGCCAGCGGCTGGTGACCCCTGAAACAGACACATGCTGTTATTTGGGGGTCTGGTCCAGCATTCATGTCATTTGGCCCTTGGCTCCTGGGAGTGCTCACGCTGAGTTTGTTCTTTGTGGACAAACAATGACTAGGTAAGTCTGAAGGACAGAGGTGGGTTCAATCTGCCTGTTACCCTCTGTAATTGCCACATCTCAAGCTGAACACCTGTCTAGACATGAATCTTGAATTTTACATGTGAGAACAGGCCTTGGAGAATTAGCCCTGAACCAGACAGGTCACACCCCCAGCCCCCAGCCACAGGGCTGTTCTCAGAAGGAAGGCAGCAAGGAATGTCTCCGCAGTCTGACTCGGGCGCTGTGCCCAGCGCTCATTCCAGTGCCTCATCACTGAACAGCTGGGCTGGAGACCCTCCTGAGAGGCTAACCACAGCAGCCCGGGCCACCACAAAGCTCACCTTTGTAGCCTTTGCCCTTGGTGACCCCGATGACGTCGATCATCTCATCCTGTCCAAACACTTGGTTCACAGGAACCTGCTGCTCTAGCCTCTCACGGGCCCAGTCCAGTTTTTCAGCCACCGTGCCTCCATTCACCTGGACCTCCATGAGGTGGGCCTTCTTCTGGCGTAGAGGAAGCAGGCGCATCTAGGAGGAAATGGACACAGCTTAGCTCCCTGAGCTTCAATTCAAGCTCTCCTCCCACAGAGAAAGAACTGTCATGAACCCCCACTGGAGACTTTCAATGCTGATGCCTGAATGACCATCAGGATGAGCCCACCTTAACAGAGACACCAAGACAGGCCGACTTAACCAGATCCTGGCACCAATGAGCCCGTTTCTGATCACTGTCCTTTGGCCAGTTCCTTTGGGGTACTGCCCTAGTTTACTATGGCCAGCTACCTTGCTGTAAGTAACTATCAACAAAGCCACTTATACGCCAAACAACACTGCAGCCAAGAGTACAAACTGTCAAGTTAGAAAAGAACAAATTCAAGCCTAAAGCTTTAAGATGTGCACAGTGCTGTCCTACAGAACTTTCTTCAGTGATGGATACATACTATAAATCTGTGATGTGGCTGTCACTAACTCAATAGGGCCACTGGGCACTGAGGAATCAGGAGGTGTGTAACTAGGATAATGGCCCACATCACAAAAAGGCACTCACTCTAACCAAGTCAGGTTTGAAGTGCAAACAGCCAGTATTTCACCACTGACGTCTATTTTCAATCAGACATCTAACAGTGTTAAGTTACCAATTCCTTCAACCAGTTTTCCTTAAAATGGGGTCGTTTCCCTAATTAAGAACCAATGGGGACATAGTGCCCTCTGCTGGCAACTGAGACCAAGTGTGGAGGTACTGGATGCCTTCTCAGGCCACTGTCCACATGGCCTTAACCTGGCCCCAGGAACCCAGGATCAAGGACAGGGCCCCCAGGCTGTTCATTGGCCTATCTCCATCACTAGGAGTAAATTTGAGAAACATGAACCAGTCTTACCATTCCCCTAAAATCCTGAGGCATGGCACAAAATCAGTCTGAGCTGACGATTGCCTCAGAAGATAACCGTCTCCCAAATAGGTAGCATCTGATATTCAAAGCCACATATGGTCATAGACCACCTCTAGTCAGGGGGCAGCAGGCAAAAAGCTGCCCTCCTGGGCACGCCGGTGAGCGCTCACCTGGGTGTGGGCGATGACGCGGATCACCTGGCAGTACTTCTTCATGCTGTTGAAGTCCTTCTCCAGCTGCTTCTTGCCATCATCATCCTGCCACTTCTTGCAGTATTTGGTGAAGGCCTTCTTCTTAGATTTATGCCTTCAGGAGCAGAGCAGAGTTGGGGAGGGGCCGGGTGCAGGCCTTCATCACCCTCCAAGGGGTGAGCGGAAGGCACACTTGGGCACCAGGTGGGGATAGGGCTCATTGCCGGCTTCTAAGGAGCCTTTTCCACCAGCAAGCGGAGCCTGGATGGAGCTCATCGGGCAGAGCCGAGCGGAGCTGAGCAGAGGTCCACAGGTTAATGTTAAGTCATGAACATTCAAATAGACAATAAAGCTTGCTCCAGTCTAGCCATTACCCTGACCACACCCCCGGGACAGGACTAGGGGCGTTACACTGCTGCTGTCTCTTGGTTTCCACCTGGACTCCCAGTGCTTTCCAGTAACCAGTACTGGAAAGAGTCCTCAGCCAACCCCCACTAAGCTGACCATGAAGGAATGTCAAGGTGCTGCTTTCAGCTCAGGAAACCATCGGCTGTTCAAGATCTGTCCCCAGGGACGGTTCTGTTTAAGAGGCAACTAACCCGAAAACCAGAGCAGCCCCTCCCCCACTATAGCTGGCCACCCAGCACAGGTGCTCCTCTGCACCCCTAACCTAAGGACTGCATGGCCGTCCCCTTACCAGTTCTTATAGAAGCGCCTTTTGCACTCATCGCTGATATGCTCAGCAAAGATCGTCTTGAAGGTACGGAGGCCTCGAGGGGTTTCCACGTAGCCCACAATGCCCACCACCACCGTGGGTGGCGTCTCTACAATGGTCACAGCCTCCACAACTTCCTTTTTGTTCACCTCTGCAAAGAAAGCAGGTCGTCAGACTTGAGTGGGCTAACTAGAATCCCCAAGAAGGGGCTACTGTGTTGTAGAAAAATGTTAAGTGCTCACGTGGTTTAGACACCAGGAAGGTTACAGAAGCGGGGGCCCTACCAGCAACCTAGACTCCCAAAAGCTGCCCTTACTGCACACTTGTTTGCAGACTGACATTTTTTAAAAAAGATTTTATTGGGGAATTGGGGAAGGGAGCAGTCAAGTTGTCCTTCAAACATAGTTGTGGAGGGTGCAGCTCGCGGCCACTCAGCCCAAGGTGCTGTGTTCCATCTTAGTTGCGGATGGGCATAGCCCACCAATCCCATGCGGGAGTCAAACCAGGAACCTTGTTGCTAAGAGTGCATGCTCTAACCACTGAGCCATCTGGCCGCCTGTCAGCAGCTCAGCTCAAGGTGCTGTGTTCAATCTAAGTTTGAACCGGTAACCTTGTTAGGAGCATGTGCTCTCACCAGCTGAGTCATCCTGCCACCTATTGGCAGCTGAGCTCGGGCGCAGCTCACTGGCCCATGTGGGAATTGAACTGGCGACCCTGTTGCTCAGAGCTCAAGTTCTTACCAACTGAGCCACTCGGCCAGCTCGACTGACTTTTAACTCAAATAAAAATATAGGACCCTAGTAAGGCAAATTAACATCCTAGCCTGGCTCCAGTTCTTGTCTAGCACAGGCATTTCTAAAGCAAATTCTTTATTACCTAGGTAACACACAAGTACTATGAAAGCATAACCAAGTGTCATAATAGCTGAGCCCAGGTAGCCAGTTATCAACTTCCCAACATTAGTATCTATCATGGCTAAGTAACCAGTGCTGTGTCCTGTTCTGCAACTTTTCTACTTTGAACTTCACAACCCAGGGACAGTGTTTTAGGCTAGCATACTTCTCTATGCTGTGGCTCGGCTCCAGTACATCCCTCCACCAGGACTAAGCAGTGTCAGCCATTGTAGCCTCGGGATATTAACCAGCCCTAGAATATATCATCTCCATCCTGCTATCGAGCGCTTCTGTTGACCTCTTAACTCTGCCTTGACAGCTTGGCCCCAACTCATCTGTCCCCACGTGCAATTCCTCCCACCCCACCAGCATGGAAGATGATAAAAGTACGTACTGGATCCTGGCCTATCGACCTCCCGCACGATGTGGGTCATGCCAGCCTTGTAGCCCAGGAATGCTGTCAGGTGGACAGGCTTGGAGGGGTCATCCTTGGGGAAGCTCTTCACCTTCCCGCGGTGCCGGCTGCTGCGCTTCCGAGGCAAGAAGCCCAGGGATCCATGCCTGGGAGCTGAGAACTTCCTGTGAGACTTTGGAGAAAATGACTAACATTAGCACCTGAACTTGTAACTCACTTCTCTTGATTCCCAGCTGCCTCGGTGCTTCTATGAGGATTCTCAGAAATGCTGAATCCAAACCACAGACCAGCCACCCACGCGTATGTTGAACTAGGTTCACTTTTTGCAGGATCACACTTTCTAAAGCAGTATTTCAAGTGAGTTAAACCTTCACCTCAACTCCTTATCTAAATAGGACAAAAGCACACCAAGTGCTGGTATTAAAAATAGCTTAACAGGTGGCTTAATGAGTCAGATTCTCACAAAAATTCTGGAACAAATGGCTGGGTAGCAGATAATAGAGATAAAGGCTCCTCATGCTACGATGACACACATAGGCCACTAGAACTCGACAGAGCCAAATCAGAACATGACAATCAGCACAGAATCTCTGTCCGCCCGTCAAAAAGTTCATCATGTGTGGTTTCTGGGAACTCTAGAGGCCTAAGAACTTGTATCAACCGTCACTGACATTTCAACCACCCTCGCCCTACGTCTCCCACTCCTACCTGCTGCTTTGATTTCTGCAGCTACGCGTTTAATAAGAATCCCAGTACCAAGCACCCCCAACTCAAAGTCCTCCTGGCCAAAGTGCTCATGGACTCCTATCTCGACTACCACTAAAGTGGGGTGATCGAGTCCCAGAAATAATCCATTGAAAATTGTCGGGCCCGCCCGGCACCCCCAGCCTAACTCCCTCCCGATGGCCTCTCGACGCCAGCCAAACGGCAGGCACAAGGCCAACTACAGGCCTCGGGTGCTTCCAAAAATATAACTGAATGCGGATCTCGCCAAGTCCCCCGTACTCCCAGAGCAGGTCCCTGGCACTGGCCGAGCCGCGATGGCGGTGATGGGCCGCGGATTCAGCCACGCCGCCACTGCAGACAAAGAGGAAGCCGCCATGATACTACATACCATCACGCCGCCGAATACTGCCGGTAGAGGTCGGCCGGCGCACCGCGCACGACATATATAGCCTACTCTGGCTCCGCCTCTTCCGGCGTGCGAGCGCGCACCCGCGGCGGACGTCGGGTCAGGGAACCGGTGTCGTTTCCTAACGCACGCTCGTTTTGGCTCTGCGTTCATTCCTAGCTAGAACGTCGATTTCAGGAGCAGGGGGTATGAGCCCCTACGGCAAGCGGCTGGGTACAAACTTAGTGAAAAGCCTCGGAAACTGGCCAAGAGCTGGAATGTAGTAAGCCTACAGCGATGGGCAGCAACCGAACTTGATGAAACACGCCGTTCCGCTTAAGCAAGGTGGCTGCGTCGTTTCTTTTCATACGAAATGCGGTCACCTCTGGAATTGAATAACCCAGCTATAGGCTTCAGTCCAAAGCGCTTTCACACATGGGATCCATTTCCGTCCCACACAGATCAGCGTTGTTGCCATTTTGCAGGCACATCGTGTTGGAACGAGTTACGCCGCTCCCACCTGCTCTAAGTTGTAGAGAAGACTGAACCCCTGGTTTTCTGGCTCCCAACCCAGAGCCGCTTCCACGACACCAACTTGCCTTTAATGCGTCCTGATTTCGGGCACCACCACCCCCATCCTCAAGTCCCATCTCGCCATTCCTCCCAGTATCCAGTTGCAGTGCCCCGAGCTTGATTCTGTGGGTCTCTTGAGGCAGTGAAAATGCTTCTCCACCTGGGGTCATGGGCCCAGCTGCCCAGCCTCATGGAACCTGGTACTCGCTGCCTTCCAGACCCTCTGCATGAAGGATCCTCGCTGATCTCTGCCTGGGCTCCCAAGTAACCCAGGAGGCTCCTAACCTCTTCTTGCCTCCAGAATTGCCCCTCCAAATCTTTCTAAGAGTCAAATCTCATTTTGTAACTTCCCATGGCCTCTGGTTGTTTCCTCAGGATTCTCCCCCCAACCCCCCATCCGCGCAGCCCAGCCCAGCCCTGCCCATCCCATCCCTAAGACTGCTCTAACGTCCTTGCTGCTGTCAAGCATGCGCATTCTCTCCCTTATCCCGCCCCACGTTTTTTTGATTCTGGGCCTAGCCGTTGCTCACACCGTTGTTAAAAAACATTCTCTCATTTAATCCTCACACCATCCTTGAGGGGCACCACTGACAGGTCCACAGTCCTTTATTGGAAAACTTTGGGGCCAGATGTGTTTCCAAATTCAGCATTTTTCATGTTTTAGATAATATCATGCAATATGGTGCACATTATTATGTAATCCTCCCAAAACCCTTCGATGAAACGCGTTAATTCTGTAAAGAAACATGAATATTAACATGAAGTGCAATAAATATAAATAGCTTCGCATCAGTTCAAGGCTGACTTAGCTCCCTAAAAAAATTCAGGTCAGTTTGGTTTTTGCCACCAAATGACTTAAGTTTTTTGATTTCAGAATTGCGGAGAAGGGATTGTGACCCAGATCGTCCCCTCTTACCATGAAAGCTAAGTTTCAGGCCAAGAGGAAATCACTTGACAAAAATCACACCATGAAGGACAGAGCTCAAGTCTGACTGACTCTAGATTGAGTTTTCATGACATCAGACTCAGGGTTCAGTAAACCCCCACACTAGAAAAGGAGCTCTGGGCCCTGAGTCACTCATTCGCTCAACAAGAAATTCTTACTGAAGAGCTGCTCTGTGCCAGGTACTACACCAAGCTGTGGGAACACAGAGGGGATCAAGAGGGCCACCATCACAGACCAAATAAGACTATTTAAAATTGTAATGAGGGATAAAGTACAGCATAGGGGATATACTCAATAATGTTGTAATAATTATGTATGGTGCCAGGTAGGTGCTAGGTTTATTGGGGATGGGGGTGGGTGGATGAGAAACTCTTCTCAAATTACATAAATGTCTAACCACTATGCTGTACATCTGAAACTAATATAAAATAATAGTGTCCAAAAAATTGTGTTGAGGGTTAAAAAAGATTTAACAATGTCTCTGAAAGTCCTGGACAAACTAAACTGTTCCCCCTAAAAGGAATTCCGTCTCTGCAGTCATGAGAGAGGACAGCATCAATAGACCTTCACTGTCATGCTAATCGTGCATATAGCTCACTGGAATATTGCCTTGGACCTCAGTTTCCCCATGTCAAATGAGGAATTCATTCATTTATTCAACAAATGTGTACTGAGCCTGCTATGCCTAAGAATGACACTAAGGAGCCAACTGGATTGGGAGAGGCCAGCTAAAAGGTGGGAATAAGGTAGAAGGGCTTTCACTATTCTATGCAGCCATCAGGGTGGGTGACCTGGAAAACAGCACTGAAGGTGGACATGAAGGAGCAGAATCAGGAGATATTTAGGATGGACAGAATCTGGAGACTATTTGTATGAGTCACTGGGGTAGGGGGAGGGAACGGGGAGAGCAGGAGTCAGGATATCCATTTTGGAATATTGGGTAGATAGTGTTACTTTTAGAAGGAATAGATTTAATTTACATACATAGGTTTGGATTCACTTATAGGGTTAACTGTATCCTTTCTCCTTCCAAGAACATGTCTAAGGCTACATACCAACTCAATAACAACAACAAAAAAGTAAGGAAATGAGAGAAGAGAAATAGGATGAAGCCAGAGAGGGTTCACACCCAAACGCATTGTAGAACTCTGTTTATGCCAGATAGTCCTCACATTTGGTTCCAAGCCTCTCTGTGCAGCCAACTAAAAAAGATAAATATGACTGGTAACATGAGTCACAATACCCACATGATAAAAACAAACCAGTGGCCGGGAGTTCAGTGTGCCTGAAGTGAGGTTTGAAACAAACTTCTCTGGGGAGGAAGGGGAGGTTCTCCTAAAGGGGACAGAGTGGGATGTCACTGGTGACGCCCTGAACATCACCCCACAATGAACACACAATGGCTGTGCACGCTCAGTGCAAGCCAATACACTGGTGGCACCATGCCAACCCAATATGTGCGAGCTGTTTACAAGGGGCCAAAACAAGGGGGTTGGGTTACCTGAGCCTAAATTGCTGGTATAATCCAAAGATAAAATCCAGAGTCTGGAAAGAAATGAATTGACTTTAAATGGTCCTCCATCAGGACTGTTTTCAAAATGGAACTTCTAGTAAGGTGCGGAAAAGGGTCCAAGGTTTTGCTCAAATACCTAAAGGGCAGACGTTCTTTGCTGCCAGGTAAAACCCAAGGTGTAGTCTAACGATGGCAAAAGTTAAGGGGACATGAGGCGGAGCACAGTGGGGAGGCAGAAGGGCAAGGGAGGAGCTGAGTGAGGCAGCTTTGTCATGAGGGCATTTCGATGTCCATCTCCCTTACCAGACCAGAATGTCCTGCTCCCACATGCCCAGCCCCAGTGCAGGGCCTCACACAGAGAAGGCTTGGGTTTACATTTGTCAGATGAGGGTAAGAACACAGAAGGCCTCAACTAGAACATCAAGTTTCTCTTTCAAAGGCTGCCTCCCTTATGCGTTGAAGCAATAATGCCTCCCTCTTTGACATCAGCTCACCTTCTGATCTTTTGTGCTGTCATTGATTGTTGCAAAACTACCTGGCCCAGGTGACAGGGCATTTGGGCCGGAGGGTCAGTTAATATGAGCCTGTGGCATGAGAGCAGCCCCATGACCCCGGGGCGGGAGTCTGGGCACAGATCCTCTGGGTTATGAAGGACCCCACTCCCTGCTCCTCCACTGCCAGCTGCCAGGGAGACACCCGACAGAATGGGAGCCGGCTGGCCAGGGGTGCCTGGCAGCTCCTGCTCCTGCTTCTGTGTAGCCCCGGCCTCGTGAAATTCTATGGAACCCTGCTGGGGCTGCAGGCAGCCATGGCAAACATGGTCTCCCACTACCTATCGGTCTGCTTGCTATGCCTATGCATCCTGGGGTGCAGCAGCCTGCAGCTGGGTGCCGGGCTCACCCTCATCCTGGCCTGGAAGCTGTGTGTGGAGGTGTTACTTCCTATCCAACAGGCCTTGAGGCAGTCACTGACCATCGCGTGGGCCTGGAGCCTTCAGCTGCTGGCCACCCTGATCCACGAAGCCTGCCTCGGCATCCTGCGGCTCCTGCGGCACTTGCGGTGGGGGGCCCGCCTAGCCCTGCTAACTGTGGCCCAGTGGGCCTTTTACAGCCTGGTCAATTTCCCCCACGAGAACAGCAAGGGCTTGGAGCTGCTGCTGCGGGCTGTGCTGCAGCAAACGGCTGTGTCTCTGCTGGTCCGCTGCCTAGACAGGGTGTGGGAGGCCATGGGACGGGTGACTTGGGCCATGCGGGGCAGGGGCCTTCAACCCCTGGAGTGGGCCAGGCTATTCTGGGCAGCCTCCAAAGACCTGGATGTGGTTACCACTATCCTTTCCAGCCACCACTGTCCCTTTTAGTCAGCGCTTCCCTGGACCTGACCCATCAACCCTGAGCAGGCTCACATCAGCCTGTGCCTCAAGGTTGGGGACAAGGATGCCAGCAAGGGAAAAGGAGGCTGCAGCTTTAGCACCACCAATGTGCCCATCAGCACCAGGTTCCAGAGCAATAGGACAAGCAAGACGGCCTTCAGATCTTCATCCAAGCAGGCGCTCGCACAGCAAGTCAAGGCAACCTGTGTTCTCGTTATTCTTCTGTATGTCTATGCCGTGTCTCTCTTCGTGCAAATCTTAAAATAAATGATCAAGTGTGAACTGGCCTCTGGAGTGTCCCTGGCTTGCTTTATCAGCGAGAGACTGAATGGCATCAAATGTGTCCCCTAGGCCTTTACTGGTCTGGGGGCAAGGGTGGGTGGTATGCAGTATGCAAGCCATATGCATACCAGGGTCTGGGGTTGGGGACCTAGTTTCAGCTCTGTCACTAACTGTGTCTCCTTGGCAAGGTCCCTTCACCCTTCTCAGCCTCAGTTTTCTTTTCTATAAGTATAGATAATAGGACTACAGGGAAAGAGGATATATAAAATGTGCCATTTATAAATTATAGAGTGCTCTTCCTTCTCTAATTTCCCTAACAAGGCCTCCTTAGAGGACACTTTTGTATTCTATTAAAGGACATTAAAAGAAGACCTGAATAAATGGAGAGGCAAAGTCAATTCATGGGTGGACTGACCTAATGTCTTTAAAATGTCAATTGTCTCCAAATTAATCTATAAAGTTATTAGGAGTTGAACCAAAATCCCAGGGGACTGGGAGGCGGGAGACTCAAAATGATTCTAAGATGTATATGGAAGATCAAGGCCCTTAAAAATGTAAGGCATTTTTGAAAAAATGGAGCCAAGCTGGGCACTTGCTCTGTCAAATATTAAGACACATTACAAGATCATCGTAGCAAAAGCATGCAGAGCCCAGACATAAGCTGGCTACAAATGGGAATTTGGTACATGAAAAGGCAACACCACAAACCAGTGGGGAGAGCATGGCCCATTTAGCAGACAGAGTTAGAGAAATTGGTTCGTTGCATGAAAAAAAAAATAAATATGGATCTTGTAGTTCGGTGAATAGTGGTCCCCAAAAATATATGTCCACCTAGAGCCTGTGAATGTGGCCTCAAAATAATTCTTATTTCAAAGAGGCGTATGTGGGGGTGACAGGTTCTCGTTTCTTTCAATGATATTTCTGTACAGGGAAATAGTTCACAGCCTGCTCACCAAAATTAGATAGATCTGTATATAGCAACAGGAAAAGACTTTCAAGACACATTGTTAACTAAAAAAAGCAAGTTATAGAACAACACAAATGCTATAATCCCAGTTATTTAAAAATCACATGTATGTCCATGCACGTAGAGTGAGTAAGTTCACGGACAGCCGACCAGAAAGTGGCTTATCAAACTGGATACATTTGAGGAGTGCAGTGGGCATAAGGGATGGGTGTGAAGGCGGCTTTCCCAGATGGTTCTGTATACCCTGCTGTATTCTTCACAACAAGAATGTACCCATTGTTAATTACTAGTGAGGTTTTAAAAAATAAAAATCACAGTGAACTGCTGAGAAGAAATAGAATAAGAATCATCTGGACTTATTCAAAATATAGATACCACCCCGGGGCCTGCTGAATCAGAAGCTGGGGGAAGGGGAGTGACAGCCACGTTGTAAAAGAGCCCCAGGTAACTCTGATGGGTACACTCAGATAGGGCGAGTTCAGGCAAATCATTTGAACTTAAAATTCAAGTAATTGTGAAAGTCTTTCCTGTGCATCCAAAAGCTCCTCTGGTACATTACAAAGATCGTGTTGGGAGCCTTTGAGCAAATCCGTTTCTGTCTCTGGGTCTGAGTCCCTTCTGGAAAATAAGGGGGTTAGACCAGAATCCCAGGTCCCTTCCGCTTACCTTGAGGATTCTAGATAGGCCGTGTTTCTAATCCAGCTAACCAAAACCTACCACTATATTGTTAAAAACAAAACAGCAGATTACTGCTCTGCTAATAAATACAGAATAAAAGTAGAAAATCACTCCCTTTAAAGTCCCTAATTGAATCAGGCATGGATCTCCAATAGACCTTAAAACCGTTGGGGGAAACACAGTCAGGAAACAGGAGAGTCATGCAAATTATCACCTTATCACCTACTTGGCCAGCGGAGGGGCTCAGTTGGTCAAGAGTTGGCTTAAGAGGGCAAACTCTGAGCAACAGGGCCGCCAGTTCGAGTCCCACATGGGCCAGTGATGCTGTGCCCGAGCCGAGCTGTTGCTGAGCTGCCAACATGTGGCAGGATGGCTCAGCTGGTGTAACAACAAGATTGCCTGTTTGATGGTGGGCTACGCCCACCCGCAACTAAGACTGAACTTGGCACCTTGAGCTGAGCTGCCGCCTGGATGGCTCAGTGGATAGAGCTTGCGCTCTTAGCAACGAGGCTGCTGGTTCAATTCCCGCATGGGATGGTGGCTACGCCCACCTGCAACTAAGATTGAACATAGCACCTTGAGCTTAGAGGCCACGAGGCAGCCAGATGGGGACAAAGCCCTCCACAATGAAGACTGAGAAGCTTGAAGAACAACAACTTGGCTGATCCCCTTCCCCAATTTCCCAACACTGTTCCCCTCTCCCAATTCCCCAATAAAATCTTAAAAAAAAAAATTATCACCTACAGATTACTTATTAATTACCAAGGAAAAGTGTACTTCAACAATAGGGAAACCTGGTGGTCACCACCTTCAGCAAGCAGCACCAGTTATAATTGAGACAACCTGGCATGGTGTCCCTCCCAATGAGGTGCACTCTGAAGTGCATGATGTCACCTGTGAAATGACATCATCTGTCCAAATGTTTAAAGAACGCATAATCATGAGGAAAACAGACACATTCAGCCTCTTCTGGCTTCCACTTTCACCCTCTCCCTCCATTTCGCCCCCTCTAAGTTTACGGCAACTCCCACAGATGGCATTTTCTGTGTGTGAGAGGTAATACATATGATAACTACAACATAAAGCGGGGAAGGTAAAGAGACTTCTGTGGTGGTGAGGTTTTTACATGCCGCTTATATCAGTCAAGGTTCTCCAGGGAAACAGAGCCAACAGACCAATCATAAATATATATATGATTTATTTCAAGGAGTCAGTTCATGTGATTGAGGGGGCTGGCAAGACTAAAGCCTGTAGGGCTGGCCAGCAAGCTCAAAACTCAGGCAAGAGTTAATTCTGTAGGGTTGAGTCCCAAATCTGTACGCAGGTCGACAGACCGGACACTCAGAAAGAAGTTGACAGACTGGAAACTCAGAACGGAGTCATATGGAGTCCCAATTCCTTTCATTCTGGGAAACTTGGTTTTGCTTTTAAGGACTTCAACTGATTAGATGAGGCCCACCCACATTATTGAACATAATCTTTACTCAGTCAATGGATTGTAGGTGTTAATAACATCTATAAAATGCTTTCACAGCAACCTCCAGGCTAGTGTTTAACCAAATTACTGGGTACCACGGCCATCAAGGCATTTAATCACTATAATCATCCACCTCACTAATTCATTCTTCAGCTGTTTCCATGCTACTGTGTTCTCCATCTACTGTATTCTTTATTTTAATATTTATATTTTAATTCCCAATACTTCTCCACTTTTCATTTTTATTATTTCTTGTTCCTCTTTTATATTGCTGATATCTTCCCATATCTCCACATTGTGCTTACTTTAAATTCTTGGTTTGTTTGTCCTAACACCCCTTCTTCAAATGGTACATGTCAGTACAGTTTATTGCCTTTATTTTCAGGGAGTTCTATGACTCAGATTCTACTTATTTTAGCCTCTGAGCTCCTCCTCCACCCCCCAGGGATTTCAACTATTCAATCTGGTAATGTGTATTTAGAGAAGAGAAAGGCCAGCTCCTAGTGTGTGTTACTGTGTACTCATCCTGTAGGATTTTTGTAGATAATCTTTATTAAGTTAAGAATGTTCTATTTTTAATTTGATAAGAGATTTTCCATTGAATGGGTATTGATTTTATTGAATAGTTATACTGCATCTATTGAAGTGATCAAATAGTTTTTACCTTATAATCTGTTAATATAAAAAATTACATTTATAGATTTTCTAATAATGAACCAAATTTGCATTCCTAGGATAAACCCAACTTGTTTATGATATATTATCTTTTTATACATTGCAGGATTAAGTTTGCTAATATTTTCTTAGCACAGTTTGCAGTGATATTCATGAGTGAGATTGGCCTGAACTTTTCTGTTCTTGTACTATCTTTGTCTAATTTTTTATGTCAAAGTAGTCTAACCTTATAAAATGAAATAAGTATCCCCATTTTTCACTCTAAAAGCATTTGTGTAAAAATGGAATTATCTCCTTTGGGGGTGGCTGGTGAAATCCACTTATAAAAACATCTAGGTCTTGCATTTTATTTGTGGCTAGATTTCTAACCACTGTTTAAGCTTATTTAATGGTTATAGGACTGAATAGATTTTTCTATGTCTTGTTGAATCTGTTTTAGTAAGTTATAGTTTTCTATAAATACATGCGAAAATGTCCATTTTTGTCTATTTTCAAATTAAAATTGTTCACAATATTCTCTTGCTATGTTATTTTTTTTAAAATCTCTGCCGCATCTGTAGGTATAAACACTTTTTCATCCCTAATGTTGTTCACTTATGCCTTGTTTTTTATTAATCAGTCTTACAAGAGATTTGTCAAGTTTTTGGTCTTTTCAGAGAACCGACTTTTAACTTTATTGATAATCTTTATTGTAATATTTTCTATTCATTAATTTGCTTTTATTTTTATAATTTCTTTGTTTCTAATTTTGGGTGGTTCATTCTGTTGATCTTTATCTGATTTCTTAATTTGGTTGCTTAGCTCATTACTTTTCAGCCTTTCTTCTAATGTAAGCATTTAAGATTAAAAAAATTCCTTCTGCATATTACTTTCACTGTATCCCCCAAATTATAATTTTAATTATTTTGCAGTCTTAAGTATTTTCTAATTTTCATTATGATTTTTTCCCTTGATCCTTGGGTTACTTAGTAATGTGTTTTAAACATTTAAGTGCTTTTAGTTTTTTGTTGTTCTTGTTAATCATTTCCAACTTAGTTGTATTGTGGTCAGGAAAAGTGATATCTATGTTATTGATTCTTCAAAATTTTATGAGAAATGTTTGAAGATCACTTTGCTTTAAAATAATTTTTACTTTCCAATTATTAAGTACACTGCTCTATATATTCTATTATATAAAGCTTGTTTGTTATACGTTATATTGTCTAAACTTAATGACTTTTTTCCCCTTGATCTATCAATTTCAGAAAGGTATGTGCATTCACTATGATGCCGAATGTGTCAATATCTTAAGGTTCTGTCAATTTTTAATTGAATATGTTTTGCATCTATTTTATTTTATATTGTGAAAATTGATAAAGGAAACATCAACTAATCCTCAATTACCCCAAACAGGGAGAGACATACTTCCCATCTCCAACAGGAAGCTGTATCTACTTTACTATCCTCATTGGAGGAAGGAAGGTTTTCTTTTTGACCAGCAACAAGCCCAGACAATGGAAAATGCCACAGTTCAGCCAATGAGAAGCCATTTTCATTCTGAATTCTTACTTCCTTCCAATGAACTTTCATTTTTCCTTTGTTAGTGACTTCCTTGGCCTACCCTCCTTTTTATTTTGTGTAACTCCTAGGAGTATCTCCCTGCTTGCTAGATGAGATGCTGCCTGATTTATGAATCATTTAATAAAGCCAATTAGATCTTCACATTTACTCACCTGAATTTTGTTTGTTTGTTTTTAAAGATTTTTATTGAGGAATTGGGGGGATGGGAACAGCGCTGGGGAATTGGGGGAAGGGAAACAGACAATTTGCTGTTGTTTTGTTCTCAGTCTAGTCGTGGAGGACGTTGCTTCACTGGCCCAAGTTGGCACCATCATTGCACTCTTCCCGGGTGAGGCACATCGGTCGCCGGCTTCTGGACGCTCACGCTGGCTGCTGGCTACACACAGTAGCCCATGGCAACCCACTGCCACAGGGGCTGCAGCCCACGCCGTTGCTGGGGACTCACAGCTGCCCAGCTCCAGGTTGAGCTTTTGTTCAGCATTTTAGCTGTAGAGGGCAGTGTCCCTGGCCCTCATATGTGGAATCCGAACTGGGGTCCTCTGGCATCCCAAGCCAGCTCTTAACCATCGTGCCACTCGGCCGGCCCTGAATTTTGTTTTTTAACAACATATGTGAGTGTGATATGCAATTTTAGGTACATTTTCTTGGCAAATTGAACTTTATATCACACTATATAGTGATGTTATTTATCACTGAGAAATCTTTTTTTCTTTTAAACTCCACTTTGTCTAATATTCCTATAGATCTATTCGCCATCTTTGGGTTCATATTTGCCTGGCATTTTTTTCCTTCCTTTTGGCGTTAGAAATTTGGTTCTTTTTCATATCTGCCTGATTGTTTTTGATAGTCTCTGGTTCCTTTCTCATCTCTTTCACTCTTTCTTTAGTTCTTCAATACATTCAATATTCCCATTTATATCATGATCACACAATGTCCTGACATCTGAATCCTTTCCTTGTCTGATTTATTATTTCTACTGACTTTACTTCACTACCTGGTTTATTTATGTGTTTTGTGATTTTTTTTATTTTGAGTTCTTATTTGGTGAAATTTTATGTACAAGAATTCTCTGTAGCTTATACTGAGAAGATGTGCGTTTTCCCGGGGCCTGAGGGTGCCACCAACACAGCGCCATTCGAAACTAAATTCTCTACTTGGGATTCTTCAGGGTAGGCAGAAAGAGTGAATTTGGACAGGAAACCTAGCTGGGTCCCACCTCCAAATCTCCTCTATCCTGTGTGAAGCCCAAGACAGCCAGCTTTCTTTGCCCTCTGCCATTCTGGTTCACGCTGTCACTGAGAGTGTGTCCCTCTGGGCATCTGAGCTATATGTGGGATTCAAATCAGCTCTCCACCTTGGTAGGCCCAGGTTGCTTCTCCTGATCTCCAGTTCCACCTCAAGGCTGTTACATTTTCAGGGCACCAGGGAGCAGCAGCTGTGTTAGGGAAACTCTGAGTTCAGGGACTGCTCACCTGTCTGTGTTCACGTCTTATTTTTTTTGTTCTTTTTGTCATTCATTCATCTTTTCCTAGTATTTTAAGTTTTTTGCTATCTAGACTTCCATACTGCTGGTTTTGTTCCCTTCTCCCCCCTTTAATATTCTTCCTCTGAGATTCCAAACACTTATTTTAAATATAAAGTCTTTTATCTTTCTATAACTACATCTCATCTGCAGTGACTTCACTTCCTGCTTGTTGTGAGTGGCAAATTTGTTGCCTATGGGATTTCAACAAGGCTTTTGGAGTTTTGGGTTTCAACCTCATTTGGACGGTTTTGTTTTTCCTGTTCCTTTCCTTTCTTCCTCTCTGTGTGCTGACACTCTCAGTCCAGGAGAGTTGCTGTTGCCTCTACCAGGCTTCCGGGCCCACAATCCAGAAGCAGATCTCACAATGATATTTTAGGGTTCCTTGCTATGGACATACTGGGGACACTGCAGCCTCAGTGGAGGAACCAGCAGGAGGCTTGCTTTCAGCATTTGGTGGGCAAACTAAATCTCTGTCCTCTCTCCCTGGACCCACCATGTTCTCTAAGTCAAGAGTCCCAGTCAGGGACCCCTGCCTTTTATTTTTTGCTTCCTTTCCCAGTGGCGGAGTGCCACCCTTGTCGCTGGCTTCAGGCAGGAGCCTGGCTCAGGTTCTGTCTCTCTTGGAGCGTGTTCCTTTATTACCGTACATAAGCCGGAGCTTCAGTGCCCACTTGGACCCAGAACCCAAAGCCCGTGGCTTCAGCCCTCTCCCCATTGTTCTGTGTATGGTGCAGAAGTTTTTGTTGACTTGTGGTGGTTGTTATCTATTCCTGCACAACAAATTACTCCAAAACTTAGTGTCTCAAAACAATAGCCGATTTATTATATATCACAATGTTGTGCTTCAGGAGTCAAGGCGGGGCTCCGCTGAGTGATTCTTTTCCATGTGGCATCAATTGAGGTCACTCAGTATATTCAGCTGGTACATGGATCAGTCTGGAGGGTTCAGGACAATGGTGGTGATGGCTAGAAGGCTGGGCTTAGTTGGGACTCTTGTCCTGAGTATGAACATGAGGTCTCAGTGGTCTCAACATAGACTTCTTGCATGACAGCTCAGGGCTGAGAGTGTTTCAAGGAAAATGGAACAATGTCATACTATTGATCAACCAGTCACAAGCCAGTCCATATTCAAGGGGAGGAGTCACAAACCCCGCCTCTCTATGGGAGGATGGTCAAAGAATTTGTGGCCATATTTCATCAGCCACCCTTCTTGAATTTTTCCCCTGAACTATAAGGTCTTCGAGAGCGGAGACCGTATGCTACACCACTGTTGGATCCCTAAGGGCCCTCAATCACCTGCCACACAGAGGTGTCACAGTATATGGAACAAACGTCAAGATGAATGCACAATACATAGGCTTAGAGCTAATTAAGTGTTGTCTTAGTTCAGTAAGTGTTCACTTCCTTCATCCCTTCCTTGAGAAAAGAATGGGATTGCTGGATCAAACAGCGTGTTCTTTAGCAATTGAAACACATTGCCAAACAGTTCTCTGGAAAGTTACCTAAGGCACATTTTTAAGACTGTAAGTGTGCTATTGCTCATCTACTCAAATACAGCGAATGCATTTCCCCTCTGCCCAGAGAACTTCACCGACACAGGCAACAGACCTAAACATACCAAAGCGGCCTCAAGGAGGCAGCAGAGAAGGAGCAAAGGCGAGATGCCGCTGGGCCTGGGCTGGGAACTCCAATTACCGGGAAGGGCAGGCAAGACGCAGGCAGCTCTGGGGTTTTAAAGGCTTGACCTACAAAGAACAGCCTGACTTCCTCCTTGGGCCTTGCCGCTAACGCAGTACTCATAAATATAGACGGGAGAAGAGGAGGATGTTTCTATAACCGGCGGTGATAGCTGTCAAGTAGAAGTTCTTAGACGAGCTTGGAAACCTACCCACTATTTATAGCTTTGTGTTTCTAAGAAAATATTTACATACCTTGTTGTTATGTACCTTGAAAACCAACCGGGATTCTTTGCATCAGGCACTATTCTAAGCACATTTTGTGCATTCTCTCATTTAATCCTGACAATAACCCTCAGAGGTAGACACTATCCTTTTTTCCATTTTTCAGATGAGTAAACAGACCCAGAGAGAAGCCATTTGCCCAACACAGTGACCATTGCGGGGAAGCCAGGACTTCCATCTAAGGATATCTGAGTCTGAAGCTCAGGTTCCTAAACATCACCCTTTCTGAGATTTAATTCATTAGTGTGATCAAATCTTAGTGCTGGATGGTTAGGGACAGTCTCTAAATTCTTCACTCCTTAAGCCCCCATGCCCAGCACAAAGCCTTATGCAAGGCAGGCTTCAAATTAATATTTATTGAATGAATATTAGTCACTGATCCAAATGTTACTCGCTGTTTTTTTCTCCATTTAAAAAAAATTAGGGAGGGCCGGCCGAGTGGCGCAATGGTTAAGAGCTGACTTGGGACGCCAGAGGTCCCCGGTTCGGATCCCACATATGAGGGCCAGTGACACTGCCCTCCACAGCTAAGATGCTGAACAACAGCTCAACCTGGAGCTGGGTGGCTGTTAGTCGCCGGCGACGGCGTAGGCTGCAGCCCCTGTGGCAGTGGGTTGCCATGGGCTACCGTGTGTAGCCAGCAGCCAGCGTGAGCGGCCAGCAGCCGCAGTGAGCGGCCGTCCAGAAGCCAGCGACTGATCTGCCTCGCCTGGGAAGAGCGCAATGATGGTGCCAACTTGGGCCAGTGAAGCAACATCCTCCACAACTAGACTGAAGAACAAAAGGACAGCAACTTGTCTGTTCCCCTTCCCCCAATTCCCCAGTGCTGTTCCCATCCCCCCAATTCCCCAATAAAAATCTTAAAAAAAAAAATTAGGGATAATTGACCTATAGTGAAAATCACCCTTTTTATGGACAGTTCTGCAAGTTTTGGCAAACATATAGTTAATTATGTAAACACCATAAACAAGATATAAAATGATTCCATCATCCCCCTAAATTTCCCCATGCTCCTTAGTAGTAAATTTCACACCCTACAACCCCACACAGCCCCACTCTTGGCTTTTGCAAGAGTGTCACATAAAGAGATCATTCAAGCTGTAATCTTTTGAATCTGGCTTCTTTTACTTAATGTAATGCATTTGAGGTTCACCCATGTTGTTGAGTGTATTGATCATTTGTTCCTTTTTATTCCTGAATGGTATTCTACTGTATGGGTGTTCCACAGTTTTTTTATACATTCCCCAGCTGAGGGACATTTGGGTTGTTTCCAGGTTTTGGTGATTACAAATAAAACTTCTATAAACATTGCTGTATGGAGATTTGTGTGAGTTTTCATTTCTCTAGAGTAAATACCTAGGTGAGGTTTTACAAGGTCATATGGTAAATGTATAGTTAATTTTACGAGAAACTGCTAAACTGTTTTCCTAAGTGGCTGCACCATTTTGTATTTCACCAGCAATGTACAAGAGTTCCAGTTGTTCTAAATTCTCATTAGCACTTGATAATTGTCAAATTAAATTTTTTTTAGCCATTTTAAAGGTGTGTGGAAGTCTCTCCTTCTGGTTTTAATTTGCATTTCTCTAATGACAGATGATGTTGAGCATCTTTTCATGTGCTTAGTTGCCATCTGTATATCTTCTTTGGTGAAGTTTGTTCAAATCTTTTGCTCTTTTTTTTAATGGATTTTTTTCTTGTTATTGACTTTTAAGAGTTCCTTATACACTTGGGATGCAAATCCTTCATCAGATATATTTTTTGCAAATATTTTCTCCCAGACTGTGGTTTGCTGTTTTATTCATCCTTTAAAAAAAATATTTTGTTGGGGAATTGGGGAAAGGGAACAGACAAGTTGCTGCCCTTTTGTTCTTCAGTCTAGTTGTGGAGGATGTCGCTTCACTGGCCCATGTTGGTATTGTGATCATTGCACTCTTCCTGGGTGAGGCAGTCGCTCACCGGCCATTGGACAGCTGCTTACGGTAGCTCACAGCAGCTTACGGCAGCCCACTGCAGCAGGGACTGCAGCCTACGCCATCACCAGTGACTCACAGCAGCCCAGCTCCAGGTCGAGCTGTTGTTCACAATCTTAGCTGTAGAGGGCACAGTGTCACTGACCCTCATGTGGGATCCGAGCCCCCGGCCCTGCTGCTCAGAGCTCGCGCTCCCAAGCCAACTCTTAACCAATGAGCCACTCAGCCAGCCCTATTCATCCTTTTAACAATGTCTTTCAATGAGTGTTCTTAACTTTGAGGAAGTCCAATTTATCCCATTTTCTTTTATGGACCATGCTTTTGGTGTTGTTTCTAAGAACTCTTTGCTCAACCCAAAGTCACAAACATTTTCTCATGTTTTCTTCTAGAAGTTGTATATATCAATAGTACATATGTATAATCACCTTATAAGTTTATAGTATTAAATGAGTTAATGGATGTAAAGCCCTCAGCACAGGGCCTGGCACAGAGTTAATACTCAATACACGGAGCCTACGGTGGACGTTGGCCTATGTAATATTTATAAGAGGTGGCCCCATGCCCACCACACATTTCCTCTGGTATCCTGTCATCACTGAATGTGGGGTGTTCTGTCATCACACAGTGGCAGACCTCTGCAGACATTCTTGTCCACCTGCTCCTGGACCCACTGGAGGTAACGTGAGGCATAGAAAGGTGCTAAGGACTATATAGGTCCTCTGGAAGAGCCAGACCAGCTCAGGGCTCTACCCACTGCCCTGAGCACGCCTCCATCCCACCTCCATTTCCATGAAACCTGGAGCTCTAGCCCAAGGTGTAATGGGGTGACAGGGGCTATGGTCTATTTATTGAGCACCTATGTGTGCCACCTACTGTGTGCTAGGCCCTTGGCTATAGCAGTGAACAAGACAGACAAAACCCACTGATTAGCAGAGGAAAGCAACGAACAAATAATTACATAATTAATTACTGGATTAAGGAAAAGGGCAGGGTGCGGGGGTGGGGGGATGTCTCATCTTTATTGCCCTTCCTCAGCCTCTGCCTCGGTGCCTGGTGTCTTAGGCCCTCCAGGCTGGAGGGTGGAAGGTGCACAGACACAGGGACCCACATGACGTCCACGTGAAAATAAGGTAGAAAGGGCCTCCGGGAGGTGGGGCCCTGCTCCCCAGGGCTCTGAGAAAAGGCTTATTCAGTCGTGGCTCATTCATTCCTTTGAGAAATCTTCTTGCGGCACCTGTGTGCTGAGCACCCTGTGAAGAGGACAAATGCGGCCCGTGCCCTGTCACTATATTGGGCGCAGATAGAGCGACATGAAACAAGCCAATAAATAACGAAGATGGGTTCAGCCAGAGCCTTAGGCTCGGAGGGGTTGTGATGGGGGCAGGGCGGCCAGGTAGACTGGCCTCCCGGGGGTGGGGACACGTCCAATCTTTGCTACACACACGCTCCTCCCTCCACCCCCAACCTCGCAGAGGTCACAACGCTAGCTACCAGCTCGCCCTCCGCCGGGTCTGCAGCAGACGCGCCCCTGCGCGCGCACACGCGCGCGGCCCACGCCCGCCCGCGCTCTCCGCGCACGACGCCCCCTCGCGGAAGCCCTAAGCCGCGCCGGCCGCGCGAGCAGGGGAGGGGGCGGGGGCGCCGCGCACGCGCACGGGCCGGCGGCGCGCGCCGAGCGGGGGGCACCGCGCGGGTGCAGGCACGATGGAAGGGGGTGCGTACGGAGCGGGCAAATCCGGGGGCGCCTTCGACCCCCACACGCTGGTCCGACAGCCGCACACCATCCTGCGCGTCGTGTCTTGGGTAAGGACGGCTTGGTGGCCCGGCTAGGCCGGGGCTGGGGCGCGGGCAAGGGCGGCGAGCCCGGGTGGACCCCAACCGCACGGGACCCCGGACAGGGGCGCGGCTGGCTGCTGGGAGCCGTCCTGTGGGGTTCCGCCTCCTGTCCCTCCCTCCCTTCTTCCCGGGCCCCGGGAGCGGCTGTCCCGGCGCTCGCGTGGGGCGCCCGCCGTGGCTCCCGGGGCCCTTGCTTTCAGGCGCCCCCCTTTCGTGCGCTCCCCACCATCGCTGTGACCTCCAGGCAGTGGCCCTGCAGCTCGCAGCTCGGGTTGCGCGCGGCCGCCCGGGCGGACCCGCGACCATGGGGAAAGAGCCCGGATTTCAGGTGGCCTTTGGGGGAGGAGGTGATCAAGGCGTGGATCATATCGCGGGGGTTCACGCCGCACCTGTCGTGGACGTTCAAGGAGGAGAGGGCAAGGAACCTGGGTTTTATGGCTTGGCCGGGACGGTGTGGAGCGATGCGTCGAGCCTGATTACCTGGCTTCCACCAGGAACTGCCTCTCCTTCGCAGCGTGACCTTGGGCTGGAAACCACCCAAGAAATGTTCACGGGAAACCAGGAGTTAAATTCTGAGGTAGAAGCGTCACCTCCTCTCTCATGCCTCAGTTTCCCGATTTGTAGAGAGGTGGGAGGAGCCTCCTTGAAGCTTCCTTGGGCTCTGATATCATGAATCCGTGACAACCCCCCCCTCCATACACCTGGATGCCTGTGGGGGTTGGGGGACCCAGGGGAAGGAAAGTTCTCCTCCCCGCAGTGAAGAGCAGAGAGGCCCCTTCTGGATCTCCAGCCTGGCTGAGGGGGGCAGAATCCCCCAGTGCAGAGGGCTGAGTGGGGTCTCTATTCAGACATGAGGTGGGGGAGGGGAGGAGGGGACAGAGGGAGGGGTTCACATGGCCTTGGCAGCACCCCAGGGAAAGAAGGCCAGCTGAGATCTGGGGAGGAGGTACCTCAGGTTCTCCAGGGCTGGCTGGCCATTGCCCAGACACCCTCACCCAAGGGTCTTCCTTCTGTAGGCCTGGGCCCATTCCCGTGGGCCCAGAACAGAAGGGCCTGGGTTGGAGACACTGGTCAGTGACCCCAGGGGGTTACACCTAAGGCCTGCTGGGCCTCGGGGTGCTCAAACTCCCTCATTTCCTGCGTTTCCAGGGTCTGATGGGTGGGACAGCTTGGGTGTTTATGTCTGGAGCTACTTTTCCTTCCTCTAAAACCACTAAAACCCCCTGGTGCCACAGAAAGGGTGGCCCTTTCTCCTCAAGTGCCCACCAGATGGGGAAGCCCTGTTCCGTTAAGTCTTTGGGCCCCCCAGTGCTGGCACCGGCACCCTTGGCACATCCATGAGGATTTAATGGTGCTGAATTCACTCATCTGTGCCAGCCTCCAGCTCCCCAGAGACCCGACAGGTCCTTGGTAGAGCTCTGGGGGCACCTGCCTGATCAGGTGGGCCGGCTGTGTGCGCTGCTCTCCTTTGCAGGCCCCTGGGCCACTGGCCTGTCAGGGCGAAGCCACTGGCTTTGTGAGGGGGTGTGGCAGTTTATCTGCTTGGGTCACTTCTTCCTGTGATGGCTTCATTTAGCAAAGCTTTATTGAGTCTGCTGGGCCCTGAGGGAAGGCGGCATGACTCAGACACAGCCCTTAGTCCTGCTGGACAAGTGAGCCAGACACCCCGAGGCAGAGGCCGTTAGAGCCAGGAAAGGGGTCTCCCTGCCTGCCGTGGGAATCAGAGAGGCTTCATGGAGAAGATGATGTCAGTTTGGGCCTGGAAGGATGAGGAGGGTGCACATCAGGGTGCAGGGAGGACATTCCAGGCAGGAGGAAGGAAAAATAACTCAGATTGAGCACCCACTGTATACAGGGGCGCTGTCACGATTACTCAGCCGCTTCCCCAACACACAGCCTGTGTAACGCTTGAAGAAACTGAGGCTCAGAGAGGCCCAGTTTTTTCTGAGCATGTAAGTGGCAGATGGAAGATTCGAACCCACATCTTCTGGTCTCCAAAGCGCAGGGCTTCTTCTGGGGCAGGAAGAGTTCGTGGAATCCTGGAATTTCAGGACTGGAAAGGATAATGAGGTGGAAGGGGTCTCAGCATCCACGCGTTGTTTTTTTGTACCAACCCGATCCAATACCCAAACCCAAAGTGCTCCCATGGCCTCCTAGCCTTGCTCACTACCTTTGTGTGAGCAGAGGCGTCTGTTGCAGGCTGACTAACGCCTTTAAAATATAGTGATATAATGTTTTTTCCAGATCGCAAAAGTAATACCTGCCAATTATTAGGAAACATAAAAATCACTTGTGATGGTTGCACAATACAAATGTACTTAATAGCACTGAATTGTACACTTAAAAAATGGTTAAGATGGTAAATTTTACGTTACGTATATTTCACCACAATAAAACAAAAATTTGGAGGAAAAAAAGCATGGGAGATCCCACTGCTTAGAGAGGGCTGCTGTCTCCTTCCAGTTGTTTTCAAAAATATGTGGTGTGCTGAGACATTTTAATATGTAGGGGAGCATCCCTTCGCCTTTACAGGCTGTCCACAAGCTTCACCTCTGAGCTAATGAGACCTGAGCTCCAGCGCTAAGGTGACCAATTTGTCCTGGTTTGCTGGAGCTTTCCCGGCCGTAGCACTGAAAGTCTCGTGTCCCCCCCAGTCCCAGACAGACCCAGCCAGTTGGTCACTCTACCCAGGAATCCCCTTTGCTGCCCAGACTGTTTCTGCAGCCCTGGAGGGGCCCAGCAATGTGTGGCATGGACTCGTGATTTCTAACATTTGTAAAAGAAAATCTTTTTCTGTTATTTTTCTGAAAGAGGGCCCCCAAACTTGTATAAGCTTCAAGGCTTCATCAAACCTGGACCCATCCTGGAACCTGAGCCCACTGAGCCCCATGCCCTACTGGGGCAGAATCAGGTCCTAGGACCCCCTTGTCTCTTGACTGAGGCTTTCTCAGCTCCTCTCTGCCCCTGTGTACCCCCATCACCCCCCCCCACACACACACACACACATCTGTCAGGGTAATTACAACGAGAATTGCAGAATCAACCACGTTGGGTAAAGGTGGGAAGAGAGCTGGTAAGTCCTCTGGCAGATAGATCCTGCCCTGGGTGAAGGGAGGATGGCTGAGTTGGGACAGTGTCTAGGGCAAGCTCAGAGCTGCTGCCTCTGACCCAGGTTGGGGGTGGGGGATGGGGCTGTACTGGCTGTGGGCCAGGAGATCTGTTGCTACTCCTGGCTCCCCAGGCACCAGCTGAGCCCCCCGCCTGTGCCTCTGTATGCCCCTCTGAATGAGGCTAGGCTGGGACAGAGGTGAAGTACCACTGCACCATGACTGCAGCCTGTAGTGATCCCCTTCTCTGTGCTGGAGCCAAGTGGGACAAAGGGAGTTCCAGCAGGAACTAACTGATTTTATGTAAAGGACCGACCACCTTCTAAGATTTACAGTCTTACTTTTAGAGGGTTGACATGACCTGTGGGAAAGAATATTGATGCTGGTAGATGAATTTTTTCAATTAATGCTCTGTTTTGGTAAAATAAAATGATAAAATGTTTGAAATGTTCCACTTTCAGGGTTGATTTCTTAAGGGTGTTTGTTGGTTGTAACACCCAGGCAGGATTCTGTAAGTAGGGTAGGTGTCGTCGCCCCAGATTACAGAATTAGGCACAGGCTGGAGGGGACTTGTCTACCAGCTCAAGGCTCAGACTGTCAGAGGGGCAGTTTCAACCTGGTCTGCAAGGTCCTCATTCAGTACACTCCCGGTGGCTTCCCTGTCTGGGTTACAGTGGCACCAAGGGGTGGCTGAAGGGGGGCAGCTTTACGTCCTCATTTTTATCAGCCCCCCTCAATCATCCCAAGTGAACATTGAGTATAAAAGCTGACCTTGCTTTGCAAACACAGCAGTTTCAAGACGAGACCCCTTGTCCCTGCTCCCAACCAGATTGCCACACCCTTGCCCTACTGCGTAGAAATTCTGGAGTCCACGGTGGCAGTGAGTGAAAGGGGTCCAGGCGGAGACAGAGCCTCTGGCCTTGTTCATTCATTGTACGTGTATCAAGTCCCTGCTCAGTACCAGCCTGTGTGTCCCACCAGAGATGTCCTCAGTCCAGAGAGAACAGAATTGAGTTGACAAGCACCATGCAGGAGGCTTGGGACGCTATGAGATTCAGTGGGCCATAGCTACTTCTGTCAGGGGGGTGTGGAGGGCTTCCTGGGGGAGGTGACTCCTGAGCTGATTCTGATAAGGAAATGAAGAGGGGTGTTCCAGGTGGAAGGAACAGCATATGCAAATACCTGGAGTCATGAGGTCTCAGTGGTTTTAGACATGGTGAGTTCTTGGAGGCCCCAGGTGTGTGAGTGAGAGTGACAAGGCAAGAGGCTAGAGGGGCGGGCAGCCCAGGAGGGGTCTCGAGGAGATGTTGGCTGATAGGACTCTGCCAAGTGTCTTGGCATTTCTTGTGTACAGGAGCAGTTCCGGAGCTTGGGGAGTGTGGGAGAGTCCGGAGTTTGGCACCGAGAGCAGGACCTTGGAAAGCCCCAGGCCTCTCTGAGCCTCCGTTACCTTACCTGTACGGTGGGTTTGGAGTGCGGGTTTGGGGCAGATGTGAAGGTTTGTGAAAATGGATGTTTAAAGGGCCTGCCATATAATCCGCTCCTTCTAGGCACGTGATGTTCTCATCCGGTGGGTTTTGTGACCCCCACTCTGAGAAGCTGAGGCCCAGAGCGTTTAACTGGAGTTGTTGAGATCATGGTCCATGCTGACTTCGAGGACATGGCCCCTGTTTCCTGCTTCAGGGAGTCCCCAGCCTGAGCCTGTGGAGAAAGAACAAAGGCTTGGGGAGGAAAGGCAGAGAGGAGGAAAATCCAGGAGGAGGAGGGAGGAGAGGGAGAGGGCAGATGGTAGAGCTGGCGAGGGAGCCGTGCTTGTTCCCCAGACCGGAATAACCAGCTGCCTGGTGGGAGGAGAGGTGGGGCAGAGCTCCGGGAAGTGCAGGGGGCTGCGCTCTGCATCCACTCCGACACAGACCGGCGGTTCACTCTGGGCCTCGGTGTCCCCATCTGTCAGATGGGAAAAGGACGGTCAGATTGGGCTGGTGGTTTCCAACCTTTGCATCCTCAAAGAACCCCACTCTTGCTCCTAGTGGATTGTAGGTTGGGAACTTTTATTTATTTATTTATTTATTTATTTATTTATTTTTAAAGATTTTTTTATTGGGGAATTGGGGGTATGGGAACAGTGCTGGGAATTGGGGGAAGGGAACAGACAAGTTGCTGTCGTTTTGTTCTTCAGTTTAGTTGTGGAGGACGTTGCTTCACTGGCCCAAGTTGGCACCATCATTGCGCTCTTCCCGGGTGAGGCAGATCAGTCGCTGG
>NW_017731671.1:261532-292088 GCF_001890085.2 Hipposideros armiger
GGGGCCCTCTGGCGTCCCAAGCCAGTTCTTAACCATCGCGCCACTAGGCCGGCCCTAGGTTGGGAACTTTTAGACTGGTTGGTCTTTAAAGAAGTGATGTCAAGAACCACTGTCTCCCCAATGCTTTTTGGGGGCCTGCAGCAGGGAGGCATGGGCCCCGGGTCTATATATGTGAGCAGAGCAGCATCAGTGGAGCCTGGCAGGGCAGCCATGCCCCTGTGTTTCTGGGGGGGCCATCCCTTCCTGGAATGGAATTTTGCTTAGCTCCCCTCTGCAGGAGAGGAGGATATGGGGGAAGGGGTGGCTGGAACAGCCCCAGGCTGTCAGCCCCAGGCTGTTTAGAATGCCATAGTCCAGGAACCCCAACAACCTGGGGTTTCTCAAGTAACTCACGATCGGGGCGGGGTGAGAGGACATGTTCTGTGTCCCGAGTCTTCAGCACCCTGTGGACATCCCTAATTGTAAATTGCACTGTAACCTGGCGTCACCCCAAGACCCCGCTTTCTTGGCAGCCCTCTCAGTGCGGGCTATTCTTTCCCGCTTACCCTCTCTCTGCTGGGCCTGGAGGTGGGGCAGGGTCCCCCTGGCTCCTGAGGCTGTTTCCAGACCATTCTCCCCAGCTTCGAATCTCACAGCAGCACAGGATCAGCCAATCCCCTCACTGTCAGCCAGCCCCAGCTCACTTCTGTCCCTCCAAGATGCCTACCCTTGGTGCCTGCTCTCTCTAGCACCACCTCTGCCTTCATTCCTGGTCATTGTAGTGTCCGCCCCCATGACCCTTCTCAAGCCCTTGGCCTTTTACTTCCTTGGCTTCCCCTCCCCCCACAGTCTTGTCCTCATCTGCCTCAGCCAGCCGCCAGGCGTACCCTAGGCCATTCTCCTGTTGTGCGCACACTCCGGTGACCACCTCTTCCCACCGCTCTGTCTTTCTAGCTCTCCCCCTCTCCTCTGATTCCAGTGGCCCTTGGGCCTCTGAGCCATTGACCCTCCCACTGTGCACTGCCCTCACCCCGGTCTACTCTGTCCCCCTCTCCAGCTTGGGGTCCCCAGTGGCCTCACCCACCTGCTTCTAGCTCTAGCCTTCTGCACTCACCTGGCAAAGCTCTGCTTGTATCCACCCTCAGCCTCCCCAGGTTGTCTCCTGTTCTGGTGGCTCAGGCCAGCCTCCCAAGTGCCACTAGACGTCTTCTCACCTACTCAAGGATTCAGATCTAGCAGTGACATTGACACTCACCATTCCCGACTCCTTTCCTCCTTCCCTCTTCTCCATCCTCGGTGTCGCCCTCCCCACTCTGGCGCCTTCCCATTCGCTTACAGATGTGCGTGATTTCCATCCCTCACCCATTTTTTGAGTCCTTCAGATTTGTCTACAGTCACCGTCTCCAGTGTTTCTCCTCTGGATTCCTGTCACACGCTCCCTGCCAGGCTGTCTCCATTATCCGTGACCTTCACATTGCCAAATCCCATTGCTGATTGTTATTAATGGCTCTCTCAGCTGCATCTGGCAGGCAGTGAGGGGTTTATATGTTCTCCCATTGGACCCAACAGCCGCAGGACGCAGACACCGTGTCATCTTCTATTTAACGTACACGTAGAGCGTGTGCTGGGTGCCTGCCCTTCGGTGAGGGCTCACAATCTGGGGGGGGGGGGATGTGGAGAAACCAGTTACAATACGGAGGTGAGCGCAAGACCCAGAGTGAGGGAACACTCACGTGGGTCAGGGATAGGAGGTGGCAGTAGAGTTGAGATAAGAGGGATGAGACCAGCCAGGCAGAGAAGGGGGAAGGCGTTCCAGGCAGATGGAAGGCATGGTAAAGGCGGAGAGGCGCAGCAGGGCAGTGCCAGGGACCGAGTCTGGTATATCACTGTCGTGTTCCCAGTGCTGGACAGGGCCTGGCATCGCGCAGGGACTCCGCATGTGGGTGAACAATGTTGTGAAGTGCGCTGCCCGGCCCTCCTTCCACCCACCGTCCCTATCCAACTCTCCCACCCAGCCTTAGAGGCCCACCTTAAATGCCACCTCCCCTCTGAGGCCTTTCAGGACTCCTCCAAGCTTGCTTGATCCTCCCTCTTCCTTCCTTCCTTCGTGAACAGCTGTAAGAACTCTCAAAGCAAAGGGCTTTGCTTCTTTTGTGTCTTTCTTCTCTTCTAGAACATGAGGCAGGGCCTGGGACCAGACTATCTTTCTGAAGATCTGGAATTTCCACAGAGGGAGAGAAACGGGGCACAGCGTGAGGCATGTCGGGGCTGGCAGGGCAGAGGCGGGCACGGAGGCGAGGAAGAGCAGACAGCACTTCTTACCGGCCGAAGGCCCTCACAGAGCCTCGGTCTCCCCACCTGTAAGCTGGGGGCGCTCCTGAGGTCCTGCCCAGGAAGGGTGTGCTCAGCCATGCTCAGCTGGTGTTACAACCCTTTTCCAGGGGTGGCATTTCTCACTACCCCCACGAGCTCCCCGCCTCAGAAAGGGCAGAGGTGATAGGAACTGGGGTGGGTGTCTGGTCCCTTCTGCCAAGTGTGAGTCCTGGTGAGACCCCTCTCTGGGTCTCAGTTTCCCCTTTTCTAACGAGGCCCCTGGCCACAAGAGGGCGAGGATGGTGACAGTGTGGAGAGAAGGAGGGGCCTTCACTTCACCCAGGCTATGTCTCAGCACCTTGGGGCCAGGGGCTACTCCCTCAGGCCCCTGTCCAGCAGAGCCCGTTCCCCGACCCCGCCGCTGAGAACTTGAGGGGACAGCTTGCGGAAGATTACAGCTTAATCCCCAGCAGGTCACATCCAAGGCTGCAGAATGTGGTGCCGGGCAGGGGAGGAGAGGAGGGACCCCAGCCACCCCACCCATTCTGCCTCTGCCCTGCAGCCCTGCACGAGGCTCTTCAGGAAGCCGAGTGGCTGTCCAGTGCCCGTCACGCGCCCCTGCCTTGGCTTCAGCTGTTTTCCTCACATGACCTTGGGGAAGTCAGAGCCCCATTCCCACGAAGGGGGCCCTTGGCAGTCTGACTCATCCCTCAAAAGCATGGTGGCACCCTTTTTTCTGCTCAGTCTTTCCCTGGGGCCCAGGAGGCAGGATGGAGGATGTGGGTGGGGACACCGATAGGAAGGCAGGTTCAGGTCATGAGAGAGGACTCAGCAGCCCCCTCGTTAGGGAGTGAACGCTCTGTGTTCACAGGTGTGCAAGCGGGGGCACAAGCCAGGGATGCTGAGGAGGGAGTACACCTTTCTCCTGACTCCCATGCTGCCTGTGCCTCTGCCCATCTGTCAGGCTTGCCATTTGCTCCCCTCAGAGCCTTTCCTGACTCTCCCTGTGGCTCCGAGGGTAAGACCCATACCCAACAACTGAACCAATAAATAGCAAAAAAAAAAAAAGAAAAATTATATGACGTTATGAAGAAAATAAATTGCGGTATTGGAGAATATTGTAGGTCTTGGAGTCAGGTCTGGAGGGCTTCTCTGAGGAGGTGTCTTGCATTGAGATTTGGAGGTTGAGAAGGAACCAGTGGGAGCCAGCCAGGAAGATCTGGGGAACTCTACCTATCCCCGGCTGAGAGAACAGCCAAGTGCAAAGGCCCTGGGGCAGGAATGAGCTGGGGAGGCAGCGAGAAGGGAGTAGAGTGGTAGTAAAGGAACCTCAGGAAGGCAGGAGCCCTGAGGGGTGTGGGGGTGGATAGGTGGGATGGAGCAGCGGGTGGGTGACATGAACTGATTTAGATTTAAAGAGATCTTTCCAACTGCTATAAAGAGGACAGTGCAGGGGTGGGGGTGGGAGTGGACACACAGAAACTAGGAAGCTGCTGTCATCGCCTGGCAAGAGGTGATGCTGGCCTGGACCAGCGTGGGGCGTGGAGTAATTCAAGTTATTTGGGGGAGGCTGAAGCAGTAGCCTGACTGCCAGATTGGATGGGGTTCGAGGTGAAGCCCAGTTTGGAGTCTGAGCAGCGGGGTGGGAGACAGGATGAAGGTGACTTGAGGTCACTGGGAGGCTGGGAGAGCCCAAATAGGGGTATCTCATCCCCTGCCTAGGACAGGGACTGTACCCTCAGCCGGGGGAGGGACTGGTGAGAGCTGCGGTTGGTGAGGGCCCTGGCAGCCTGGAAGTGGGCAGCAGCCGAGACTACAAAGTACAGAACCAGTGAGCAGGTCAGCTAGCTGGCTGTGTGCAATGTGGGACAGGGACCAGGGACTCCTCCCAGCCACTCGGCTTGGAACAGATGTCCCTGTGCAGGGTGAAATGGATGATGTCATTCGGAGCTGGCAGGCTCAGAGGGTCGCGGGCGTCAGATCTCCTCTCTCTACAGTGTGTCTGGGGGAAAGCTCGGCATATGCCTAAAGGTGTTTCAAGCCAGGCCTCTGGGAAGCTCTGGGTGAACAGCTGTGATCTGTATGTGTCCTCCCCGACCCCCCCGCGGGCTGGCTGGGCCCAGCTCTCCCCAGAGCCTGTGTTAGCCCGATGCCCAACAGTGGCCCCAAACGGCCTGCCCGCTCTGTGTGTGGATGTGGAGTAAAGTGGGCCCTGCCCCTCCTGCACTGTGGGCAGGACAGCAGGAGTCCCTCCTGGGTCTCATGCTGATCCTCAAGTTTGGAATCTGGAATTCACTCCTTCAGGGGCAGCAGCTGCAGGTGGCGGCTTGGCTCCCATTCTAGACCGGGGCTGATGGGGGCAGGCCTGGCAGGTGGCCCAGCACCCTGCTTACCTGCCATGGGCCAGCCAGAGCCCAGGCCTCTCCAAGCCTCAGCTTCGCTCTCTGTGAAATGGGCTGAGTAAATCTGCTTTGTGGGGGTGTTTTTAAGTTTATCTTTAGAGGGGTTGGTGAGGATTAAATGAGATGATATTTGTCAGGCACTCCTATCAGTGCAAGGCCCCTGCGGAGGCTGTGGGCTGTCTCAGGGTCTCTGGGGAGACTGTAAATGAGCCCCCAGCAGGAGTGTGTATAGGGCTTAGAGAAGAGTGACTGGGAAGGAAAGTGTCCCAGACCAGGCTGGGAGTCGCCACCTCCCAGCAGGGCTTTGAAGGGTGAGACAGAGTTCACTCCTATTTGAAAGATGAAAAAGGTGGGGAAGGGCTGTTGGGAAGGCCCGAGTAGCAGGTGCAAAATTATCAAACAGTGCCCCCCCAGCGCTCTGGGATGGCTGAGAGGGGATGGGAGGAGGGGAGGCCAGGGCGGGGTCTGGCTGGTCTCTATTTCTGTGCAGAGCTGGATCCCCAGCCCGAGATCCTGAAATTCCAAAATTCTGAGATCCCTTCCGATTTGATTTTGGTGAGTTTGACACAGCTCTGCTCCAAGTACCATCTGGAATCCGTTTTTTAAAAGACCAAGGATTGGATTAGAAACATGGCAAAAAAACACACAGAAAAAACAAAGAGCCTTGGCCCGTTTACCTTGGCGGGTTTTGTTGTTGTTGTTTTTGTTCTTTTAGCATTTTTCTTTAGCTCGAGGGAAAGAGGTTGTTTTTCCTGTGCCTGCGAGTGGCCGAGTGGCCGTGGCTTCTCTGGGTCCTCCCCCGAGCAACCCTCCCTCCATCCTCGCCTGCTTCCAGCTGTGGGTCTGCCTCTGCAGACAGTCCCTGATCCCTGCAGCAGACCCGCCTTGTTAGGATGCTTTCCCAGAGCCTCCGCTGCATAGCATAGAATGTCATTCTGGTTTAATTTCTGGTTCTCTGGGGGCTGCTCTGTGTGCTTCCTGCTGCCCAGGCAGATCTGGCCCTAGCAAGTCACCCCAGAGGCCACAGGGCACCGGCTTGGATTCAGAGACTCCGTCTGCTTTGAGCTGAATCCACCCTAACCAGCTGTGTGACCTGGACAGGTCCCCAGACACGACTGTAAAGTAAGAATAAGGGCATGGTCCTCATGGAGTTAATAAGAGTCACATAGTGGGTCCTGAGGGAGCACCCCCTTTCTCCTGCCATGGACTGTGAGTGGCTGAGGAACAGAAACCGAGGCCCATGCTCTGCTCTTGGGGGGCTCCCTCCCACCCAGGTTGGGGAGATGGCAGCTAAATGGAGAAGTTAAACTGGGGCCTAGGGTCCTGGAGGGAGTTTGCAGGGGCTGATTGTGTGTCCTTGGCAACATTTCTTCCCTTCCCCGAGCCTCAGTTTCCCCACCTGTAGACTAGCAGGCCTGGTCCAGGTGAGGCTTCCAGTCCTGGCCCAGCCCTGCAACTTCTGGGGGCCTGGCGTGCACACCTCTGTTCCTGACTGTCGTCACACCCAACGCCTCCCCTCTTCACTCTCCTTTCACTCCCCACAGCAGACCTGTCCCCAGGTTCTAGTGGCTTTAGCTTAAGGATACACTCAGCGCCCCACCACTTCTCACCGTCACCCTGCGCACGCCGGCCCAGCCCCCTCGTGCCTCACCTGGGCGCTGCTTAGCCCCCGCCAGCTTCCCTGCTTTTGCTTTTGCCCCTACTATCTTTTTTCTCCTTCGTAGCCAAGGTGATTCTTTTCAAACCTAAATCAGATCAAGTCACTCGCTTCCTCTTAAGCCTGTAGTGGCTCCCGAACTCATCCTGCCCCTGAGGGCGCTGGGGGCCAGCCCTGCCTACCCCGGCCCCTGCCTGCCGCACCTCGCTAACTGTGCTGCTGCCACGCTGCCCTCCCTGTGCCTCCTCAACACGCTGAGCTCATTCGCACCCCAGGGCCTTTGCACTTGTGGTGACCTCTCTCTGGAATGTTGGCCTTCTGCTCGAAGTCCACTTCCTCAGAGCCCCCGTCCCCGGTCACCCAGTCTGTCTCCTCTCGCCCGGCTTTATGCCCCTTCAGGACACTTGTTGGGACTTACCTACATATTTGTCGGCTTACTGTTTGTCTCCCTTGGTGAGAACAGGGACCTTGCCGCCTCCTCAGCTTCTTGCACAGGGCCTGGCACATACTAGGTGCTCAGGAAATGCTGTTGAATGAACACCTGCTGGCAAGCCCCAGTTCTCTGGCCTCTGAGATGAGGTCTTCCAGGCCCTGGACACAGGGCCCTATGGGTGTAGAGCTGTCAGCTCCCTGCATAGCACATGCCGAGCCGAGGGGCCGCCTGTCAGCTCACTCCACCTCCACTGAACATAAACAGAAAAGTTAGTGACAGCACAGGACCTGTGGCATGGAAACCGTCTTCCAGAGAGGAAACAGTGAGAATGTGGGGAACAGGTGGGTGGTGGGAAGTACAGGGAGGTGAGGCCTTGACCACCAGCCCCGGCTCCCTGGTCACTGCTCCAGCCACTCTCCTTCTCACTTCTGCCCTTGGCCTCCGCCCTTTCTGCCCGTCTCCCTGAAACATGCTGCCCGCCCTGATCTTTGCAGGGCTGTTTCCTTCTCATCTCAGTTCAAGAACCACTGCGTCCAGCTCCCTTTCCTGAGCGCTTCCCTCCTAGTCCGCTCGTTTAGTGTCAGTCTAGCATGGGGGGGGTGCTTACTCCATGTCATGTGCTGTCTTCCGTGTATGGCCTCATTCATCCCTCACCACAGTCAGTGGTCAGGTGCCATTGTTGCCCACTCTACAGATGAGGGAACTGAGGCTCAGAGAGGTTAAGACACTCGCCCAAGGTCACCCACCAGACAAGTGGCCAAGCTAGGTTTCAGCAAGCGCAGGCAGTCTGACCGACTCTTACCCCGCTCACTCCTGCCCCGCCAGACTGTTAGCGCCCCCACAGCAGGGTCTCCATGGACGCGGTTACCCCTTGATGCTCCCTCCCAGCACAGTGCTGGGCACCGAGAAGCCTCTGATCTGTGATGAATGCCCATGTGTGCCGGAGCCGTGGGGCGGAGAGAAGGGCCAGCGGCCGAGGGGCAGGCAGCAGGGAGCTGGTGTGAGGCCTCCTCTTTCCACTCTGCCCCGGGCCCTGGTGGGTCCCAGGCCCTGGGAGGGGTTTTGATTTGCTCCTTACCCTCTGGGGGACGCATGGTCTGCAGCACTTGCCTCCCGGCCCTCCAGGGCCTCCCTGCTTCTTTCCCCGGAGGGCCCATCTAACGGTCCTCCTCTGCTGTACCCAGAGCCTGGACCCCTGGCTCCCCTTCCACCTCCTCTGGCCTGCTTTTGGAAGGGGGTCTATGCCTGGTCCCACCTCTGGCTACAGCCCCCAGGGAGAGTGTCCGCGAGGAAGTGCTGTGTCTCTCCCCTCCTGTGCCCCTGAGCACCAGACACTCCAGCCACACTGCCTGACCCAGTCACACTGATGCTTCTTCACTGCTGATCCCTCAGGACTCAGGAAGTACCACCCCTTCTTCACGACCCAGCTCCTGTGCTGAGTCAGCCTGGCCAAGTAGAAAAGAGCACAGGGCTGAGAAGCAGTTCAGCCTGCACTGCTAACAACAGCGTCACCTCATTCTGAGCCTCAGTTTTCCGACTCTGTTCATTGGGGGCAGTGCAAATTGCCCTCTCTGGTTCAGGACCTCTGACAGGGCAGAGCTGTGAGCCAGGATGACTGCACTAGGACATTCCCAAATCAGGACTGCTAAATGTGTGGCCCACGGCCCACTTCCGTGCGTGGCTGAACCAAGACACAGCCCCATAATCCTTTTTCTTTTTTTAATTGAAGAAAAATTCATGTAACATACAATAAACCATTTTAAAGTGTACAATTCAGTGGCAGTTAGTGTATTCACAGTGTTGTGCTACCACCACCTCTCCAGTTTCAAAACTTCCTCATCATCCCGTAAAACACCCCGTTGCTATTGAGTAACCACTCCGCATTCCCCCCCGCCCCCACGCCCCTCAAGCCTGCTTTCTGTCTCTGTTATGCATATCATACATACAAGAAATCATGTAATACTGACCTTTTGTGTCTGGCTTCTTTCACTCCTTTTTTCGCGTGTTTTAAGATTCATCCGGTTGTAGCAGGTGTCAGAACTGTGGTCCTTTCTATGGCTGAGTAATATTCCATCGCGTGGATATGCTATGACTTCTACTCATTCATCCACTGATGGACATTTGGGTCAGAATCCTTCTGAACACAGAGAACAATGAACCAGTGGTCCCCCAACTTTTGATCATGTACCCCTTCAGGAAAAAAATTTTTGAATCCTCCCATTAAATGTAGATTTATTTGTTTTATATATGTTACTACTACACTAATACATGCAGTGCATGATAAAATTCATGTAAAGGACAGACGTCTTAAAAAGATAAGATAAAAAAATAATAATGCTTCTCATATTTTCCCCTGACCTGCGTGGGTGATAACTGAGGCTGAAAATATATTTGGCTTATATTGAAATTGAAGTTTCTTATTATAAAAAACTTGGAATGCAAAAAGGAGTGGAAAATGGACAATAAAAATGCCCTCTGGCCTCTGCCTTCTTGTGTGTGTGTCCGCTGGGTCTGAGCCTCTTCATCCTCACAGGTCCAGGGCAGGTGGGAGGCAGGAGGAAAACGCATGAACTGTAGAGTCAGGTCCCTGGGTTTGAAGCCAGCCTTGCCACTTACCAGTTATGTGACTCCTGGCACATTAACCGATACCTGCACTTTATTTTATTTTATTATTATTGTTTTTTAAAGATTTTTATTGGGGAATTGGGGGATGGGAACAGCGCTGGAGAATTGGGGGAAGGGGAACAGACAAGTTGCTATCCTTTTGTTCTTTTGTTCTTCAGTCTAGTTGTGGAGGACGTTGCTTCACTGGCCCAAGTTGGCACCATCATTGCACTCTTCCCGGGTGAGGCAGATTAGTTGCTGGCTTCTGGACGGCCGCTCACTGCGGCTGCTGGCCGCTCACTGCGGCTGCTGGCTACACACGGTAGCCCGTGGCAACCCACTGCAGCAGGGGCTGCAGCCTATGCTGTCGCTGGTGACTCATGGCAGCCCAGTTCCAGGTTGAGCTGTTGTTCAGCATTTTAGCTGTAGAGGGCAGTGTCACTGGCCCTCATATGTGGGATCCGAACCGGGGCCCTCTGGCGTCCCAAGCCAGCTCTTAACCAACGCGCCACTTGGCCGGCCCCGATACCTGCACTTTAAATGCCTCATCTGCAAAATGCTGGTGATGCTGATTTTGTGTCAGGTAGCTCTCGCTGTGTAGCAAGTCACCCAAAAATGTAGTGGTTTAAAACACAAACCTTGGTCATCTCACAGTTTCTATGGTCAGGAATCTGCTTCGCTATGTGCCGCTGCCTCAGGGTCTGTCACAGGCTATAACTGTGGTGTCAGCCAGGGCCACAGTCTCATCCGAAGGCTGAGGATGGAGCCATTTTTAAACATGCTTACGCGGTGCTGGCAGGACTCGCCTCCTTGTGGGCTGTTGGGCTGAGGGGCTCAGTTCCCTGCTGGCTGTTGGCCGGAGGCCTCCCTCAGTTCCTTGCCAGGTCGGCCTCTCCATAAGGCAGCTCAAAACATGGCACCTGCTTCCATCAGAGCGAGCAAGTGAGGGGGTTAGAGAAGGTGGGCAAGACGGAAGCCAGAGTCTAGCTCACCACAGAAGTGACATCCCATCACTTTTTGCCATGTTCTGTAGCAGATCGCTAGACCCAGCCTACAGTTCAGGGGAAAGCGTCTGCACAAGGCATGATTACCAGTAGGTGGGGGTCCTGGGGCCATCTCAGCTGGCTGCCAACCCACCTGAAATAGACCTGTTGGGGAGGGTTGTTGGGGGCGTTAAATGAGGTACCATGTGTAACACACTCAGGGTGTTATAGGTTGCCCTGTAATTGGCAGGATTGTCACTAGTGTTATTTTCATCCATCATGCCTTCCGCTTGCCAGAGCCTGGGCAACAGGGAAGGGGGTGGGACCCAGGACAGGGCCTGAGACCCCAGAACAGCCTGTGGCTCTGTGGAGGGGAGGGGAGCCGAGATGGGGTGGAGGCGTAGCAGGTTCATGGCCCAGGAGGGCATGAGGCGTCTGGTTCTGGGGGCCCAGGTGCAGTCCTAGAGGAACCTGGTGTCAGGGCCCAGGAAGACCTCTCAGGACCTGGCTGGTGGGGCTGAGCCACATCTGCGGTCAGAGGGTCCTCAGTGTGGGGCTGAGGAAGGAAGCCATGGACTCTGCCCTGTGCTATGTTACCCCAAGCCCGCCCTCTGAAACACCTGCTGTTTGAGGTGAAGAGGGCTCACGGAGGGGCAGGTAGCAGGCTGAGGGCTATTGGTGGCTCCCCAACCAGGGCTGGTAGTGGGTGGGACCTGCCCAGGTCTCATGCCTGCCCCGCCCCTCCCTGCCCCCCTCAGGTGTTTTCCATCGTGGTGTTCGGCTCCATTGTGAACGAGGGCTACCTCAACACCCCCTCGGAGGGGAAGGAGTTCTGCATCTACAACCGGAACCCCAATGCCTGCAGCTACGGCGTGGCCGTGGGCGTGTTCGCCTTCCTCACCTGCCTGCTCTACCTGGCCCTGGATGTGTACTTCCCACAGATCAGCAGCGTGAAGGACCGCAAGAAAGCCGTCCTGTCAGACATCGGTGTCTCGGGTGAGCCCCCACCCCAGAGGGCACCCCCTCCACACAACAGAGTCTGCAGAGGGCTGTCCCAGCCCTATTCCCGTTAATCCTCACGCACACCTATGCGGCCGGTGAAGGGACAGGCTTGGGGTCACAGGACTGGCGACCGGGAAGGGTAGGACCTGGGCTAGCCTGAGCCTCCAGAGCAGCCCACAGCTCCACAGCGGGGAGGGCAGTGCGGCATCCAGGGAGCCGTCTCTGCTCTGAGTGGCCTCTTCTGTGCCACCTCCCTGGTGGAGCCTCATGAGAACTAAACAGCAGTGACTGGAGGCCCTGGCGCACGGTAGGTGCCCTGGGAGGGTCAGAGCCTGGAGCTGGAAGCTGATGTGACCTGCTGCCCTTGCCTTTCACAACCGGCCTTGGCAGAGGAACGCTGAGCTTGGTCCCACGAGTCCAGAGAATCTGACTGGTAGAGGCTTAGGTTGGGGGTCAGTAAGACTTCCAGTCTCTCTGGCCTAAGGTCATGGTCCCAGGTCTCTGGTGGGGCCCTCCCCCCATTTCCAGGCCTGGGACCCTCAGAATGAGCCCAGCAGCAAGGTCTGGGGTCCCTTAGATTTGAAGGAACTAGAACATAATTAATAGTTCTCAAACTGTATTCCGTGGAGCCCCAGGGTTCCCCAGCAGTGCCTCTGGGAGGGACTAGGCTCTAGACACCCCACCCCCTGGGCGCACACACACACTCTGTGTGAGCAGCTCTGGTCCTCTCTGGATATGACCCTGGGCACCATAAAAGATCTTGTCACCACAAGGTTCCCACTGCTGAACTCTCCAGATCTCGGCTCTCAAAGGGCCCCTCACTAACCTCGGGGACTATAAAGCTGCAAGCCCATTAGACGCTGAGACTCAGACCTGCCAGAGTTGAGCCCCTCCCATCCTCCTCCCCTTGCCCAGTTCTCTGTGAGGCTGTAGTGGGGGGTGGGTTGGGGGTGCTCCTCCCAGAATGCTATAGGCGTTGGAGTGGACGGTGGGCGCGTCAGGGATAGCTGGGAAATCTGTGTTTGGCTGAGATTGGAGAAATGCTGGCCTAGGCTGACGGACTTTTTCTCCCTCCTTCCCTCCCCCCTCTCCCCCTCTTTCTCCCTCCCTCTCCCCCCCCCTTTCTCCCTCCCTCCCTCCTCTCACTGCCCCTGGCTCTCCCTGGGCCCTGGCTGTCTCCTTTCCATGGTCTGTCTCTGGCTGTGCATCTGACTGGCCTCCCTGTTCTCACCTTCCCTTCCCTGTGCGCCCCTCTCTGCCCCCCACACACACACTTTGGGGGTGGGGGAGCATGGGAGACGTGCTCTATTCCTTGGTTTCCCCATTTCCTCCCCATTCGCCCTCTCTCCCCATGCGTGGCCTGCTCTGCCTGACTCTGGTGGGCACCTCAGCCTTCTGGGCCTTCCTCTGGTTTGTGGGCTTCTGCTACCTGGCCAATCAGTGGCAGGTCTCCAAGCCCAAAGACAACCCGCTGAACGAGGGGACAGATGCGGCCCGGGCCGCCATCGCCTTCTCCTTCTTCTCCATCTTCTCGTGGGTGAGTATACAGCCCACACTTGCCCGCCCAGCCAGGCTCCTGGGCTGGGGCCTCCCATCGGGCTGGGGCCTCCCGCATAGCCAGGGACTCCATTCTCTTCTCTCCTCAATGTTCACGGCGGGAGGGCTTCCCCCTGAGGAAGGAAGCTGTTGTCACTGCCAATGAGGACAGTCGCATGGTGATGGCAGACCCTTGTGCAGAGCGCCCACCATGGCAATTGGGTGGTGGGCAGACGAGGAGGCTGCAGCCTGCTCAGGAAGATAAAGCTTTGAGGTTCCAAAGCTGGGAAGGAGCCCAGGCCTTGGAGTCAGGATACCTAGGTCACACCTTGGGGCAGCCTCCAATTTTCTGAGCCTCTGTCTCCCCATCTGTAAAATCAGGGTATTGGATTTGGCGGAGGCTGTCATAAACTCAGCTGCCCGCTGGGCAGGACATGTGAAGGTGCGAGCAGGCCGGGTGGCAAGCCTACACCCACCCCAAAAGGAAACTCTCTGCTCGGCCCCCATACTGAAGCAGGAATAAGCACCCACAGCCTCTTCTGTTTTCCAGAGAAGCCAAAAATCTGAACTTCTGTATGAAATCTGATCTTTATGTGTTAGCAATTTATTCAGATTAAAAAAAATATTTGTGGGTCAAGGAGATCATGTCTCTGGGACCCACTGGCCAGAGGGAGGCCCTGTGGCTTCTAAACCCAGAGGTCTCGACAGCAAGACTGCCCCTGGAATTGAGATTCCAGGTCATCTCCATGGATTTCTTTTCTCCTCATCTCCCTCCTGTAGCTATCTGAGGCCACATGGCTCCATGCCCCCACCCTAGGGCTCTCCCCCATCCCCTTTGGGCTGTCCAGTAATCCTCAGCCCAACCCTCTGCAGGGAGGGGCCTCCAGGGCTCTCTGTAGGCAGCCAGCCCCCCTCTGCCCTCACCCTCCTGGTCCTGCGCTGGGGCAACTTCTTTCTCTTTTTGAGGGCTCCTAGATATTGCTCCTGGAACCCCGCCCCCGCCCCCCCTACAATATTGGGAGCTAGTTTGGAGGAGAGCTGTGATTCAGGCCCCAGCACGCCAGCCATGAGCACTCCAGATCTCTGTGTCTTCAAGGCTGGGCAGGAAGAACCAGGTGACCCCAGGGATCTCAGACCAGAGAAGGTGCCCTGAAAGTGGGGTCCACTCAGCCCTCCTGGGAGGAGTTTGGGAGCAGTGAGCCCTAAGATGGGGGTAGGGCTCACAGGGGAGGAGTGGGTGAATGGACAGCTGGACTTTCAGGGGGTGGGTCTGAAAGCCTGACTGACAGGTGCTCCCTGGCCCACTGAAGCCTGCTTCTCTGCTGGCTCCTCTGCCCTTCCCAGCTCTTCCCTGCTGTCCTCACCCCTGCTCTCTCCTGGCAGAGCCTGACCGCAGCCCTGGCCGTGCGGAGATTCAAGGACCTTACCTTCCAGGAGGAATACAGCACGCTGTTTCCTGACTCGGCACAGCCATAGGCCTGCCCAGCTCCCAGAAGCAGGGAGCCCTGTGTCCTGCCACGTGGCAGGGTTGTGGGGACAGTCCGCTCCCTGGAACGGCCAGGAGGCCAGGGCGTACAGGGCAGTGAAAGGCTGGCTTGAGAGGCCAGTTAAGACTCGCCACTCCGTCACTCACTGCCTCCTTTGTTTATTCTTCGTGTGTCTGTTCATTTAGTAAACATTTATTGAGCAGCTGTTTTGTGCCTAGTGATGAATCAGAGAGGGTCCCTGGCCCCAAGAGCCCACAGGCTGGGGAGGGGAAGAGAGACAAACCAAAATCTCCCCCAAATGGACTGCCACGGGCTATTTGAGGGTTGGAGCGTCCATACATGGGCTGCCAGGGTGATGAGCCATGGATGGTGTGGGAGCCTGTCCCATGGCTGTGGCACGAAGGCTGATGTTGATCTTACAGTCCCCGCGAAGGCTGACTGCCAAGGGGGCTTGGCCGAGGACATCAGAGGACTCCCGGCCCAGCCCTGCTCTCATGTGCTGTGTGACCCTGGGCAAACCCCTGCACCTCTCTGAGCCTCAGTCCACTTCCCTGGACTGAGGAGTGATAAGGGACCAACCTCTCAGGGCTGTTGTGTGGATGAAACAAAGGTTGGCACAGAGTTGCTCAATAAATGTAGGCTCTTTTGTTCTTTCATTCATTCACTCATTCATTTATTCATTCACTCATTCATTCATTCACTCATTCACTCATTCATTCACTCATTCTCTCCAAGGTGTCAGGGACACCTCTGTAATCTCAACTTTGGGGGTGAACCTCATGTGGTGAGTCCTGTTCTTCTAAAGGACTTTGGCCTCCAGTTCTGCACAGGTTCCCTTCTTGAGGCCCTCAGCTGCCTGGGCAGGAATCCAACTATCCCTCCACTCTCTGCAGGAGTCGAGGAGGTAATGGAGCACAAGCAGGCTCTCAGAGCAGAGCACACAAAGAATGAGCTTCCCGACACTGGAGGCATACAAGTGCAGGCTGCTTGCAGCCCAGTGGAGAGGCTCCAGAGAGTGTACCTGCTCTGAAGAAGCAGAGCCAGGTGGATCACCAGGTCCCTGGGCTCTGAGCAGAACTCTGAGCCTTCCCTTTGCACCCCAATCCAGCAGGGGCCCACGCCCCTCCTTTGCTCCTGTCTTGTGGCCCCTTAAACTTGATGGTGAAGGGAGGCGTTGACTTAGTGAGAGCAAAGGAGTCCCCACGTAGCCAGCACTAGGTGTCTGTAGCCAGAGGCACCTCCCTGATAGGATCCACTGAGGTCATCTGCTCTAGTCCTCTGTCTGCGTGCAGGAAACCAGCCTGCACAGTAGACTCAGGGAGCTCTGGGCGAACCAGGTCTGCAGATGTGCCTCTCAGGGACTCAATTCATTCATTCCCCGTGTGCTCTCTGGGCTTGCCAATGGCTCAAAGGTACTGAAGACCTGGCCGCTACCCCAGGGCCTTTTCACCTCCCTGCTTCTCAAGGCTCCTGCATCGGAGTCCCCAGCAGCCAGGACCTCATACCAACATAGTAGGAAATACAAGAGGGCCATGCCTGATTTCCTCAGCCCAACTCCTCTAGCCCCGCCCTTCCCAGGCCCCTGACACTTTGCTTTAAACAGCCACTTCCCAGCAAGGGCCGCCCCTCAGAGTTTTCTCCAGTGACACAAATCAAAAGTTAATGCCTGATCACTGGGCTTCTAGAATCAAATGCCAAGCACCTGCCTCTGACCTGATGACCCTTTTGGGTCCCTGGTTGATTTAGTGCCTTGTCAGGGTGCTGGTCAAATGGAAGGAGGTGGGAAGAGCCCTGGCCTAGGAAGGGACAGGACCCCTATGTTCAGGTCTGGCTTCTGGTGCTAACTTTGCCTTGAGGCCTCCCTTCTGTAGGCCTTAGTTTCAGCCCCGAAACGGGTATGCAGAGTGTTAGCATTTTTCTATCACAGGCAGATTACCTGGGCTGGAAAGATCTCGAGCGAGGCCTTCAATGTAAACCTATAAACTTTTTTCAATGGTAGATTGAATGTATCTCCTAGCTTGGTGTGGTTACGGTCATTGTCCTTAATAATAATACAATTGCTTTTAAGAAAAAGGACTTCCCACCTAGGCGTGTATGCTATAGATAAGTTTCTCCCAACGCTGACTTCAGTGGTCAGATAAGGTTGATGCACATGGCTTGCTGCAGTTTCCCCCTTGGGGATCCCAGCATACATTAAATAGCCAAGGCTCTGACAAGTCCTATGGTCCTGAAATGTGTTTCACTCTGTTTAACTTAGTTTCCCAAACTCATTTGACCAAGTTGTTTCAGTTAGAATTAGGTTCAGCAGCAAATGACAGAAATCGCCAGTAACAGTGGTTTAAATGAAGATCAAGTCTGGGGGGACAGTCCAGGGTTGGCGTAGTGGCTCCAGAAATCTTTAGTAACCAGGCCTCTTCCGTCCCTACAAGTTGGCTCCTGGACCTCATGGTCCATTGTGGCAACTAGAGTTCCAGCTATCACAACTGCATTCCAGGCATTGGGTCAAAGGGTGGGACAAAGAACTTGGGGTGACCCACTGGCCAGAACTTAGTCATTTGGCTGCACCAATTTTAGGAGATGCCAACAGTTCTCTGTCACCAAGAAACTTGTTTTCCCCATTGTACATAACACCCCTGAGACACGGTTTGAGAAGGAAGTTGTGGCCCTTTGGGCCATTTTAACACTCCACAGTGGAGACAGTAGCATTTTTGGTGGCCCAGAGTGACCTCTGAGATTGGGGGACATGGAGCAAGTGACATCTGAAGTTCTTTCTGGCTAGATGATACGGCTCTGGGCCTCTCCAGGACTGGCTGCAGAGACGGCCTCCCTTCCCTCAGTCAGGTGTGGGTTCATCTTTGGTGCTTTGAGGATATTTAACCCTCTATTGCCTGTGTCCTGTGAACTAACTGCCACTAACTAACCCAGTGCTCTTGTCTGTCTCTCCCCTAACCGCCCCCTCCCGCCTGTCCTCATCCCCACCGGCCTCCATCCCCAGGCGGGCCAGGCTGTGCTGGCCTTCCAGCGTTACCAGATTGGCGCCGACTCGGCCCTCTTCTCCCAGGACTACATGGACCCCAGCCAGGACTCCAGCATGCCTTACGCCCCCTACGTGGAGCCCAGCGCTGGGCCAGACCCCGCCGGCATGGGCGGCACCTACCAGCAGCCAGCCAACACCTTCGATACCGAGCCCCAGGGCTACCAGTCGCAGGGCTACTGAGCCGCAGTGACCACCTGCCCCCGCCTCCCCATGTCCCAGCTGCCCCCTACTCCCCTCCCTCCACACCCGACCCCCGCTCCCTCCCAGGCTGCCCTGCCCAGCACCTCACCAGCCTCCTGGTTGTTACGCTGAGGTCCAGGGCAGCTCAGGGCAGGGTGGGACAGTAAGGTGTGTGTGGGGTGGTGTTTACATGTGTGTGCAAGTGTGTCCAGCAGGGGCCTGGGGTGTTGACATTCATTTGTTGTATCATGGAGCATTCATTGAGTGCCTACTGTGTGTCCGGCCCATGCTCAGCATGGTTGTGAAAGAGAAATGGTCTCTGAGAAGGAGGAAGATGAGATGTGGAGGAGGCCCTGTTGGTACCAGCGGTAGGAATGGTGGGAAAGGTAGACCGGGATGATGCTGGGAAGGTTTGAATGCAGGGTGAGTGTAAGACACTGGGGGCTGCCATCTGCTAGGAGTGGTACAACAGCCCTGCTAGAAGTGTTGAGGCTGTCTTCATTTTATGGCTGAGGAAACAGTCCTGGAGAAGTCAACATCACTTGCCCAGGGTCACCTAGGCAGCCAGTGACGGAGGTGGGGCCAAGCCCAGGCCGCCTGACTGCAGAGCACCTGCTGTCCCCTGTCCTCCCTGCCTTCCCTCATCCCCGAGCTTGGGGCGCCACTGCTCAGTGCTCCCGTTACTCTGGGAGGCCTTGGGGACCGCAGCCCGTAAGACACCCTGATTCTGCTGCAAGCTAGGGGCCTGTTCTGCCCCGGCTCTTCCCCAGCAGGACAGCCCTGCCTCCAGGCCCTCTCCCCGCATCCCTACCGGCCCCTCCCAGGGTGGGAGTTTCCCTGTGTACCACTCCGTGCTGTGTGTGTCCTCCCCTTTGTGGACTCCCGAAGGACTGGCCACTGTCCCTGCCTCTCGGATGGGCTCACTAAGACCCTTCTCAGGGCTGGGTAGACAAGGGGGCCCAGAGGGGAAAGCAGCCGGCCTGAGGTCACAGTGAGTGGCAGGGCTGGACTTGCTGTCTGGGTTCCTTGGCCCCAGCCACCCAGCAGGTGTCCCAATTCCCTGCCCTTGTGACCTCCCAGGAAACGGAACTGATCTGGGACAGTCATCTTCCCCTGGCCTTCCAGAAGGCCTGCCGGGGGACCGGTGTCCCCGTGGAAGGCTGAGTAGAGTGGACGGGTTCTGGACGCTAGAGTACTTGCTGTGGGACAGACTGCCCCAAGATGAACAGTGAGAGCCCCTGATGCATGGTAGGCCCAGGGAGGCCATGGGCTGTAGGGGAGAGGGTCGCAGGTGACCCCAAGGCTCAAGGAGGGTTGTGGGGGGCAGGGGAGGGGCTTTTGCACAAGGTGGGCTCTTCACTGAGCCTTAAGGGATGGAGAAGCCTTCAACAGTGGAGAGCAGTGCGAGGAGACCTGGGCCCAGTGCCAACCACCAGCACCACCTGCCCCCCACAAGAACCCTAAGAGGCAGGTAATAGTCACTCACCCATTGATTCAGCAGTTATGGGCCCCTGTGCTGGGGCTAAGGCGCTGATAGTCGATCAGAGAGGAGCACCAAGCCAACACTGGACCAGGGTGCGTTAGCGGGCAGAGGCCTGTGGGAGAGCACAGTGGACTGAGGCTCCCCGAGTAGGGTCCTGGGATGGCAGGACTTAGCACTGCAATGAGGGAAGGAGAAGGAATTTCCTGGGCAGAGAAGTGAAACCGCTGTCCCCACTTAACAGAAGGGGAAACAGACTCAGAGCGTGAGTTAGCAGCGAGGCGTGGATCCAAACTTAGGTCTGTCCCAGTCCTCCCAAGGGGCAGCAGTGACGAGAGAGGACCCCAGGCAGCTGGTTGTTTCTGACTTGAGTTTTCCACATCTGGGAAGGGGGTTATGTCTGTGGTTCCTTCTGGATGGCCCAAGTGGGGGCAGAAGGGAGTCATGGTATCCGCCAGGCTGTAGCAGACCAGAGGTTTGCAGAGCAGGTACGGGTGTAGGTGGGTGTGGATGTGTTTCTGGGAGAAGTACTGTGCCCATGCAGGAGGCTGTGAGAAGTCCCTCCCCTCCCCCACTCCCCACCAAAACCCTCCCCTGCTGGTGGGAACTAGGAGACCCCATGGTGCTCTCCATCTGTTCTCCCTGAGTAGCAGCCAGCTCTGGTGACACTGGGCTGCAGGGCAGGGTACATTTAAGCTTCACCCAGTCCCTGGGTGTTTATTGCAGACTCTCCCTGCCGCCCCAGCCTGGGAAAGTTTATAAGACCCCTGCCAGGAGTGGGGGGCACTGAGTCATCGCACTCAGCATTCCTCACCTGTCCTCAGGTACAGCCCAGACACGATCCCACCAGTAGGCTGGGCGCTGGCCCGGGCCAGCCCATGGTGGAGGTGAGACACGGAGGGCAGGGTTTGGATGAGACCCAGGCCTCCTGATTCTCCTACTGGCAGGTCGGTGGGGAAGCCTTGTTCTTCCTGTTAGCTGAGGACACCCTGGGAACCTCAAAGCCTGTGCTCACAGGCCGTCGGCATCCCCTTTTCTCTCCCTGCTGTCCCCCTCTGCCTCTCCCTTTCCTGCTTCCAAGTCTTTCCTGGGGGAAAGCCCCCTGCATCCTGACCTTACAGAGTTTGGGTTCCCTCCTCTCTTCAAGCACAAGAGACGGCCCAGGAAAACTGGGTTCCACATGAGTTTAGAGCTGCAAGAGTTGGGCCTGGAAGACGGTGACTTGTCCAAAGTCAAGCACAGAGCTAGAGGTTCAGGGTCCAGGTCTCCTGCCTCTGAGGTGACACTCGTCTTGCACAGTCACAGGCTGTCTGCCTGGGTGTGGCTCCTGGTCCACCTGAGGTTGTAACAATTGAGGGACTAATTCCCAGGAGACTGACATCTGCTCCCCACTCCAACCTTCCCTGGTGATTCTTGATCTTCAAAGACCTTTGTGGGGTCCCAGGCTTTCCCCATGTAACCAAGAGCCCCCATTTGTTACCCCTTGGGGGCCCCCTAACCTTGGCCCAAGACCCCTTTGACTCTCTAAGGAGCATCCCTTCCAAGAATTTGTGAAAAGGTGGGCTGGTCCAGCCGTCTCCCGGCGCTGTCTCTTGATGTGACACTCCCCCTCCCCTGGTGCCCACAGCCCTTGTCTGGGAGCCCCCGGCCCCTCCTGCAGCGTTACTGCCTGTGAATAGTATAAATATATATATTTTCTATATATAAGATGCATAATATAAGGCTCCACAAATATATCTCTGTGTGTGTGCGTGTGTGCAGTGAATGGCGGTCCCCATCCTGGGTCCCCACTCTGGACTTCCCCACCACCTGGTTAAGTCTCTCAAGAGTGAATCCAGTGGCCCTGTGGCACCCTCTTTTATGACATCCGTCCATTTGTGGTGAACCAAGTGAAGGTGGTGACTTCTGGTGACAGTAATAAAGTGAAGACTCAAAACCCACCAGCGGATTGCAGTGTGTCACGGTGTGTTTTTGTTCTTTGTGAGTGTGGCTTGGGACTGCCCATCGCTGTCTCTCCTTACCTGGGACATGCTTTATTTGTTCATCATTATTTAGCAAAAAATAGAATCATTACAGTTGAAGCCAGCACTCCCCAAACTTCACATGTGTGCGCACACACACAGGCTTACACGTGCACGCACACGTCACCATTCCTTATCTCGGCCCCTTCCCCACCCCCAACTTTACATGTGTGCACACGCACGCACACAGGCATACGCATGTACGCACACACCCCATCACCATTCCCTATCCTGGTCCCTTCCCCAGCTCCCAGGGGCAACCAGGATTAGGAGCTTGGCCTCATTTCTTTCGGACCATTCCCATGCTTCGACGTATGCATATGTTTGCAGGACGCTGCTTTTAAAGTTAGTGGCCCCAAGCTGGCACAATATTTATCCAGACCCTATAAAGCGCCAGATGCTGCGCTGGGCCCTGGGTATTCAACATGGAACAAGGCAGATGACCTGCCCTCAGAGATGTTTCCAGCAGGGGAGATGGACGTTAATCCCACATGCAAGCAACAATGTAAACTGTTAAGTACTGAACGAAAGTCATCAGATGCAGTCTAGACCAGGGCACAATGCAGCGCCTCTGAGCAGGTGACTCAGACCTGAGCTCTCTAGGATGAGCAGGGCTTTGCTGGCAAGGAGGTGGGCTAGTGAGTGTTCTGGAGAGAGGAACTGAAACACGAGGTCCCTGGCTGGGAAGACCTCGGGAGCGGCAGACATGTAGAAGGAAAGAATGAGGAGGGAAGGCCAGGGGGTACTCAGGTCCCATGGCTAGGAACCTGAGGCCCCCGTAGGAGGTCTGGTTCATACTAAGTGATGTGGAACCACAGTAGGATGGGTGACCATCCCGGTGTGTGCTTTAAAGACGACTCTGGTGGTCAGATTGCAGTCAAGAGATGGCTGCTGCCCGTTGTTTAGACAGGGTCAGTATGGTGATGGGAAGAGTAGAAGTCAAGATATATTTGAGGAAGCAGCCAATCAGTAAATGATGGACTGAGGAAAGGAGGGTGTGAACGATTCTCATATAGAAGAAGCGCCCACAGGGAGGAGCAGGTGACCTCTGGCCTCTGTATGGGTCTGTCAATCAGGGTGCTGGCCACACCCACACTCCTGTTCATCTGCAAGTCCCACCTTAGTCCCGCTCTGATAAGCATCACTAGGGCTCTGATTGGACAGAGGTGAATATCTGATCCACTGGTGGCCCCTTCGTAGGCTGACAGGTTCCAATGTCTTGGTGCCAAGGTCCTTACAACAGGGGCCGATGACTAAGCCAATCACATTGCTTCCCTCCACGATGGTACAGAGGGATTGGTCAATCAGGGTGGGAAGAAACTCTGGAAGAGGTGAGGGTTCAGAGAGAAAGTGGAGAGAGTGGCAGGTTCCAGTCTACCCAGGTTCTACGCCCCCTTAGCCTTAGGAGGTCTGGGGGCTGCAACTGCTTGCAATCAAAAGAGCCCCATAGTCAACTGTAATTGAAAAATAAAATAATTCGAAAAAAAAAAAGAGCCCCACCACCCCCGGAAGGCCTACCCTTGAGGCAGCCCACCAGAGCAGACCCTTGGGACACCATGGGCGGTGCTCTAACTCCCAGTCAAGCCTCACATCTTGCTCAACCTGGGCCTCACCTGACTTCCCCCCAGTCTTTAAGATGAATGGAATTGTGATCACTTAACAGTCACCCAGCCCTCCCTTTGCACTTTCTGTCCTCCTCATTATTCAGGTGTTTAGTCCACTTGTTACAGTTACCAAAGCACTTGTCACATACCTTACCTCCAAAGGACTTCAAAAATTGACCCACATCCGAAGGACCCAGATATGCCACCTGTGGTGTGTGTGGGGGGAGCAGTTCAGAAGAATGAATCTCAGATCAACAAGATGGCTTCCAGGGCCGGCTGTGTGGCTCAGTTGGTTAAGAGCTCGCTCAAGAGTGCGAGCTCTGAAAAACAACAGTTTGATTCCCGTCCCGAGCTGAGCTGCCAACAGGTGGCAGGATGGCTCAGCTAAAAACAAAAAACAAAAGAGATGGCTTCCAGAAAGGGATGAGAAGGACATCACAGTGGAGAGTGTCAGCCTTCTAAGTTGACCAGCCATCCACACTGACGTGGGTTTTAAAAAGTTATAATGCGATGACCATTCATTGGACTGGAGGGCAGTCAGTAAAAGCCTAAAAGCGTTTTAACAGAGTCAGGACCATTTGGGGAAATATGAAAATCCTTTCAAAGAAATACTAGTTTTCAGAATCAGAGCCCCTACAAAATTTGCAGGGCCTAATTCAAGAGGAAAATGCAGGGTCCCTTGTTCAAAAAGCAGTAAAAAACAAAACAAAACAAAAACCAAAATGCAGTTAAAGAAAGTACTAAAACAAAGTTTTTTCCTTCCAAAATATTTCATTACTTATAAAATATAATGGGGTAACAGTGATATACGACTAATACCATAAACTTAAAATGGCACAAATTTAATATTTTGTCGTAATTTTATATAATACAACAAATAACATTAATATGATCTCTGATCATTAGCGTTTTCTGCAAATTCATTTATTAGGTTGTCAAAATAATACTTTTGCCAACTTCATTTCAATTGACATACAGGCATGCCTCATTTTATTGTGCTTCACTTAATTGAGTTTCACAGGTGTTGCCTTTGATTTACAAACTGAAGGCAAGACCCTCCACCAGCAAAAAGATTACCACTTGCTTTATTGCGATACTCACTTTATTACAGTGGTCTGAAAGTGAACCCGCGATATGTCCAAGGTCTGCCTGTACTTGAAAGCTATGACAGTCATTCCTGGCAAATGCAAGGTCACAGATAATTTGTTATAAGTTTTAATTTGGAGAAGGATCTTTTTGCAGATGCAACTGTGACTGAAGTTGTTAAGAATATTTCATAGGCTTTCACATTAGGAGCAATTTCTCATAAATTATTTCAAAATATAAATTTTAGTACATTTTCTATAACTGGTGGAGGTTGGACAAGAAATTGAAACTGACTTCATGGTTTGTATATAATTTTAATAACCTCTATGCATTTGATTGTTGTATCTTCAATTACAAGGTAAAATTTTTTAATTGCCTTCCTCAATAATGAAATGTCACATGAAAATAGAACTCTTTTCTATAGAATGTGATCTTTAAACTTAACTTCTGTTTCAAAGCCTGTGAATACTTCTTTGCTTTGCAATGTTGCAGCAGTTTTCAAAACCAGAGACATTAAACTCTGAGGAATTCTAACTCTCTAATGAGCTTTATTGCAACATCCACGGCTTTATAATAATTTACTGACAGTTTACTGCGTGAGTGCTGGCAGTTCCTGCTCCAGACGTAGGCTGCAGAGCTTATATTTGTGTAGATGTTATCCATGTGGGGTCCCTTCTCTCACCGTGGCCTTGGTGGACCGCAGCCATTTTCTGCTGCTGCCCATCTGGGCACAGATCCTGGCCCAGCCACCTCTCTGCAGCCCCACGGTGTCCCAGACTGCCCAGCCATGCGGGTGCATGCCAGGTGGCCAGGCCAACTGCTCAGCACCCATGCTGCCCACTACCCACCGTTCTTGCTGGCCGGCGCCTGCTTGCTGCCACCTGGTGCATCTTCTGTGCTCACACATATGCTTCATTATCCCATGGAACTTCCCTTCAAAAACGCAAGTTCAAAGAGAAAATATTAAGAATTTTAAGATGCCAAAAGTAGAGCATTAAACCCAGAGCTGAGTCCATTCTGAGAGTGATGCCCTGTGTGACCACACAGGTCACAGGCCCATGAGTTCAGCCCTGCCCAGAATACAGATTCCAGTCCCCTCCCCACTCTGTTTCCCCTTTATCCAATTCTGAATCCTCTTTTTCTTCTTCTAGTCTCCTTGCCAATTAAGCAGCTACACTTGTTTGTGGACCTATAATATTGTGCTATAATAAGAAATATATATTTGGTCTTCATCCAGCCCAGTTCCTGACACAGAGCTCCTAAAATCCTCAGAATTTCTGAATGATGAGGTTAAAGGGAGCATCTTTTGTTATTCATTACAAGCCCCTTTCAACCTCACCTGACTGTACTTTAATGAGGTGACTAAGAATGTGAGGTGGTTGGTTGCCAGGGGAACAAGCCCTGTGATTAGAGGGTTGGAACTTTCAGCCCTATCCCCCTGACCCTCTGGGGGCGGGGAGGGGGGGGCCGGGGGGAGAGTGGCTGGTGATGGGTCAATTACCAACAGCCAATGATCTAATCAATCATGCCTATGTAGTGAGGCCTCCCATAAAAATCGTAACCAAAGGGGTTCACAGAACTGGTAGGTTGGTGAACACGCCAAGGTGCTGGGAGGATGGTGTGCCCAGAGAGGGCAGGGAAGCTCTGCGTCCCCCTCCACATACCTTGCCCCATGCATCTCATCCTTTTAAAATAAACAGGTAATAGTAAGTAAAGCACTTTCCTGAGTTCTGTGACCCCTTCTAGCAAGTCATTGAGCCTGAGGAGGGGGTCGTGGGAACCCCTGATTTATAGCTGGTAGGTCAATGAGGACTTCCAATTAGCACCTGAAGTGTGGGCGCTATGGAGGGACTTGACCTGTGGGATCAGCCGCTAACTCCAGGGATAGTGTCAGAACAGAAGTGAACTGCAGGACACCCAGTGGATGTCACAGAATAGGTTGATGTGGGGAAAACCCCACATCTGGTGTTAGAAATGTTGGCGGGAATAGTAGTAGAGAAGAAAACAGTGTGTTTTTCTGTTAGGGCCAGGACTATGCTAAGCACTTTATTAGCATTGTCTATTTCACTTTTTTCAACACCTGTGACAGAGGCACCAAGCTGATACAATTCTACAGATGAGGAGCTGGACCAGCGAGGAGTGGCACTGCCAGGGTCACACCGGGCAGAGCCTGGTGCATCCACCTTCAAAACCTGTGCTCTGGGCCGGCAGAGTGGTGTGATGGTTAAGAGCTGGCTTGGAACGCCAGAGGGCCCCGGTTTGGATCCCATATATGAGGGCCAGTGACACTGCCCTCTACAGCTAAGATGCTGAACAACAGCTCAACCTGGAGCTGGGCTGCCTGTGAGTCGCCCGCGAAGGTGTAGGCTGCAACCCCTGCTGCAGTGGGTTGCCATGGGCTACTGTGTGTAGCCAGCAGCCAGCGTGAGTGGCCAGCAGCTGCCATGAACGGCGGTCCAGAAGCCGGCGACTAATCTGCCTCGCCTGGGAAGAGTGCAATGATGGTGCCAACTTGGGCCAGTGAAGCAAGGTCCTCCACAACTAGACTGAAGAACAAAAGGACAGCAACTTGTCTGTTCCCCTTCCCCCAATTCCCCAATAAAAATCTTTTAAAAAACAAAAAACAAAAAAAACCTGTGCTCTTAGCCACTTCACTGACTTTTGTTAAATTATCTTTTATACATTTTCGGTAACTCACATATCCTTCAAGCCTGCTTTATTCAAAAATCCTCCTAGCTCTGCATGGTTCTAGAACAGCAAAGACTTCAGCTTTGGTTACGTATCCATCCTCCCTGCTTACCCATCTCTGAGTTTTCCCACCTCTGTCCCAATTACATGTCCTAGAAATGCTACTTCAAACGTTAGAGAGGGCTCCGAGAAAACCAAAGGCCTTTTTCTGCAGGCTTTTTCAAAAGTCTGCAGGCTTTTCAAAAATGACATCAATCGGGCGGTGGCATCAGTTAAGCTCTCGCTGTCAACATGGCAGACTCCCAGGCCCATCCTTGGTGAGTCCATCTGGTCTCAAGGCTTTAAACACCCACTGTGTACAGACCATGCCCAAGTGTACATCCCCAAGCTTGGGCCACTTATATATCCAACTGCCTTCACACTGAGATTATCTAGTCGATGTCCCCCATTTCACATGCTCAAAGCCGAACTCCTGATGTCCCTCCCCAAAACTGCTCCTCCCAGTCTCCTCACCTCAGTGAATGGCAACTTCATCTTCCAAATGCTCCAGGCAAAATCCTTGGAGCAGCCTCGACTCCTCTTTCTCTCGTATTTCACATCTGACCCACGGGCAACTCCTGCCAGCTCTTCCTAGCTCTGACCAGCTCTCTCTCTCCCTCCACTGTGGCCAATCTAGTCCAAGCCACTCTCATTCTTCTCCTGGACCAGGGCAGGAGCTGCCCATATGGCATCTCTGCGTCCACCCTGGTCCCCTCCAGTGTGTCCTCGACACAAGCAGCCACAATACTCGTTATTATCACAATAACTTCTCCCGCTACTGTGCTTAAAATGTGCCACACACTGATCTATGTGCTTTCATTACATTAACTTTATTTAACCCTCACAATAACCATACAAAGTGAGTACTATTCTTATCCCCATTTTACAGATAATGAAACCGAGGCACAGAGAAATTAAATAACTTGTCCAAGGTCACCAAGCTAGAAAGTAGTGGAATTGGAATCTGAAGACCAAGGAATTCTTAGACACCGAGCTTTTAAAATACATGTCAGATCATGGTCCTCTGCTCAAAACTCTCCAGAAAGTTTTCCTTTCTCAGCATAAATTCCGGAGTCTTTACAATGGCCTACATGGCCCCACAGGTTCTGCCTCTGCTACTTCTCCTATCCCATGTTCTGTCTGTCTCCTCCTTGCTCCAGCCACACTGGCCTCCCTGCTGTTCCTAGAACACATCTAGTATGTTTCTGCCTCGGGGCCTTTGCACAAGCTGTTCCTTCTGCCTGAAATGCTCTTCCCATCTCCAGGTCTCTGCCCACATGATACCATTTCAATGGGACCATCCCTGATCACACCTTTTAAAAATGAGTCCCCATCCCTGCTTTATTTTCCTCCATACCACCTTCTACCACTTGACATCTGTTTATTTTTTTATTGTCTGACTCTCCTCATTGAATGTAAGTATCACGGGGGCAGGGATTTTGTCACTGCCCTATCCCAAATACAAAAGTACCTGGCATAGACACAGTAGGTACTTAATGGAGAATTGTTGAGTTAATGAGTTAATCTTCCCACCAAACCTCCTTCTTTCCCTGTGTTCATCATCTCAAAAAAAGGTACCATCATCGAGGATAATACCATCTCCCGAGGGGGTATTATCCAAGATTTGTCCCTCTCTTCAAAAATCCAAGCATCTGCCAGATCTTGTTGACTCAGCTTCCTAACTATTTTTCAAACCATCCATTTCCTGCCATCCCTCTGCCATTTCCTTGGTTCTGCCCTTCTATAACAGGCATCGCAAATGCATACAATAATACACTGAATTTGCACACTTGGAATTTTTCAGTGTCCTCTCCACCCCCACCCCACTCCACTGATCCCCAAGTCCTCCCAGCCCAGGTCCAAACCTGCTCCTTCTCTAGGGCTCCTGTTTCTGTAACTCCACTCACATCAGCCTGGCTGCCTGAGCCAGGCACTTGGGAGCCATCCTCAACTCCCCTCTCTTCCACCTCCAAGCCACTGCTGTTCCTTCTATATCACCTATCTGGTTATTTCTGAAAACTGCCCATTTCCTTTCATCCTCATGGCCACCACCCTAGTCCCGGCCACCACCCATCTTATCTGGGTTATTTTGGCAGCCCCCTCATACTAGTCTCCCTGCCTGCTGCCTGGCCCCAGCGATCTTCCTAAAACTTAAGTATGATTACGACTCTCCCACTTAAATGACTCTCCACCCTTTCTCCTGCACCCACACCCTCCCTGGTGTGTCATCCCAGCTTCCCGCCACACTCCACTTCTGCTATCGCTCAACATGCCCCCTGCCCCCCAAAAACACAGGCACACTCTGATCATGCCATACCCTTGGCCTGGGATGCCCTTCTCCCTTTTCTGCCTGCCCAATTCCTCGCCCCTCCTAGGTGAGCTCCAAGGTCACCTCCCCTGTGAAGTTTTCCCTGAACCCCTCCCCACAACTTCCCCAGCACTGTGTAATTACCATCTTGTGTGTGTGTGTGTGTGTGTGTGTGTGTCGGGGGGGGGAATTGCTGTTATTGCTGTGGCAATAACAGATCAAAAAGCAGTTTGGGGGCCCAAAGGTATGGCCTTAGTAAGTCACCTTCTGTGTATCTGGATCTGTTCCCAGAGTCCCAAGGTCAAATGGTAGAAGCATATGGCATGAAGAGGTGGAAATGGGTCTGGAAAAGAGAAGGAGAAGGGAAGAGAACCAACATCTCTGGAGCAGATTCTATATGCTCGTGCTATGTTCCCGGCTTTGAAGATACTAACTTTAATTGTCAGAGCAGCCTTGGGAACTAGGGATTTTATTTATTTATTTATTTTTAAAGTTGAAAATTGAATTCCTTATTAATATAATCATACAAAAGTTATTCAGTTTTAAACTTATAAGCCATTAGTATATTTAACATCTGACAGTATTTTATGCACAGGCAGGGATAGTGGCTATTACCAAACCTGTTGAAGACTTTGTTCTTAATATTTGGTCATTGTTTTGCTTTTTGTTTTTTTTTAAATTTTATTGTTAGTTTTAGGTGTACAGAACAATGCAATAGTTATCCTTTTCACCCTCACAAAGTAACAACCCCCCTCCCCCCTCTACAGCTAAGATGCTGAACAACAGCTCAACCTGGAGCTGGGCTGCCTGTGAGTCGCCCGCGAAGGTGTAGGCTGCAGTCCCCTGTGGCAGTGGGTTGCCATGGGCTACCGTGTGTAGCCAGCAGCCAGCGTGAGTGGCCAGCAGCTGCCATGAACGGCGGTCCAGAAGCCGGCGACTAATCTGCCTCGCCTGGGAAGAGTGCAATGATGGTGCCAACTTGGGCCAGTGAAGCAAGGTCCTCCACAACTAGACTGAAGAACAAAAGGACAGCAACTTGTCTGTTCCCCTTCCCCCAATTCCCCAATAAAAATCTTTTAAAAAACAAAAAACAAAAAAAACCTGTGCTCTTAGCCACTTCACTGACTTTTGTTAAATTATCTTTTATACATTTTCGGTAACTCACATATCCTTCAAGCCTGCTTTATTCAAAAATCCTCCTAGCTCTGCATGGTTCTAGAACAGCAAAGACTTCAGCTTTGGTTACGTATCCATCCTCCCTGCTTACCCATCTCTGAGTTTTCCCACCTCTGTCCCAATTACATGTCCTAGAAATGCTACTTCAAACGTTAGAGAGGGCTCCGAGAAAACCAAAGGCCTTTTTCTGCAGGCTTTTTCAAAAGTCTGCAGGCTTTTCAAAAATGACATCAATCGGGCGGTGGCATCAGTTAAGCTCTCGCTGTCAACATGGCAGACTCCCAGGCCCATCCTTGGTGAGTCCATCTGGTCTCAAGGCTTTAAACACCCACTGTGTACAGACCATGCCCAAGTGTACATCCCCAAGCTTGGGCCACTTATATATCCAACTGCCTTCACACTGAGATTATCTAGTCGATGTCCCCCATTTCACATGCTCAAAGCCGAACTCCTGATGTCCCTCCCCAAAACTGCTCCTCCCAGTCTCCTCACCTCAGTGAATGGCAACTTCATCTTCCAAATGCTCCAGGCAAAATCCTTG
>NW_017731671.1:294658-300257 GCF_001890085.2 Hipposideros armiger
CAGCAGCCAGCGTGAGCGGCCAGCAGCCGCAGTGAGCGGCCGTCCAGAAGCCGGCGACTGATCTGCCTCACCCGGGAAGAGTACAATGATGGTGCCAACTTTGGCCAGTGAAGCAACATCCTCCACAACTAGACTGAAGAAAAAAACGACAGCAACTTGTCTGTTCCCCTTCCCCCAACTCCCCAGCACTGTTCCCATCCCCCCAGTTCCCCAATAAAAAAAAAATCTTAAAAAAAAAAAAAAGGGACAGTGGGATGAGGGGCAAATATGTTCTTCTCCCTTCAGAATATTTTTCAGTGTTCTTTATGTCATCTTCCCAAGCTGTTATCTGCCAATCAGCATGGCTGCAGCAGCCAGTCTCCGAGGCCGAACAAAGGATTGATGGAATTTGCTGGCTCTGTGGGGAGCTGGCTGGCGGCACAGAAAGCCTCCTTGCAGACCTTATGACAAGGGGCGGGTCCAACCCCCATGCACAGCCCTTCTCGGTTCCCAGAATGTGGCTAACACATTGCATGGCTGTTTATTCTTCTGGGGTCTGGAGTTTGGAAAGGTCATGGTGCGGTGGCACAGAGTTATCTAATGTCCGGGCCACGTGTGCACTTCATAGTGTGTCAGGGCCCTTGCCCCCGCCAGATGGTCCACCCACCTGGGCGCCCATGATAGGGCCCGGAGCTCGCTCAGGCTGTTTAAACGGTTTTCAAGATCAGCAGCTGTGGTATCTTTGTTCCTCTAGCAGAAGCCTGTCTAGGATTGATTGCAAACCCGTATGACCTATATAGGGTTGTCCTGGGGAAAACAGGACCCGCTTCACAGCTTGGTTTCCCAGCATGCTATGCCCAGAGGAGAAGGAGTTCCACAGCGGAGTTCCTTGTATCCACCCCCACCCCCGGGAGCTCAGTGCCCTGAAAACAGGTGCCAACTTTAATGCTGATTCTCCCAAGTGCTGTGCTGAACCCAGTGTTTCCTTTCTCCCTTGAAAACCAGATCCAAGAAATTTTGGAAGGAGGGCCTGCCATAGTGCACTGTTTAGGGGGTGAGGTATGGAAAGAGGGGTGGGGGTGGGGTGGGGGTCTGGAAGCCCCAAGTCGTCGTCCCAGCTCTCCTCTAAGACACTTGGGGACCTTGGGACTGCCTGTACCCCAGTTGCCTCATCTACTAATGTGTCCATTCACCTCCATCTAACTCCTCAACCAATGTGCGAACACATGTTTGCCGAGCAGCCTCCCTGGGGCCTGTGAGGAGACCCAGAGCTGAACTGCCAGGGATCTCGCCCTCCGGCAGGTCACTGCAAACCATAACTAGGGTTTCAATGATCAACAATGACAGAGGGAGTCACTCTTGGGGTGGGAATCAAGAGAAAATTCTGAGAAGGGCTTTCATTTTGCTAAGAGCCTGGACAATGGGAGTCAAAGTTGGAAACAACCAGCACAAAGATGGAGGCCGGAAACAGTGCAGTTGTGTAGGAAACTTCAAGCAGTGACAAGGAGGCTGAGCTGTGAGGGGCCTTGGGGGGTGTGCTTCTCTCGCAGGGTTGCCAGGAAAGGCCTTGGAGTCTTCGACTAAAGGGTTTTTACCTACAACAGCAGAATACTTCTGACGCCAAATGTGTGGATGCCCCACAGCAAGCAATTCTCCAGTTCTCTGCAGATACCAACGGGGTGCCCTGTAATATAAGTCATTCAAACACTAACCACCCAGGGTCAGTACTCACCCCACAGGTTAAGAGCAGATTCCCACAAGACTGCCCCCTCTGCAGACACCAGTCCCAAGTAGAGGGTCCTCAGGTTACCTACACTTCTGTCCAATTTGGCTATAAATCGGAGGTTCCCATGAACCCCTCCTCAAATTCCATAATATGCTAAAACAGCTCACAGAACTCAGGGAAACACTTTACTTGCTATTGCCGGGTTATTACAAAAGATACAAATGAACAGCTAGATGAAGAGGTAATAGGGTAAGATCTAGTAGGGTCCACAGAGTGCAAGAGCTTCTGTCCCCCTGGAGTTTGGGGTGTGCCACGCTCCCAGCATGCAGATGCGTTCATCAACGCACAAGCTCTCCAGACCCCTTTGTTCAGGGTTTTTAATGGAGCTTCCATTACATAGGCACGGTTGGTTAAAAATCACTGGCCACTGGTGATTAACTCAATTCCTAGCTCTTTTTCCCTCCCCCGAGGTCCGAGTGGCAGGGCTCAACGTTCTAAACCTCTAATCACATGGTTGGTTGCTCTGGCAACCAGCCTCCAACTTGAAGTCATCTAGGGGCTTCCAGCCACCTGTCATCTCATTAACATAAACTGCAGGATACTTGGAAGGTGCTTGTTATGAGTAACAAAAGATGCTCACTCCTACCATCTCTATCACTCAGGGAAATTTCAAAGCCCTTTTGAAAGCTCTGTGCCAGGAATTAGGACCAAGTCCAAATATATATTTCTTATTACATCACGTCCCAGAGTCAGAAGACCTAGGTTCAAATCGCCAAGTTTATTTGTTGGGTGACTTGCTGAACTGGAGTTTCCTGCCTTATAAAATAAAGATGACTACAATACCTATCTCACTAGGCTGGAGTGAGAAATAAATAAGTATATGATGAAAAAGCATTCAGCAAGTGCTTGGCACACAGTAGGTGCTCAATGTGTGTTTATTATCTTTAAAAAAATTAAATTGTAATCAGGGCCTACCACAGGCCAAGTCTTTCCTTGGCACCTCATCTAATCCTTGCAATCATTCTGCCAGGTAGTCTCACTGCCATTATACAAAGGAGAGTCCTAAGGCTAAGATAGGGGAGGTGACTTATTCGGGGTCACACAGGTAACAGGATATGGGGCAGGGATTAGAATGAAGTGGGTTGAGCTCCAAATCCTGATTCTTTCCAGATTCTTCTTCAACAGAAAAAACCACCTGGCCCCTCCCAAGCCCCTTCATGGCAGAGAAGACTGCGCCTAGCCTTCTGGTATCCATTTCCCAATCTTTCGTTAGTAACAGAAACTGGAGTTGGTCACATTGCAGCTCAGTCCAAAGCCTACATTTCTTGAGCTCCCTTTTAGCTAGATGTGGTATGAGTTAAATTATAGCCAATGAGATATAAGGAGACGCATCAGGCAGAACCTCTGGAGGTCTCCTTAAAAGGGAAGGGAGGGGGCCGGCTGGCTGAGTGGCTCAGTTGGTTAAGAGCTCGCTCAAGGGTTTGAGCTCTGAGCAACAGTGGTTCGAGTCCCGGCCTGAGCTGAGCTGCCGCTGAGCTGCCAACAGGTAGCAGGATGGCTCAGCTAAACACAAAAAAATGAAAATTAAAAAAAAAGGGAAGGGCGATTGCTTGTGAGTAAATATTTGTTAATGAAAAAAAAGAAAAAAAAGAGAGATACCATCTTCCTTCCTTCCTTCCTGCTGGCTGAACTCAGTCAAAATGGCTGGAGCTCAAGCAGTCATCTTGAGTCATGTGGAACGCTGTTGGTCGGAGAGCAAGACGTTGACTCACCATCCTAGGCTGCCTCCCACTTCCCCTTCTAAATCAGCTCTTCTCTAGTAGGCCTTTCTTCCCTCAGCATTTAATCAAGTTTTATGCTCAAGTTTCCCCAGCCTGAAAGCAAAAACACCCTCCCTCAATCCCACGTTCCCTTCTCTTCGTCTTTCCAGTCCACCAGTTGGAAAGAACCCCCTATTCTCAAGGTCTCCATTTCCCAGCCATTCTTCAATTCACTGCATCTGGTGTTTGGTCCTACCATTCAACCTGAATTGCCTGGGCAATTAAAGAGGGCTATATCTAATAGACTTTCACCAGTTACCTTCTAACTAGACCTCTCAAAAGCATTTCACATTGTTGCCCAAGCCCTCCTTAGACACTCCTCACCTTGGGTTGTGCTGCCTCTGCTCCCCTGCCTTTCCAGCTGNCTAGTTGTGGAGGACGTTGCTTCACTGGCCCAAGTTGGCACCATCATTGCGCTCTTCCCGGGCAAGGCAGATCAGTCGCCGGCTTCTGGACGGCCGCCCACACGGCTGCTGGCCGCTCACGCTGGTTGCTGGCCACACACAGTAGCCCATGGCAACCCAATGCAGCAGGGGCTGCAGCCCACGCCAACACCACTGACTCACGGGCAGCCCAGCTCCAGGTTGAGCTGTTGTTCAGCATCCCAGCTGTAGAGAGCAGTGTCACTGGCCCTCACATGTGGAATCTGAACCAGGGCCCTCTGACGTCCCAAGCCAGCTCTTAACCAACGCACCACTTGGCTGGCCCACGAGACTGTTTCTGTTTACATTTTTCATTTATTCAGTTTTTTAGAATCCACGTGTAAGTGAGATTGGGAACTAGGGATTTTAAAAACAAAGGACCTAGTATATCAGATTTACAAAACTAACTAAAGGTGCATTTCAAAGCAGTGGGGGAAAGACGAGATCATTCAATAAAAGACTTCAATACAAAACTGGGTATGTATATGAAAACAGTCAAGACGGATCCCTTATAGTGTGTTAAAACTCCAAATAGAGTAAACCTGAAGGTGAATATTTATATGAATTTGGGGTTGGGAAGGTCTTTCCCTGCATAACTCAGAAAACAGAGACCATAAAGGAAAATACTGTGAGATTTGGCTTTGTAAAAATGTAAATGTTTAGCATGTCAAAAATAAATAAAATGAAAATGGAAAACTGGGAAAAATATTTCCCACGTTAGCAGGCAGAAATATAGGTTCATGATCTAAATAGACAATTCACACAGGAAGAAAGTTCTATTTTCCTAGTAATCCTAGAAATACAAATTCAATTAAACTGAGGTGTCATTTTTCATCTGCCAAATTATCAGTCATTCATTTTAATAAAATGATAGTGTCATAGGTTATCATGGGAAAGTGTATCTTAAAACTGCCCATGATAGAAACTGCCATTTTAAAGGTTATAAACAGCTTTTGCATTCTAGGGCAGGAGAGGGAGTCTGTTTACAGAGAAGACCCTCCCTTTGTTCTAGATTGTTCTGGAAAGACCACCTCCAGGGCCCTCATGGTCAGGTAGCTGTGAAGTAAAAGCTTCCTGTTGCTCTTCCGGAACCCTAAAGCCAGCTGCTTTAGACTAAGATGTCAGGTATTCTATTCAAACTGCATCTGTGGAGTTTGGACTGCTCTATGCAAGAAAATCGTGTGTGTGTGTGTGTGTGTGTGTGTGTGTGTGTGTGTGTGTGTGTGTGTCCCACTATCTGCAAATGAGGATGGCTGAGGGAGGCAGGCCGCTAGAGGGAGGCTGCCCAGGTTTAACAACGAACCACTGGCTTGAGCTGTCGGGTGGTAGGCAGTGGAGCCAGCCTGACCTTGAGATATGCAGCCAGATGTTGTGGCCTGACCAGGCCCCATAATGAGGGTAGGGGTTTACATTTCAATTTTAAATTTCCTATTATAAAAATTTCAGGGGGCTGGCTGAGTGGCGCGTTGGTTAAGAGATGGCTTGGGACACCAGCTCTGAGCACCAGGGCCCCGGTTTGGATCCCACATGAGCGCCAGTGATGCTGCGCCCTCTACAGCTTAGATGGTGAACAACAGCTCAACCTGGAGCTGGGCTGCCATGATTCGCAGGCAACAGTGTAGGCTGCAGCCCCTGCTGTAGCGGGCTGCCAT
>NW_017731671.1:304777-314074 GCF_001890085.2 Hipposideros armiger
ACTCCTCACCTTGGGTTGTGCTGCCTCTGCTCCCCTGCCTTTCCAGCTGCTCCTTCTGTCGTCTTTCCCAATTTAGCCTCTGCTCTGAGCTCCAGCCCTCTCCATCTAAAGACTGGTTTGACTTCTTTTCTTGCATCTTTCAAAAGCCCTCAAACTCATCACATCCAGACTGAACTCATGGTCATTACCTACTCCCTCCCCCAAACCTAGCTGTTCTTGCCAGAAATCTGGAGGAAGAATCTTTGACACAGCACCACCCACAACCAATCCTTGCTCAAGCATCGACAATTTCGTCTCCTAAATAAAGTCCACTCACTGCCATCAGCCAAATCAAACCACTATCAACTCTCACCTAGAACTGGCACAACAGTCCCCTAATCAGTCTTCCTGTCTCCACTCCAATCCTTTTAAAAATCTGTTTTGTACACAGTAGTCAAAGGGATCTTTCTACTAATGAGATCATGTCAATGGCTTGCTTGGATGTCCACAGCTCCCCTTTGTCCTCCAGATGAATAGCCCAACTCCTGCCTGGGGCCCCGCAAGGTCAGTCTGCCCTACGCCCCTTCATCTCACTCCCCCTCCCTCTCTTTTCCAGCCACATCTGTAATGTGCGTACTTCTTGAAGCCACAGGCTCCCTTTCCTCAGGCCTGCACTCGCTGTCCCTTCTGCCCTGGTTTTCCCTTCCCTGTTGCCAGTTAGCACTGCACTCCCATGCCTCATCCATAAACTTCTCTTCCTAGCATTTAGCACCACGTGAAAGACTTATGTATGTAAACGTCTTCCCCAATTAAAATGTTAGATTTTGAGGGACTGTTTTGCTTACTGCTTCACCGCTAAAGGACTAGGCACGGTCATCCAATGAATATTTATTGCGTGAATGAATAACTCACCTTCTGCCTTCCCCATCGTGTTCATACAGAACCTAATCCGGGGCTTTGTGAGCCCCACCTGAAAGGCATCCTGGGGAAAGTGTGCAAATAAAGATGGGCGAGGGGCATCACAAACGGAAGCCTTTCCCATTATCTCCCATTAGAGAAAAGGTGGAAAACTGCGACTGCGTGCACAGTCCCCTTCAGCCACGTCTCGCTCGGCCGCGGGGTGGCGCTGGGCGCATGCTCCCCGGCAGCGCGGTCCTCCGGGCCGGCATTAGGCCGCTCTAGCCGCACTTCTCGTCTGCTCTGCCGGGAGGCGGGCGTGCCCGCGGGGTCCCTTCAAGATGGCGGCGCAGAGGAGGAGCCTGCTGCAGAGTGTGAGGAACAGACCCGCTCTCCGGGCTGGGGGGTTGGGAGCCCGGGGTGGGGTGGCGGGGAGCATGTCGGGTGCAGGCGCGGCTCCCACCTCGTCGTGGGCCGCCTACCTGTCCCTGGCGGGACGTGACCACCGCCCTCCCCTCTCCAGGGCCGGCCCCCTCATTCCCTAGGCCGGGGGCGCGTGCGGCCCCGCGAGCTCTGCGCGTGCGCGCTGTGTGCCCGACCTTCGGGGGCTCGGATTCCTAATCCTGGAGTTCCCTATAGCGTCAAGGGCGCGTCGAGGGTGGAAACATTCTGGAGCTAGAAGGGAACATGGCCGCGCGGCAGCGGAGAGAGCAAGGGTGGTGAGCCCACCCCTGGCAGTGAGCGGTCGTGGGACGATAATCAAAGCAGCAGCAGCCACTTTTATACCGCTTACCACATCCCAGGCTTTGTGCCAGTTGCTTTACATTGTAAGTTTTCCTAACAGCCTTACAGATGAGGAAACTGAGGCATAGAGAGGTGTCATTTGCCCAAGGCCACAGAACTGGTAAGTGGCAGAGGCAGAATTAAAATCAGGCGGTCATTCCAGAAACCCTCTTAACCTCTAACTTATGCCAAAGGAATGACGAGTCAGGCAACCTGGGCTTGGGTCCTGGCTCTGTCTCTCTCTCTGCCTCAGTCCACCTCAGTTTTCTTCCCTGTAAAGTGAGAGCAGGCAGTGGGAGGATTATCTTGAGACTCACCCCTACCCCCATTCTGGGACTTCATAAGTTCTTAGCTGATGTCTTCCAGCCCCTGTATTCTCCTGACACATGTACATAGATGCACACACATGTTGGCACCATGGGCCTATCCTGACCTGCCAGGATAGGGTGCCGGTCCCACGGGCCCTCCCCAGACGTGGCAGTCTGTTGTAATTGCCTGTGGCGTTGTCTGCCTCCTGTACTGGAAAGTGAACTCCTTTGGGACTTGTGATCCACAATGAATAGTGTCATCAGCACCTACCACCACTAGGTGCCAGGCATTCAGTAAATATTTGTAAAGCAGTCAGTAAATTATTTGTAGTCAGGTCTAGTGCTCAACAGAGGCCCTCCTGCCATTGAGGGTCTTGAAGCAACAGAATTGCATATTGATGACAGGCTTTGTGTAGACTCTGAAATTGCTCATCCAGGAAAGCAGCTCCCAGTTGGGGATAGGGGGTCGCTCTCTTCCTCCCTACACCTTTGGCTGCCCCCCTTTATTTAACTACTTCTTGGCAGGTCAGCCTTGTCATTGAGTTGGTTAGGTAGGCCTGGCCCTCTTGCTTTTTAAGCACCCAGAGGTCAGGGCCCCTGTGTAAATATCCCCATTATAAACATTTCAGAAACACTGGCTGGATTGTGTGGCAAATGCTGAGAGTGACAACTGCTGAAGGCTGGCTTAGCTTGCTGAGGAGACTGGCTGCCAGCTTCCCTCCCCTGTAGGTGTGATGGAGCCCAAGGGACTTGGGTTAGATAGAAGGTGAGCTTTACTAGCTCCAGGATGTGTTCCTGGGTGGTGGTGGAATCTTTGGAAAATAGCCTAGTTAGCTTTAAGCGCATAGCTTCATCTTTTTTTTTTTTTCTTTTAAGATTTTATTGGATTGGGGAAGGGGAACAGCCAAGTTGTTGTCCTTCAGTCTTAGTTGTGGAGGGCGCAGCTAGCTCAGCTCCAAGTCCAGTCGCCATCTGGCCACCCGTTGGCAGCTCACGTCCACTCAGCTCAAGATGCCATGTTCAATCTTAATTGCGGGGGCGAGAGGGTGGTGGTGATAGCCCACCATTCCCATGCAGGAGTCGAATTAGCAACCTTGTTGAGGAGCACGTGCTCTCACCAGCTGAGCCATCCTGCCACCTGTTGGTGGCTCAGCCAGGAGCTCAGCTCTGGCACAGCTCACTGGCCCAAGCTCATAGTATCTTGATGAAAGCAAAGGGATGACGGGTGTCTACACAAGGCCCCTCCCACCCTTATGATGATCGGGACATTTCTGCTCACAGGGTATCTGAGTATGCAGGTGGTGTGCGGGGCTTGCTGTCCTGCCCTCTGCTGTCCTGAGTCGTGAGAGCAGCTCAAACATCATCATTCAGCAGATGGCTGTGAGGGCTGCTAGTCTGTGGTTACTGAGCCTGGGGATATGAAGGTGAATAAGGCATGTGCACACCCTCGCTCCATTTGCAGTCCAGCTTGGGCGAAGGAGCCATATACCACGAAAACAATGTGTAAGGTACTCGTGCCAGTGTGTGGGGGGGCTGTGGGTGGCCTGATTTGACCCGGCCAGTGGAGGCTTGCAGGGATTTGTTGACATGGTGCTGGAAGGATGTGCTGGGGCCAGGTGGCAGAGTGCTCAGTGGAATGACATCCTGAGAAGTTTCACCTGTTGTCCCCAGGCAGTGTGGTACTTTAAAAGACCTTTTGAAGAAAAAAAGAGCTTTTGAAGATAGCTTGATGTGTTCAAAAGAACCTAGTCCCTTTGCAGCCTGATAAAACAGAGTATGAATCTTGTATGGCCTTGGGCAAGTCACGGAACATTCCTGAACCTTCGTTTCCCCAACCGAGAGGACTTCCCAGAAGTGTTGTTATTGTTAAATGAACTAACATGCTACACTCCTAGCCTGGCATGGTCACACTCGAGCTGTGAAGGTCCACCTTTGGTTCTGCGACCTGTGGTTCATTCTCTCCAATGTCACCGAGCACTTGCTCTGTGGCAGGTACCGTGTAGGTGCAGGGGACACTACCCTCACTCTAAGAGGGAGACAGAAGTAAACAATGAACAAATACAGCTTATATATGGTATGATAACATCTATAACATAACATCAGGTGGTGCTGTGGAGAATAGTCTGGAATCACACACAGAATGGTAGAGGAGCCATTTCAGACTGCGTGGTAGGGGAAGACCCCAACATTTGATGAGGTGCAGTGGGGGATATGAGAGGGAGTATTCCTGCCTGAGGGAACTGGGATGCAAAGGCCTGCCTGTTTGGGGAGCAAGGCTCCCCAATGGCTGGAGTAGAGTGCTTTTTTTTTTTTTTTTACTGAGAAAATAACTTTATTTTGTTCAGTGGAGTGGGGAGGTATCCAGTCTCAGAACTTCTGGAATTGCTTCTTGGTGCCTGCAGCCTTGGTGACCTTGAGCACATTGAAGCGCACAGTCTTGCTCAGGGGTCGGCATTCACCCACTGTGACAATGTCACCGATCTGGACATCTCTGAAGCAGGGGGACAGGTGCACAGACATGTTCTTGTGACGCTTCTCAGAGCGGTTGTATTTTCGGATATAGTGGAGGTAGTCTCGGCGGATGACAGTGGTCCTCTGCATCTTCACCTTGGTTACTACGCCAGATAGGATGCGCCCCCGGATAGAAACATTACCGGTAAAGGGGCATTTCTTGTCAATGTGGGTGCCCGCAATGGCCTCCTTGGGCGTCTTGAAGCCCAGACCAATGTTCTTGTAGTACCGCAGAAGCTTCTCTTTGCCAGTTTCTCCAAGCAAGACCCTCTTCTTATTTTGAAAGATGGTCGGCTGCTTCTGGTACGCACGCTCAGTCTTTCAGCACGGGTTACTCTCCAAGACACAACAACATCCACCCAGGATTCATTCCCTATCTAATAAGTACGATTTCAAAATTAATACCCAAACAACCGGCTCCCTGGATTAACCCTTAGGACTCAGTTCTCACAGGATTAACTCTTAAGACCCAAGGCCTCCAGAAAACCACCCCATAAACCTTGAATTTAAGAAACTCCTGAAACACTTGAGCCTCCATTAAACCCAAGTGCAGATCCCCAGGAGTTAGGAGGCACTAATCTAGATTAACGCAGACACGCCTTCCTTGCCCGAATTAATCCACAGGAAATCGAGGGTGCTCAGAATTAACCCCCAAACTGGGGCGCTTTCAAGGGCAAGTCCCTGAGGCCCGGGAGGGCCCCACAACCACGGCGACTGCCTCGAGCACAAATCTGAATCTGGAGTGGAGTGCTTTGAGGAAGTGGCTGTAGCCTCTGTCGGAGGGAGCCTTGTGGATTCTATTCTAAGTGTGATGTGAGACTCCTGGCTGGTTTTGAGTAGGGGCATGATGTGGTCTGATTTGTGATTGGAGAAAGCCCTCCGTTGAGAAGCGCTTGCGAGGCAAGAGTAGAAGCCTAGGACCTGCTGAGTCGCACTCACGCGTGTCCAGATGAGCTGACAGAGGCTGGGCCAGAGCAATGGCAGAGGAGTGGTGCGAAGTGCTGGGTGCTGGCTGTATTTTGGAGGAAGAGCTGATATGATTTGCTGACAGGTCCGACGTGGGGTGCATGACAGACAAAGAAGAGTCAAGAAGTACCACGAGGTTTTGGCTGGAGCAACAGTGGCACCCTTTACTGAGGTGGGGCATCCTGGAAGAGGGGCACACCGAGGGCAGGGAGAATCAAGAGTTTGATTTTGCCTAGACTATTATTTACTTAATTTAAAAAAAAAATAAACATGAAATCAAATTTTTTTAACTTAGACATATTCTGAGCAATTATATCTATAAAATTACAGGTGCTAGCTATATATTTTTTCAAATGCACATTAAAGTAAATGTTACCCATTAAAATGGAAACACCCGTTAGGCCATCACTGACAACCATCTCATATGCTGGCAGAATGGGTCCAGCTGCTCCAGCACACAGCGCGCCACAATTATTAGTAGCCCCTTTAAGAATGTATTCGGACTATATTTGTGATGAAAACATAGAGAACCTTTGATGAAAACCCTAGCGAGAGAGGTGGGGGCCCTAGAGTGGAGTCCATCCCAGAGAAGCACGGAAGGAAAAGGGGGTCATTCAGAAAGATAGAGAAGGCAGCAGTCATCGGATGTTTTCAGCTTTTTGGGGAGCAAGAGCTGCCCCCACCCTGAGCCACCTTCCTGGGGGCATTATTCTCCCTTTCTGAGCTTCCTTTTTGCCTCTAAGGAATTTGGGTGCTTTCACCACAAAACACTCGGCCTTTTCATGCTATAATTTGATATTCAAGCTGTGGCCTGAACTTGGAACCATGCTTTGTCTACTTCTGCTGCCCCGGAGTTTGAGATGAGTCTGTGAGGACTTTACTGGACTATTTTTATGTGATGTGCTCACATATGTATATAAGGAGCTAATGCTTAAATATATGTACACAAGGTGTTTGTGACGCCCTTAACAGGTTAGATACAATTAGATCCCTATAGAAACTTTTCATACCAAAATACGAATTTTGGAAACTCCGTCACATAATCAAGTCAGAAATTTTTTTTTTTTTAAATTGGGGAAGGGGAACAGTGTTGAGGAATTGGGGAGGGGAAACCAGCCAACTTGTTGTTCTTCAGTCTTAGTTGTGAAGGACGCCAGTGGCCATCTGGCTTCCCGTTGGCAGCTTGTGGCCTCCTCTAAGCTCAAGGTGCTGTGTTCAATCTTAGTTGTGGGTGGGCATAGCCACCATCCCATGCGGGAGTCGAACTGGCAGCCTTGTTTGTTGTTAAGAGCACATGCGCTATCCACTGAGTCATCTGGGTGGCAGCTCAGCTCAAGGTGCCAAGTTCAGTCTTAGTTGCGGGCGGGCGTAGCCCACCATCGAACAGGCATTCTTGTTAGAGAATTAGGCTTTTTGAAACAGACTAATTCGTAAGCCATCAAAGAGTTAAAGCGGTCTCTGCTCACTATTGTACGCATATACTCCGCTCTGTGACGAGCCTGTGTGAGCGTCAGACGCCCCCTTCTCAGCTTCCTGGCCAACAAACGTCCTGGGTGTTGAAGTGCCACTTGCTGCTGGTTGGTGCTGGCGGGTCTGGCATTTCGGGCGTGGGAGAAAGTATGCATCAGTGTGTGCAGGGGTGGAGAGGTGGGTGGTTTGTGTGAATAGAAAATTCATGACCTTTCCAAAAATTGTTCAGAAATATGGAGGAAGGAAGCAAGAGACTTGGCAGCCTGGTGAGTTGTAATAGAATCAGCAGTGGCTGCTTGGTATAGATAATCCCCTTGGAGGTGGAGAGGAGTGGGGGAGCATGGTCGCAGCTCACCTGGCCACAGCAGTGTGAGAGTAAAACCGGAGGGCAACCGAGTCCGGGGCTTGCACTGCCTGCCTCACTCAGCCAATAGACCGACACAGGAGTTGGGCTATGGAATCAGCGTTTATTATCAGAGCACCGGTGGACTGAGAAGGCAGCGGGTTAACACCTCCAAAAACTACCTTAACATTCTCAGACTAGCCTGGGACATTTAAGGGAAAATCTGGGCGTTCCTCCAGAGGCTACATGATGGTTCCCGGGGTCTGCATGGAGCCTCTCCTCTGGCGATGTGGCTGTCCGGTGGTGTCAACAACCCAGCAACAATGATGGGAGTAGCCTGGAAAGAATGATAGATTATCAAAAGTAAGCATAAGGGTATTAGTCATAAGTTTCAGGGTATTTTCTAAAGCAGGGAACTGAGGACAGGGGACATTCCGTGCTCAAGCCGCAGGGGGACTATCTATTTCTAAGCTATAGGTCAAGGAAAGGTGAGGCCGGGGATGCGGCGAGGCCTCTACTGTGGGGGTCCTGACTGGGCCCTGCTTCAGGAGTAATATTGGGGCCACCACTGAAATTGGGGAGGACCACATACTCTCCCACCCCCACATGCGTAGAACCTCCGGAGTTCTCCACCAGTTGTTATTGAATGTTTGAGGGGCTCTGGGATCACGTTCTAAGCAGGGCCTTCCACTGAAAGAGTACTTATAAGAATCTGAGAAATTGCCCATGTGTTACTGGACCTAGGACACCATTAATTATAAGGACACATCATTATTTTATGTACTACTAAGAAAGAAAACACACTGCTAAATAACTTGCAACACACCAACTTCAGAGATATTAAAAGGTTGAAAATGCATGTCTTGGGACCTGTGAAAGAAGGTAGCTAATAAACAGTACCAGGCTACAGCATGAGAGTTGCCACAAGGCCAGTGGTTAAGGGCCAGTGAGCAGGGTGCCCGCTATGCATGGTGGGGCCATAGGGATGGATTTCTGGGAAGGGACTCCATGGCCTTGGGCAGTATTTTCCCAGAGTCTGGGACACATGCAGTGAGGTGGTTTGGTGGTGTGTGATGGTGTAAAACTCATTGTTGCATATGGAAGGAGGTCACTTGCTTTTCAGTCCTCTTTCAAACTCTGATATCAAGAGAAAGACTTGGTTTGGTCCTAGTATGTCCTTAACGCCTTTCTGATTCTTGCTAATCTCCCTTTTTTGTTAACAGAGAACAAGGCCCCAGCTCAAAGTCTACAGCAGGCAATAGGTTCAACTAGAATTTAATAAGCTTGTTTTGTTTTTTATTATCTTCAAGGTATGACAAGTAATACTGCTTTTCCATTTACATTGCTATAATACTGAAAAAATTTACATTCAAAATAAAGTCATTTGAGTAAAAGAAAATATGACCGTTTAAAGAAAATATGAAGTGGATAATTTCTCAAAGATCGTGAGTGGATGGTTGAAGTTTGGGAAACACGGGCCTCCACCACTACTCGGATTTGAGCAGGGCCTTTGGGGAAGGGTAGGACTTGGAGAGACAGAAAAGGGGGAGGCCTTGCCTCACCATGGATAATCTTTACTATGTGCTTTGGGTAATTTTTTTTTTTAATTGGGAAACTGTGTTTTTCCAGGACCCATCAGCTCCAAGTCAAATAGTTGTTTTCAATCTAGTTGTGGAAGGCGCAGCTCAGTGGCCCATGTGGGGATTGAACCGGCAACCTTGGTGTTACGAGCACTGTACTCTAACCAACTGAGCTAACTGGCCGCCCCATAATTTTTTTAAATTTCTTTATTTTAATAGCACTCCATGTTATATTGGTTAGGAACTTAACGTTTACAGAGTGCCAATTTGAAATAAGTAGAGCTTTGCTCAGCAGGGTTCATGTATATAAATAGTTGGTTCATTTTAAAGCGTGTGCTTGCTTCTGTGACTGTGCCTCTAGGGTCAGTGGCCTCTTCATTTGCAGCCCCAAAATACATTTGGCCTTTCAAGCAGAGCAAACCTCTGGTGGAGGTGTTACTTCCATCCTGTGTTTGGTGCA
>NW_017731671.1:317874-318729 GCF_001890085.2 Hipposideros armiger
GATGAGCTGCAGGCTGGGGGAAATATTTGCAAATCCCATATCCAACAAAGGACTGTTATCCAAAATATATCAAGAACTCTCAAAACAGTTAAGAAAACAAACACCCTGATTTAAAAATGGGTGTAAGACTTAGACACTTCACCAAAGAAGATATGTGGATGACAAATAAGCACATGAAGATACGCTCAGCATCCATATGTGGGGAAGTGCAAATGAAAGCCACAGTGAGAGACCACATAAGTCTTAGAATGTCTAAATTTAAAAAAAAAAAAATACCATGTGGTCAGGAGGTGGAGCACCTGGAACTCATGTGCATTGTTGGTGGGAATGCAAATAGTACAGTTTGGCAGGTTCTTAACAAAGCTAAACAGCAGAGTCGTTCCTAGGTATTTACCTTAGAGAAATGAAAAACGTTTACACAAAAACGGGCCCATGAATCTTGATAGTAACTCTCTTCATAATTACCCCCACCTGGAAAGTCCAAATGTCCTTCTGTAGATAAATGGATAAAGTGTGTTACATGCATATGATGGAATACTGCTCTGCAATAAAAAGGGACCGACTGGGTGCATAGAATGTAGTGGTAGCTGCCAGGGGCTGTGGGGGCGGGGATGGGGAGTTAGTGTTTAATGGGGACAGAGTTTCAGTGCAGGAGGATGAAAAGAGTTACAGGGATAGATGGTGGGAATGGTTGCCCAACAATGGAAATGAATGTATTTAATACCACGGAACCATACACTTAAGGTGGTAAATTTTAGGTGTGTTTTATCCCAGTAAAAAAGAGAAAAGGTTCTGTACTGCCTAATTCATTTGTGACATTCTTGTAAAGACAGTGTAGTGATGGAGTGCAGGTTG
>NW_017731671.1:319590-320571 GCF_001890085.2 Hipposideros armiger
CCAGTTAATAAAATAATGTATTCCCTAATATTACTAGCTCAACATTACGAAAATCATATTTCAAAAGAAACACTTAACATTGCAGAAGTATCCAGACACTAGCCATAAATACCTTCTGAAGAACAAGGCGCTTGTTAAGTAGATTGGCCACTGTCATATACACAGTTTTTCTAGTTTGGGAGAGCTTGTTGTTATTAAATCACCTGAGTATGGCAGCAGCAGTCAGTACAGCGTCAGCCCACTCCTGATTGCAACATTGTGGCTCCGGTTGTGAAATGCTTTTTGATGAATTGTTCCTGTGCCAGCACACACTGACATGGCACGTTCCTCAGCCATCCATTTGAGTTTGTTTCCTTCCTTGTGAAATACGAATTCACCAGCTTTTACATGTACCCCTTCATGTCGAGTGGGCCCACAATTTGCTTGGGTAATACTTATTTTTTGCTGGAAGGTATGACTTTGTGGGAAAGAGTCGAGTCCCTGGAAGCCTTCCTCTTTCCCTTGGGGGAGTTAGATAATGGCAGAGGAGGCAGAATGCATGGATGACAGGTTTTTACATCATGGGGGGCAATACATTTGTATTGTTCAGTTCAGAGGGTGAGTTCAATCGACCTTCATCTCATTTTTAATCTCAGACAGGAGTCTAGAAAGTGTAAATGTCTTCTCCCATGCTTTAAAACAGCTGGGGCACATTGGGGTGCTGAATATTGGCTCATTGACCCATCTTTTCAGGAGGAGGACACAGGACACTCCCTACTAAGGAGATGCTTCTGTGCTTCTGATTAATCTTATGCTTGATTTCATTCCAGCTGGAGCAGGAGACAGATCCTAGAAAAAGGAGCTTCTTTTGGAAATTTGTTTTGCCAGGTTGTCAGAGACATTTTTGAGGTCCTTGGTGATGAAGGTATACTAATCAGATCTAAGACCTAGAGGATGGTTGGCAACAAATCAATTTCTTGAAAAATAATTAATTCCTTGGCA
>NW_017731671.1:324056-331016 GCF_001890085.2 Hipposideros armiger
AAAAAAAAAATGCAGGTGCTCAGAGTGCACCCTAAGGAGATTTAGGAAATTCAGAATCTGTGTTTGGGCTGGGGCCTGCATAGAGGGGGTGTGTGTGCACGCACGCATGCATGCATGTGTGTTTGTGTTTAAAAATCTGTTGTCATAATTATACTGAGTGGCCTGGTTTGAGATCCGTGGGGTCGGATGGGAGTCAGATAGACAGGCAGGAGTGAGGGAGCCAGGGGTAGTAGGCGTACACAAGAAGGCTGTCCACCCAGCCTGGGGAGGGTCTTCCTGAAGGAAGACTTCCTGGAGGTGGTGACTCCAGTGCCAGAGTCCCAAAAGACGTGGAGAATTGCTTGACAATGACAAGGAGACATTCCACATGTAGGGAAATTGTAGGGTATGGACAGGGCACTGCAAGCATTTGGCACTGGTGGAGAAGCTGTGGCAGGGAGTGGATGGGAGATCTTGCACACGGTGGAGTGCGGGCGGAGGGCCGGAGGCCCCAGTGCCAGGAAGAGTGACTGTGACTAAGGCTAGTTTATAAGGTACTTCTCAGGGCGTGCGCCTAAGCTGCCTGAGTCAGTCACCTGGGAGGAGCTGCCTACAGTGCAGATATCCTGGGCCCCTCCAGGAGCAGACATTCTGGGATTGGGGCCTGAAAATCTGCAGTTTTAACCAGTGCCTGAGGGATTGGGAGTCAGAGCCACCAAAGAGTTTTCTGCCAAGAGCTTCCTTCATTGTGTTTGTGTCTTTCGTGTTGCACACCCTGGGCAGGTGTCTGTTCCTACAAGTGTCATTTTCCAGAAGGAAGCAGAACCCTCTGGGGCAAGGGTCAGCAAACTGCGGCTTGCAAACCACATGCAGCTCTTTGGGTACGTTCCGTGTCAAAAGTTTGCCAACCCCTGGAAGAGCCAATCCTGCCTCTCACAACAATTTAAAAATTATTCAAAAGCCATAAATATATTTTCACACAATCACCATTATGTGAATACTATCCTTTAAAATTTTTACACATGAAACTATGATAGTTTTATTTTCATTTTCAATTTTATTTCAGAGCCTGTGGCTCGCAAGCCACAGTTTGCTGACCCCTGGGGCGGCTCTTCCGTCTCAAAAGTTTGCCGACCCCTGTTCTGGGGGGTTCTCTAGGTCTGCTGGGTTTTTGTTGGGGAAGAAAAAGAAGGGCTCTACCCTGGAGGAGAAGGTGACACTTCCATGGTTTTCTGGTGTCCTCCCCAGGAGCAACAGCCAAGCTGGACAGATGACCTGCCGCTCTGCCACCTCTCTGGGGTGGGCTCAGCCTCCAACCGTAGCTACTCTGCTGATGGCAAGGGCACTGAGAGCCATCCGCTGGAGGACAGCTGGCTCAAGTTCAGGTGAGAGTGTCAGGAGGGCTGTCCTGGGCACTGGAAGTAGGTTCGCAAGCAAGAAGAGGCAGCAGTTTTGCAACTGTATTGCATGGGCCTTGCCAGTGAGGTGTGGCCCGTGGGAGGTGGCATCCGTTGCTGTCCCTTCCACTCTAGACCTCAACCAGCCTAGGGCCTGCTACAGGGGGACTACAGTGGGATGGGGAGCATCCCCAAAGGTCATGGCCAGAGTGAAGTGATGGTCAAAGTCGGGACACCCGGCTAGGCACCTGAAACCGCAGCTGCTCTATCTTTGGTCTCCCCTAATTCCTTTCCCTTCTCCCCCATCCACTCTGGCACTGCCGTCACTCTTCTGTGAGCCCCTCATCTCAGGCTGTCTCCTGCCTCTTTCTGTCTCTTGTCAGGAGTGAGAACAACTGCTTCCTGTATGGGGTCTTCAATGGCTACGATGGGAACCGGGTGACCAACTTCGTGGCCCAGCGGCTGTCCGCAGAGCTCCTGCTGGGCCAGCTCAATGCCGAGCACACAGATGCTGACGTGCGGCGTGTACTGCTGCAGGTACTGGTGCTCGGCCCCGCAGACCCAGCCTGGGTGGGTCATGTTGCCCGGAACTTGGCCCTGCTAACTGTAGAGTGTGGTGTTAGCCAGGGCTAGTATGAGGACCCAGCTCCAGGAGCATCTCTCAGCGGCAGGGGCGCCCTGCTTCCTGGAGTGCAGGAGCAGGCAGTTGGCAGCGGCCCTTCCCCACAACTGGGTTGGCTCTGGAGGAGATAGTCCCAGGGAATGGGGAGTCAGGGACAGAACCATGGACAAAGGGGTGTAGTGGGCGGGCTGATCTAGGGTCATCAGGATGGCCCCTTTCAGGTGTGGCTCAAGTGCTCAGCCTCCAGCCGCTGCCGGCACCCTGGGCCTCACCTCCTCACTTACGGTTGGCTGGTGCTCCTTTGCCAGCTCTGCATTTCCGCTTGCTGCTGTTTGGGAGATTTTCTCCCTGGCACCTCCTGTTGGAACCATGTCTGGAGTTTTGAGGAACCATTCCTGTTCCTCAAAAACCGTCCCCAGCCCTTTATTTTCCTGCCTCAGCGCTGGAGGGCCAGAGCACCCTGCCCAGCCACAGGGCCCTGTGCCAGTGGCTCTCAGCTGGTCCCCCAGGAAAGGCAGCAGCGTGCCCAGTGTCGAGCAGCCAGCAGGCTGTGGTAATGACACTAGCTGTCGCTGACCTAGACTTACTCTGAGCCAGGTACTGAGTGCTCGGTCACCAGCAGAACAACACGTACCTCTGTTCATAGATGAAGAGACCGAGACTGCTACCTGGCAAGCGGCAGAGCCGGAGCTCACCTTCAGGTGGCCTGATTCTAAACCTGTGTGTGCTCTTAACCTCGCTGGTCACTCCTCAGTGCCACGTGCAAAGCCCCGTTACACGATGACCTGCGCGTGATACAGTGTATTGCTACTAACTGGGTGTTTCAGCAGCAGGTGTTTTGGTGGCCTTTGTCCTGACCCCTGTCCCTGTCCTCTTCGTGTCCCCAGGCCTTCGATGTGGTGGAGAGGAGCTTCCTGGAGTCCATCGATGATGCTTTAGCTGAGAAGGCCAGCCTTCAGTCCCAGCTGCCAGAGGTGATCCCCCAGCCTGCTCCCTGGGAGAAGCATCTCAAGGCCAGCTTTTCTAGGAGCGAGGATTCATCTGCCATGTCACTCTCAGGCCACTGATCCTGTCGGGCCAGAGCAGCAGGAGTTAGGGCGACAGTTCCTGACAGTGGGTTCCCCTTCAAGGGGCCCCCCTGGCCTGCTGTCGGCAGCTTTCCTCAGGCTCATCACGGGGCGGGCAGTGAAGGTTGTGAGGAAGGGCCCTTCAGGTCCGTCCTTGACCGGAATCTGTCCACAGCCTTGTCACCTACCTGCTCACACCACCCACCAGCACGTTCAGAGCCGACGGGACAAGTTCGGTCTTCTCCAGCTTTCCTGGAGGAGCCTGCTGGCCACGCCCTCAGACCCCTGCTCTGAAGGGAGGGGAGGGGAGGGGAGGTGGTCTCTGCAGACCCGGCCTGCTCTGACCCCCAGTGATGGCTTATAGGGGGTCCCCCAGCACCAGCTGCCTCCTCAATATCAGAAGATCCTCGAAAGACTCAAGGTGTTGGAGAGGGAGATTTCAGGAGGGGCCATGGCCGTCGTGGCGGTCCTTCTCAACAACAAGCTTTACGTCGCCAACGTAGGTGAGCCACCTGTCTGCCCCAGGGCGGGGAGGGCTGGGAGAGAAGGTCAGCTTTGGGGTTCTGTGCGTTCTCTGGACAGTCTGCTTTCCAGACATGTGGACTCCAGCCCGATTCTGCCAAGGTCACTGAATGGGTTTCCTTGTTACTCCACAAGTCTTGGGGAGAATTGGAAATACTGGCTGGGAGGCCGGCGCCCGGCTTTAGTCCCCATGCTGCCCCTGGCTGTGGTCTTGGAGGAGTTGTCGCCTGTCTGGGTCTCCTCAGTGGCTTCCTCTTTTGGAAGAGGTTGCTGGCTGTGGAAGACCCACTTGGCATCCCATGATGGGCTGGGTGTGGGCCACAGGTGAGGGGCCACTGGGACGTTTTGTGGGATTTGCGGGCAAAGAAGGGGGCCATCTGGGACCCTGAGAAAGCCGTGCCCCCAGGGTACAGATGACTGTGGGAGCCCTGTAGAGACCCCACTGGTAATTTCCCTCTTTTCTTCTTCCTGTCCTTCAGAGTTCATTATGGGAAAAATACAAAAATGTAAAAAAAATGCAGTGACTAGCATTTAATGAACCCTCGTGTGCGTAGCCCCAGCCCTAACAGTTCTTTTCTCGTGGCCAGTCTCATGTAATCTACTGCCCTTTGTCCCCTCATTGTTGTGAAGCAAACCCCAGACATCGTGGCACGGTATCTGTAAATATTTCAGTACATCTCCTTAGAGAAGAGGTCTCTTACTAACATCATAATCATCCTAGGGTGGCACCAGGAAAGTTTGACCCAATTCCTTAATATCACCAGCTCTCCTTGACAGGTGACTCACCAGTGGTCTGAGCCTATTTTCTTTGCTTGTTTCAAGGATTTCCACATGTGAGATGCCTGCCTTCTCTCCCTCTCTCTTCTCTCTCTTCAAAGCATGCCCTTTTCTTCCTGTTCTCAGTCTTGGCTCAGCTGCTCCAATTCTGCTGCAGGTACAAACCGTGCGCTTTTATGCAAATCCACGGTGGACGGGCTGCAGGTGACACAGCTGAACATGGACCACACCACAGAGAATGAGGATGAGCTCTTCCGCCTCTCACAGCTGGGTGAGTGGGGGACAGGGGCCAAGGGCAGCCGTGGGCCGGCGACCTCTGTGGCTTCCCCTTGCCTTGCCCTCTTCCTGTGGTCATGTAGAGAGAGGCGTGAAGTGGATGGGCTGTGAGTTTGGGCTTGGGGCCAGCCTGCTGGGGTTGAGTCCCAGCTCTGTGGCTTACTAGTTGGTGATGTTTGGAACTAACTCAAGTTTCCTGTGCCTCAGTTTCCCCATCTCTGTAATGAGATAATAGTAACACCTACCTCAGGGTGCGGTGAGGACGTAAAGAGTTAAAGTGTGTAAAATGCTTCTAAGAGTACCTGGCGTGCTCATTGTTGGTGGAGACAGAGAGGCCAAAGAAGTCCTGAGATCAGCCGCTGCCGCGGCCACCCCTCCCTTCCCCGGCAACTGTGCGGGGCATTGCCGGATCTGACCAAGCGTGGAGGAGGGGCTCCGAGTGAGGGGGTGTTCTGATGGGGATGAGGACTGGGGGACATTGGTTTAGCCACTCTCCAAGGTGTCTCGTGTGACTTCATTTCCTGTTCAGTGGGCCCTCGGTGCCTAATTTCGTGGATGTGTCTGTGGCCCCTTCTTTTTATCCTATAGTATGAACAAGGTCTGGAGTTGTCATTTTTTCTCCACCTGGTAGGTTTGGACGCAGGAAAGATCAAGCAAGTGGGGATCATCTGCGGGCAGGAGAGCACCAGGCGCATTGGGGATTACAAGGTCAAATACGGCTACACTGACATCGACCTGCTCAGGTAGGTAGCCGGCGCAGCTGTGCCCCGCGTGGGGCAGAAGCAGATTTTAGGCTCTAGGGACAGAAGGTGGGGTTGAGGTAGCTCAGAGACGACTCTTCCTCCCAGAGAGGCTGGTGTGGGACCTAGACCAGCAGGCTCCGAGTCAGGGTTCTGTAGAGCTAGGCTGGCAAGGGGTCAAGTTGGGAGCTGGGCCAAAGCCAAGGGCAGCAACCAGTGCTGTAGAACCTGGCAGGAAAGGACAGGGTTGGCCAGAGCTGCCTGGTGTGGCTAAGGACGGGCCAAAGGCCTGTTGGTCAGTGCTGTCCATGGCTGGAGCCAGAGCAGAGGTGTGAGACGAAGCGTGCATTTCCCTCCAGGGACACTTCCTTCTGGCTGCCGCCCAGTGCTCGTAGCAGCAAATGGGCAATGATAATAGCTGTGAACCTTCTTTGTGCCAGCCGTTGAACAGCTCTGTACATGCGTTCTCTTATTCAGTCTTCACTCGGTCCTAGGAGCTAGGTGCTGTTATTGCCTCAGAGGTATTTTCATATGAGAATTGATACATTAGGTAGCCTGCCTGGGCACAGGGCTAGTTGTGGGCTGAGGCAGGACTTAAACCCAGGCAACCTGAATTCTGAGCACACATCCTAACCCGGAGCGCGCGCGCGTGNTTATTTGTTGTATTACATGTTCAAAGTCTCTCTCCCTAGAAAGGAGGCTTCAAACAAGGACTCTGTTGTTTACTCTGTCCCCAGTACCTAAAATAATGCCAGCCTTTTGTAAATGTGGAATAAATATCTATTGAATGAATGCATGTTTGAATTGCATATACTGTGCTCTAATTGCATAATGTCATGTGTGGGTTCCAAAGGCTTAAATTCATACTTATGTTAGGAAAGCCATTCATATTGCTTTAAAATGAGACAGGTCAAGATTAGAGCTAGAAGCAATTTTGTGTTACTGTGAAGTGGTTTTTCTTTTGCTGGAGCTTCACCTGAAAGTGTTAAATGCCCGTTATTCAGGAGCTGAGCAGAATTTCAGGTTTTTGCTGTTTCTTTTCCCTTAGTATGTTTCAGTCATGTTTTTTGTTTTCAAAGGCTACTAGTAAGCATTAGTAGCTTTCAGCCTTTGTGTAAATTAAAAACAAAAAAGACCTATAAAGAAGATGAAGTAAGTTTAGAGACGTACCATGTTGATGGATTGCAAGATTGAACATACTAAAGAACTCATGTCTCCTCAAATTTATCTATAAATGTCAAAGATCCAATGAAAATTGCAGCAAGGTTTTCTTGTAGATACAGACAAGCTGATTTAAAAATTTATATTGAAAAGCAAAGGAACTAGAATAGCCAAAACAATTCTGAAAAAGAATAAAGTTAGAGGAATCACACTACTTGATTTTCACTTACTGTATAAAGTGACAGTAATCAAGAGCATGGAATTGGTGGAGGGGTCTGGTCCATAGATCAATGGGACAGAATAGAATCCAGAAATAGAGCCACACAAAGTCTGGCCAGTTAGTTTTTGACAAAGGAGCAAAGGTAATTTAACGGAGAAAGGGTAGTCTTTTCAACAAACGGTGTTGGAACAATTGGACA
>NW_017731671.1:339196-357584 GCF_001890085.2 Hipposideros armiger
AAGTACACATGTGGTTTTAAACAATGCACACAGTGCCGTGCAAAGTATGTCTTCCCCCCACCCCAGGTCCCAACTCCTTCCCCAGAAGCCCCCCAGAGTCTCTGCACCTGCACGTGTGCGCGTGCATGTGTGTGTGTGTGTGTGTGTGTTTGGTGGGGGCGGGTATCCTTTTCAAAACACACAGGTGCAAGCCTACCCTTCCCAGTGTCCTGCACTCTCTTTCTCCACGAGGTGCCCATTCCTGCATTTCTGCACACCTCCCATGCAGGCTGGCAGCATTCCTGGTCCAGCTGCTGGCATTCCAGCTGTGGCTGTGTCCGCATTCAGAGGCCCCTACTGATGGGCCGTCAGGCTGTTTCAAGACTTGGCTCTTCCAAATACTGTTGCCACTTGTAGCTCTGATAGGGCATCAGAAAATGACCTCAGTGCAGACCGAGCATGGAGGTGGGGTCTGAGCCGGCCTGACCTTTGTTTGGAGGAACCCAAGAGGAGTGGGCTTTTAAAAGAGAGCCCTGCCCTCTCACTGCCCCATCCTCCCCCCACCTGCCCAGGCTCTGTGGACAGGAAATGCAGTGTGGGGCCAGATGGGGCACTTGACCTTTGCCCTCCTGACCCCAGCTGCCCTCTAGCTTTTCTAGCCCTTGGAGCTTGATTTTAGTAGCTGCCCTCAGAAGACGGGTCTGTTTTTCTGGTTTTCTCTTTGCTCTTTCTTTTCCTTTTGTCAGATGTGTGTTTTTTATATTCTGGGGTAGATGCTTCGCCTCTTAGCAGAATAAGTGTCCCCTGCGGGCCATTCCAAGCACAGCTCTCCCCTCCACTCTCTACCCCCAGCGCTGCCAAGTCCAAGCCAATCATCGCGGAGCCCGAAATCCACGGCGCACAGCCCCTGGATGGGGTGACTGGCTTCCTGGTGCTGATGTCCGAGGGGCTGTACAAGGCCCTGGAGGCAGCCCACGGGCCTGGGCAGGCCAACCAGGTGAGCTGGGCCCGAGCAGAGTGCGGCTGGCCAGCCTGCAGGGTGGCGTGCTCCCCTGGGGACCCAGCCAGCCCTCCTGCTCAGCGCCCAAGTGCTCAGGGACCCAGAGCTTTGATTCTCAAATGTCATCACCAGACACATTCTCAGGGTTCAAAGCTGGGGAAGGAAAAGCCCAGAGCTCCAAGAACACCCATCCCACCCAAAGCTTTGCTCCTGGGCTGGAAGCAGTGTCAGGGTGAGGTGGGCGTGAGTGTCCACGGGCACGCGTTGCTCGGGAGACTGTTGTAGAAGGGCCCCGGGCCGTGGAGGAGAGTGCAGGAGCAGTGCGGCCTGCCACACAGAGCACTGGCCAAGGAGTCATGCCGGCCACATCTAGTTCCAGTCCACCATGTCCTTTTCTTCCTTCTCAGCTGCGGATAATTTACAGCCTGCTCTCGTCTCTAAGATGAGGGTGATATCATCTGCCTCTGTGGGATTGTGGTGAGGGCTCGGTGTGATAAACGTAGGTCCTCAGCTGGTGGGGACCCACGCCTTGTAGGACATGTCAGACAGTCATCACTAAAGTGGTCAGTTCAAGGATGGTTTTAAAGGGAAGCTGCCTTTAACCTGACTCTGAATTGCTGGGTTGGTCAGATACGTTCAGGTCATGTTTCTCTTTACGTCTGTGACTCTTGTAAGAAGCTAAGCTTTTTTGTTTTGTCCTTCCTGATTAAAAATTATGAGGAAAATGTCTTATGTGCCTAATTGTCTCCTGATACCTGTGTTCAGGGGTTTTCACCTATTTTATCTTATCATTCCTTCCAGTAGCACTGTAACCTAGAGGGGGCAGCAACTCACCATCACAGCCAGTTAGGGAACCTGGGTCTCACAGAGTTCAGGGTCACGTTTGAGGTGACATAGCTGGTCATTGTGGGAGCTGAGCCCACTCTGACTGGCCCTAGGCCATTTCCTGTTACCTGCCCCTGTTCCCCTACCTCCAAGAGACTCTGGTCAGCCAGCACATAGGGAATTTTGTGTTTGTTTTTTATCTTATTGTCAGTGTGATTTGTTTTTTATTTTCTTTGGTTTTCACGATAGAATTATACACTGGCTTCCACTGGGCTCTAGAATACACTGGACAGTGGACCTCTCTAAGGGCCTTAAGGAACCCTGTCTTCATTTTGTATCCTCATTTTCTGACAAAATTGGCTTATCATAGCCTACAATAAGTTTGTTCTAGAAAAGAAAGCTTAATAATAATGATAATTTATACTGGGCTTTTTAGTAATCCCCAGAGTGCCCTCACATCCTTTATGTTATTTAATCCTTATAGTAACCCAGTAAGGTGGATATTATCTCCATTTTATTGGTGTGAAAGCCAACAATCAGATCACAGGGTCACACATATTCTAATGAGAAAGTTCCAGAAGGATTACCCTGAACACCTTTGAAAAGCTCAGATTGCAGGCGTGGCTGGTAGGGACTTCCTTCACCTGCTTGGCCAGTGACCCCTAAGTGTTGGGATTAGGCTCTGGAGTTGTGGCCCACTGTCCCCGGGACCCCTTGTTCCTCACCAGGTTTAAACCCCCATCCCCACCCCCAGGAGATTGCTGCCATGATTGACACTGAGTTCGCCAAGCAGACATCCCTGGATGCTGTGGCCCAGGCCGTGGTGGACCGGGTGAAGCGTATCCACAGTGACACCTTTGCCAGTGGCGGGGAGCGCGCCAAGTTCTGCCCGAGGCACGAGGACATGACCCTGCTGGTGAGGAACTTTGGCTACCCTCTGGGCGAAATGAGCCAGCCCACAGCATCCCAGGCCCCAGGTGAGCATGCAGTGCAGACCGGGAGCCGCCTGGGAGGCCATCGGGGCTGGGTGGATGCACAGTAGTTGAGGCTGGGGGCTGCCTGGAATGGAGGTGGAGTCAGGAGGCCTATGGCTCTGATCTGGGCGCTCTGACTTTCAAGGTCTCTGAGCTGCCTTTGTTTGTTTTCCCTTTTGTCTGTGAAATGAGGAAATGCCATCTGCCCTAGCTGCCTCCCAGAGGACCTCAGTGCAAAGTGCTTGCAGAGCCGCCAGGCCACACGATAGGGACGATGGCTTCCACTGGCTGAGGGCCTACTCTGTGTCCGGCACTCAACCCACACGTTTTCTGTAGTCCTCATTAACAACCCCGAAGAAGATGGCACCCCTTTTTACAGAAAGGAAAACTGAGGCTCTGGAAGGAAGAGACCTAGGCAAGGCTAGGCATGTGGACAGAAGGTCCCCAAAGCCTGGTTCTGTCCCTGGGCCATGTCAGGGCAAACGCAAGATGCTTTGCTTTCTGCCTTTTTAGTTCTTGAGTCACGTTGCTCAGGAAGTGACACAGTCTGCACTCCCTCCCCATGCTGCTCAGCGTCCAGACAGTTAGTCCTGGGGCTGCATTTCTTCTTTCTTTTTTCAAACAAGCCTTAGCACTCAGGCATGCCCAGATGGACTTGCTCTCCCGCAGACACCAGGGTTAGGAGGCTCTCTAGCGTTGTTGTTTGTGCAACCTATTTTTGTTGGGCCAGCCTCAACTAGGCGCTCAGTCATCCTCTCGGATTAAAGCATTGTTACGGGAAACCAGGCAGTAACCCTTTTGTCCTGACAGCTCAGCACTTGATTCTCCTCCAGCTTTGAGCACCAGCAGTGCTGTGCTGCCAAGTAGAAGCCCCTGCAGGGCCTGGAAGAGTCTCTGCCATGGGACCCTCCTTATCCATCCCAAGGGGCAGAAGGCCAAGCTGCAGCTTGGGGAGCCAGGCTGGGACACCGCCTCCCCTTGCAGCCCTCAGACACCGCCCCCGTCAGGCCCTGCAGCAGCCTTGTCCCACCACCCCTGCCACTTGCTGTGGCCCACCACTCTCTTCCTCCCAAAGCCGCAGGAGGACGCGTATACCCTGTGTCCGTGCCATACTCGAGCACCCAGAGCACCAGCAAGACCAGCGTGACCCTCTCTCTCGTCATGCCCTCGCAGGGCCAGCTGGTCAATGGAGCCCACAGCGCTTCCACCCTGGACGAAGCCACTCCCACCCTCACCAAGTAAGCCCTCACCCCCACCCCAGCCCTTCTCAGGCCTGCTTCCTGGGGACAGCCCTTGTACCTGAATAGGAATGCCACAGGACCAAGTCTTGTAGCTGAGTGACTTGGATGAGATGCCCTGGGGTCTTGTACCCCTGAAATGCTCCCCCCGCTTCCTGGGAGGCTTCCCTAGAGGCTGGGGCAGGAAAGGGAAGCACTGCAGGTTCCCGAACAGCTCACTGAAGCTGGACCTAGGAGGGGTGCAGGTTTCCCAGGGCAGAGCGGTGAGGCAGGAAGGGAGGGGACAGGAAGCTGATGCTGACAGCCTGCTGGTCACATTTCCCTTCTGGTCCCATGTATTCGTTTTGAATAGGAAGGTTCTCTTGTTCTCTCTTCTCCTGTCTTGGAGTATGTGATGTAGGGTGGCCTCCCAGATGGCATCCATGCTTGGGGGACATTGTTTGACCTGTACTGGCTTGTCAGAGCCAATTTTAGCTTTGAAGTGAGTTCTCTAGTTTAAGGCAGAGGGTGGGGGTGGGGGGCTGGCGCACGGGTGGGCAGCAGGGGGTCTGGAGCCTGGGGTTGGGGCAGGCAGGCTCCCTCACTGCAGACCTGCCACAGGTCTGATGTCCACCCCACCCCCTTCACTTCTGTGGAATGTATCCCCCCACCTTCCCACCACACCAGGAGATCAGGATCTGATTTCCACATTCCAGCCCTGCAGGAATAATAGAGATGCCACACCCAGCCCACTCAAAAGATGTGGCCAATTGGAAAGGTCATCAGGAAAAGAGTGGCTCTGTTTCCCTCTACCGGGAAGGGGGCCTTCCCTTTTTCCTGCCCCCATGCCTCTGCTGCCGCCACCACTGTGGGCTGGAGGGACCTGCCAGGCAGTTGAATGATAGGCATCCCTAGTGAGTGCAGTAGGGGTGGCCCTCCCACCCCTGCAGGGCTGCCCAGAGGAAGCCACCAGCTGTGTCCACAGAGGCAGAGGTGCTAGCAGTGGTCCCAGACCAGGCAGGAGAGCTAGCCATCCTTCTGTGCCTCTAACTCCCTGGGCCCCTGAAAGCCCCTGCCCTCCATCCCGCACCTGAGCAGTAGATGGGCCCTGCTGTGGACTGGCCCGGTGCTGGGTGCTGGGAGTTTGTGTGGAATGGTGGGCTAGCCGGTATTTCCCAGCTATTCCATGCTCTGTGACAAAGTGTGGGTGCCCTGGGAGCTCTGAGAACACGGGGGACCCATCCCCACCCAGCCAGTGAGCGGGCAATGAGAAGGAGGGAGTAAGGACGGTTTTCTGGGAGAACAGCCCTGGCCCGCCTGCCAAAGGTGAGGTTTGGATCTGGAGATTGGAATGCGTGCGCACTCAGCGCAGCTCTGAGGGTGGAAACGTTCCGGGTCCTGTGCAGTAGCCACCAGCCACGTGTGGCTATCGAGCACCGGAACTGAGTGACCCATTTTAATTCTGGTTATTTAAATAGCCACATATAGCTAGAGCTTTAAAACCACATTTGACGTTTTATCTCCTCCTGAGGACGTGTGTCTGGGCTGGCTCTTAGAGTCACCTTTGTCAGAGAGGCCTGTGGCCTGTGGCAGGGGCCACCCTGTCCTCAGGCTGGAAGGCAAGGCCCCTCATTGGCTCTGTCATCCCCACAGCCAGAGCCCGACCCTGACCTTGCAGTCCACCAACACGCACACCCAGAGCAGCAGCTCCAGCTCGGATGGAGGGCTCTTCCGCTCCCGGCCTGCCCACTCGCTCCCGCCTGGCGAGGATGGCCGTGTTGAGCCCTATGTGGACTTCGCTGAGTTTTACCGCCTCTGGAGCGTGGACCACGGGGAGCAGAGCGTGATGACGGCACCATAGTCCCCTGCCGGGGAGTGCAGCCCGAGCGAGATCTTGCACGGGGACAAGGGGCTCACCTCTGGGGCAGGATGGTTTTTGTCCTGCCAATTAACCTGTGCCGTGGGGGCCAGTGGGGGCCCAGTCAGCCCTCAGTCTGCACCATACTCTCACCCCCAGCTCTTGGTGCTGTACAAATATCCTCCCAGAGAGCGCCAGTGCAGATGGACCCCTTGGGGATACCTTGTCACTACACAGGGCTGGAGGCCACGCCCTCAGGCAGCCAGGACCACCGCTGTTTCTCAGAACGAGGGGCTGGCCTGGAAGCTCACGTGTGGGGCAGAATGTGAAGAGGTTCTCCTGTGACCCTGCATGTCACAGGCCCAGCAGCCACTGCTTTCTCCAGGCCACGCCCCTCTGGCCACCACCTCCCCTGGAAGAGCCTGTGGCCCCTGCTAGTGCCCCTCCCCACTGGGTGGTGCTTCCCCTTCTCCATCCTCTAGAGCGGAGGAGCGGAGTCCAGGTTGGTGTGTGAACCTTTGAAGCCTGCAGCCGCCCCTGGGCCCATCTTGGGTCCGCAGGCTTGTCAGTGGTAACCGGTCAGGAAGACCAGGGAAGTGTTGGCCTAGGATGCCTGCAGAGGGCAGGCTGGCCTGGGTTCTGAGTTAGAACGTCTTACACGCGTTCTCTACCTTCTGTGGGCAGGGGTGCCGCCAGGCCCATCGGCAGGGTTGTGTTCCTGTTTTCAGAGGAGAACCAGGCCCAGGAGACTCACAACTTGCCCAAGTTACACGGTCCAGTCCATGGGGGAGCAGAACAGACCTTCTATGAGGCCCCCAGGCCTCCCAGATTCTGCGTCCCCCTCCCCAGTTCCCACCTCCTGCCCCACGAGGCCCCAGACACAGCTCACCAGCGGTAGGCCTCTGTGTGCAGCCTCCGATGTGCTTAGACTCTGAAAAGTCAAGGCGGATTCCAAGGCCCTGCTCGCCCTCTGGCCCCGGAATACGGTTCCCTAGGGAAGGGCGGCACAAGCAGAAGAAAAGCGAGTCTTGGCAGAGCCCTCACGCCCCTCCACTAGGAAGCCATGTCTGTTCTTCAGGTGAACGGATTTAAAATTAGTCACAAAGGCTAGGGAACAAAGGGAATTCTCTTCCAAGAATGTCTCAGTGATGCTGTTTCATCTCTAGAAATAGAGCTCTTTTTTACCACAGTAAAGAAATAATAAATGGTGGTATTAAACGTGAAGGTGTTAATAGTGCTTTTATTATTGGCTCGTGTGACACAGCAGCCCTTACAGGTGGATGCACCTCCTGCCCTCCAGCTCCCCAGGCTGGGGATGGCGGCGCTGGGGTGTGAACCTGGCCTCCTGACTGGCCCCAGGGCTTCCGCCCTCAGCCCAAGGGGAGAGCCCAGCGTTGTCTGGCTTCCCTCCAGGTCCCCATACATCTGGAGAGGGTGACAGTTCCCGCTGCAGGCCAGGGCCTCCAGGCCCCGTGGGCAACGGTGCGGCTGTGGTGTCATCCCCATTCTCCCTGACTGCGAGAGGCTCAGTCAGAGGCTCTGGTCACCAGGACAAAGCTCTCACTCACCAATTAGTGGACTTTCAGGGGGCTCCTTTGCTTTATTTGGGTTTTGTTTGGGTGGAGGATGTTCTATAGATAGCAGTCCATTAAAGTGCCTCTTCCTGCTTTTGGGGACTTAAGAACTTCTCTCACAAGAGAGTCTGTGACTAAAGCTGAAACTCCCTAGGGTTTAGGAACAAAGCCAAGCTCAGCATTTGGGTGGTGGGCTCCCAGATGCCTCCCCTTACTCTGTTGGGAAGGGCCACCAAGGGGGCTCCCTCGGCAAAACTGCCTTTCAGGATCTGTCCCCTCACAAAGTTCTGACAACCACTGCTAGCCTGAGCCCATCTGTGTCACGACCCGCATGACATGAGCAGTGGGAGAAAGAGAGGGGGCGGCAAAGGGTTAAGAAGTAAAAGAAACAGCAGCCAAGAGTTAAATGAGCGTGGGGCCAAGGGTCTCCTGCCTCGTGGACTAAGAGCCCGAATCGGCTGACACACCGCTTTTATTTCTCCACCCACCCGGAAGTAGCATTGTTCTCTCCACAGTCTGTGAGTCTCATTCCTGAGAATTTACTCAAGCCAGATTACCCATGCCTGCAAGCTGCTGTTACCAAGAGTCCGCACACGGAGATAAGACAGATGCTCTGCCTTTACACACCCTATAGGCAAATGACCCCAGGAAGATAAGATTATTGTGCTGAGGACAGATACTAGCACAACATCAGGTCACTTCCCAAGCAGGTTGAGGGAAGGAATGGAGCTATAGAGGTAGAAAACCTCCAGTCTTTTTAGGGGGCGAGTGAGGGCTCATGCCCACCTCCATCAGCCCCAAGATTTCTCCTAATGGCCTCCACCCGACCGTGTCTGTCTTAGGTTGTTCTTCCCACGAGGAATCTTACCCGTCAGTGACTAACCAGCCATCCTTTGGAGCCAAACAGGGAGATACAAGGTATATGAGCACTGTCCTCAAAAGGGTCAGTTTAGGGTTAAGCGCGGGGGGGACAGATGGCTGGACAGCTGTGTGGCAACACATCTGGAGTTATGGTGTCAGCCCAGCACCCCAAGAGGGAGGTGGTGGGTGTACCATTTCTCAGATGAGTGACTGAGGCACAGACAGGTGGGGGGCATAGTCCCCAGCACAAATGGCCCTGTCTAACCCCTAGGCCCCAGGGCCTCTCCTAGCACCCGCTTTGCTCTAGGTGTGGGGGCAGAGCACTGCCCTGCTGGTTCTGTGTCCCCTGTCCCCTGGCCTCTGTGTCATTCAGCTCCATTTGAGCCTGCCTCCTGGGGGCGAGAGGGGCACTGTTTCAGCCTCCAGGTTCCCTGTGGCAGGCGGAGGAAGATGTGGAGCAGAGGAAGCTTAGGAGTCTGTTTTAGGACTTAAGAAGTGACAAGGGTCAGGACAAGGAAAAGAACCCAAGCAACCAGGCAAAGCTGCGCAGCGATGGGCCAGTCACCAGCCCTGTCTGACACACAAGGGGGCGGGACTACCGCCACCAAGCCAGGAGCCAGCTGCAGCCCCTCTCCAGCCTTTCGCCCCTCCCCGAGGCGTCAGTGGGGAGGGCTTCCAGTTTCCCTGAGGCCGGATCAAATAGAACCAGAGAAGCCCAGCCACCGCCCGCTGCCTGTGCCCACTTGTCCCCTGAAGACACCTGCTTCCCTCACAGGACAGGACTCATTCACAGGCTTGATGGAGGCCTTGGCCTGGGTCAGACCAGACGGGTGAGGCCAGGCTTTCTGGAACCACTGCTTGTCCTAGGCCAGAGGCTGGTGGGCAGCAGTGCGGACATCCGGCAGTGCCAGGAACTCCATGGACACCCTTGGGCCATCTTCACTAGGGTTTGTGCTAGTGTTTCCAGCCCTCATCGGGTTCTCTAATTCTCATGACTCAGCCCTTACACTTTTGGGGGGCATCCCCATCATTGGTGCTTTGGCAATGAGACATTGACATCATAGGGAATGACCTTACCCTTCACTCCGTTAGCTCCTGTCACTCAGGCTTCAGCACCTGAGAGAGGCCTTGCTTGGTCCCACCCTGGCCACACCTGACCCATCTCCCTGTTTAATCTGCTTCACAGAAACTCGCTGTCTGACATTTTTTGCTAATTTATTTGTGTGTGTCTCTCCCACTCACTAAGATGTCCACTCCGTGAGAGTTGGACTTTGTCTACCTTAATCCATTGGGTCCCAGCCCCAAGGTCAGTGCCAGCTATGTAGTTGCCCTTCACATACGTGTGGAATGAATGAATAAGTGACTTGACCATGCTGAGCCTGGGCTTCTTTATCTGTAAAATGAGGAGCCGATCCATTTTTTTGTTTTGTTTTTTAAAGATTTTATTGGGGAATTGGGAGAGGGGAACAACATTGGGGAATCGGGGAAGGAGAACAGACAAGTTGCTGTCCCTTTGCTCCTCAGTCTAGTTGTGGAGGACGTCGCCTCACTGGCCCATGTTGGTCTTCTCATTGCACTCTTCCCGGGTGAGGCAGTCACTTGCCGGCCATTAGATAGCCTGGCTCACAGTGGCTCACGGCAGCTCATGGCAGCCCCACTGCAGCCCATGCCCATGTTGTCTGTGACTCACAGCAGCCCAGCTCCAGGTCGAGCTGCTGTTCACCATCTTAGCTGTAGAGGGTACAACATCACTGGCCCTCATGTGGGATCCGAACCGGGGCCCAGCTGCTCAGAGCTGGCGTCCCAAGCCAACTCCTAACCAACGTGCCACTCGGCCGGCCCCCGACCCACTTCTTACTAAGATGGCCTGACATGCCTGAGCTGCCATAGAGGTAAGAATTGCTCTGTCCTACAGAAGTGGAAATGGACTGCGACATGTTACGAAAGCATGAGCTGAGACTTCTGCCCCTCCACCACTACCACACACATGCAGGCACACACACACTCTCTATAAAGTCATGTATAATGAAGGCTCCACCTGGGGCTTCACACTAGCAGGTGCTACTTGCAGCCTCCCCTGGGAACCCAGACGTTGAGGAGTTGTGGCTTTTGCCTCTTGTCAGCCGAAGCCCAGAGGGAGGCCATCAGATGGGCCCCTGACTATTTCTCCCAACAAGGGCATCTTTCATGATTCTTCCTTCTGGGCCCCCTGTTTTGAAACCAAACAAGAACACAGATCACTGCCATTCCCGGCGGGCTCGGCATGAGCGCGCGCTTTGTTCCCACGCGGAGCAGAGGTGATGTCAGCCAAGAGCAAAGACAGGCACTTGACATTTCCATGAGCCTGGGCGGCCTCCTCCAGGACAGACACAGCGTCTGGCAGCCAGCTTTGAGGAATCCTGATACCAGCTCACAAACTCTATTCCTGCCTTCGAGACCCCCAGAGGGGTCAGAGGACCCCAAGCTTTTGGACAAGTCATCTAGTGCAGCCCCTCCTCCCCTTGTTCTCCCAGGTCACAGAGTGGGCCAGAGCAGGGACAGGGTGGGCCTCAGAGCTCCACCCATTGCGTCAAGGCCAGAGCCCCCTGGCTGTTGCCACGTCCTCCATGATCAAGCTCCCACATTTGTCACTTCAGCAAAGCCAGTGCTGAGCTCAAGAACCTCCCATATCTGCAGCTTCCTGCCTCCTGGCACCTGCGGTGTTGGAGTCAATTGTATGCTTGCTGTTCCTCTTCCCCAGCCCTGAGAACCACCCCCACCTGCCCCCTCCACCCTAGACCCTCTCCTCCCGGCCATCTCCACTCGGACTCGGCCACTTCAGCCGGCGCTTTGTGCATCACCAGTAAAAACTACAAAGGGGTTTCAAAACGGATTCCACTGTCTGAGCATCTGAGATTAAGAAGTTGCCCTTCCCAGGTTAGGATTCTGCTAATTAAATGGATTAACCAGGTATGGGTACCCTTAAGAAAGGGAACAAAACAGAGTCCCTAAATTAATCAGTGAGGGGAAAAACAAAGAGGAAACAGCTGAATATCAGGGCGGATCTAACTGCAAACTAAGTTTTAATTACTGGTGGCTAGATAGTGAGCTATGCCGTGAGTCAAACTACAAACTGACTAAGTCTAATTACGTTATTGATTTACTGAATTTCACCCTTACACAGTGGGCTTATCACCAGGTGCTTTGGCCCTCGCCTGCCCAGCCCCCAACCCGCACCCTCCTTGAACCAGATCAGGCCCTTCATCCTCCTGGGAAGTGGCCAGACCTTTCGGTGCATCTGTGTCTTTGCTGATGCTCTCCCTGCTGCCCAGGAGGCCTTTTCACAGGTAAGAACTATTCATCCTTCAGGACCTAACTAAGGACCCCAGAGATGCCTTACCCTGCTCAAGCCCTCTCCCAGGCTCCTTGGCTCCTGTGAGCACGGGGCATCGCTACCCCTGGGCTGCAGTGAACCCAGGGCTCCTGTGAGGACCCATGAACATTTCGTCTCTGGGTCCCGGTGCCCAGCACAGGGCAGTGTTTGTGGCATTGAACTGAGCTGGACCCAGCAGTTCTGAGATAAGGCGTGAGACCCCACTTGGACCCTGGGCAGAGGGCAGGGACACACTGTGACCTTCGTGGGCCCCTTCTTCCACAAAAATTGCATGAAAAATTGTATTTCACAATTGCATTAGTATAAAGATAAATATATTAATTATTATATATTAAAACATGTTTTTTGAGCTAGAAGTTAATTTTTTCCTTCTGATTTAAAAGACAGTACACTCTTTCCGTGGACCCATACAAGAATGGTGGGCCCGAGGCTCTATGTCTGCTGTGCCTGCCACGTGGGGGCCAGCAGGTCCTCAGCCAGTTCCCTGAGTGGGGTGGCCTGCAATTGAGGTCCCAGTCCTAGACTTTCTGAGCTTCTGAGCACCCCTGGGGTCTCAGACCCAGAAAGAAGATCCGAGAAAGTTTCAAGAACAGGTAAAAGAACATCCAGAGATGATGTTCTTTGCCCAGGCCGTATCTTCTTGGTACGCCCTTCCCCTTTTTCCTCCATCTAGCAACAAAGCAGACTGAGCACTGGCTGCGTGCAGCCCATGCTAGGAGCTGTGGTTTAGGAGGGCAAAGAGAGAGGGAAGAATCAGAAATGCATCTTTAAGACTCCTGCCCTGGAGGGGCTCCCAGTTTCCCGGGGAGATAAACCAGCACCTGGAGTTCCAGCCAGAATGGGCCCTAAGACCCAGGCCTAGGGGAGGCCCTTCCAGCTAATGGGTTCTGGGAAGCTTCCCAGAGCAGTGGGGGCAGGGGTTGGTGGCTTGGCTCCAGGCCCTGGAATATTTCTGAAGGGTAGGGGCATCCTGGAACTGCCAGGCTAGTCTTGACCTGACAACTTTGCTAAAGATGGCAGGTTAAACCCACGCATCAAATGTAAAACCCCGTGAAGACTACAGAAAGGGCTTCCCCCCCCCCTTTTTTTAAAGGTATAAGCCCAGAAGGATGGGCAAGCAGGACAGGGCACCACATCTGTACCATTCTTGAATCTGGAAAGTAGATGTAGGGTGGCAAGTGGCTTAGACACTCAGGAAAGCTACATCCCAAGGCAGCAGGGGTGGTGGCTCAGCGCCAGCGTGCTTTACTCTGCAGAATCACCCAGGGCTCAGCCTGAGCTGGCAACCCCAGGTGAGAGTAATGGGTAGGGGCAAAATAACCATCAGTCAGACCCTCAAATCCCCTCCCAGAACTGCTAGGCAGTCACCCTCCCCAACCCTGGCAGAAAACGAGTCCCTCTCCAGTGATGGTAAACCAGGGGTCCCCGGCCTAAGGAGAGGGGAGTCACACTGGAAATGGAGCTGAGTACCTGGGACTTCTGAGTGCTGGGGTCCCCGCCCTATTCCCTGCCCTGCTCTCCCTGGTAGCGGGGCCTTTACACCCCCCCCCTTCCTCCAGGCAGGACACTGAAGCATCCTCCCTGGAAAAGCTGGTCCTCCCAAGAACAAAGTCCTAAAAATACTGACATGGGGGGATCCCCAAGACCTCCCTTCAGAGGAGCTCAAGGGCCTGTCCTAACACACCCCGAGGAACCAGTTGACTCTTTGACAGTGTGTATCTTGAACTTTGGTAAATAAGTAAGGTGAATGTTTAAAAGACAAAGAGAACCAGTCACTACCTCCTGATGCAGCAATTCTACTCCCAGGGAATGAAGATACGTCCAAACCGAAATTATACACAAATGTTCATAGCGGCATTACTAAGACTAGCCAAAAGGCGGGGACAACCCAAATGTCCATCAGTGAATGAACGGGTACACTAATGTTGGTACATCCACACACTGGAATATTACTCAGCCAGAAAAAGGGATGGAGTTCTGACATTTGCTACAACAGGGATGAACCTCCAGGACATTCTGCTCAGTGAAAGAAGCCAGACACAAAAGATCAACATACTGTATTATTTCTTCTAAATGAAATGTCCCGATTAGGCAAATCCATTGAGACAGAAAGCAGATTAGTGTTTGTCAGGGGTCAGGGGAGGCGAGGATGGGGGAATGGTTACTTAATGAGTACAGGGTGTTTTTCTAGGGTGATGAGAAAGTCTGAAACTAGAGAGAACTGGTCCTCTAATCGTGTGAGTGCACTAAATGCCACTTTGGATTGTACGCTTCAAAATGGTTAATTGTATGTTATGTGAACTTCACCTCTATTCAAAATAAGTACATAAAAGCACCTGCTGAGGCTTCCAGGTGGCTCCTCTATACTCTGAAAGCACCTGGGAGAAACCCCTACGTTAAGCTTCAAAAGACAGGTGATGTGAGCCACCGACGCCATGTTACATTCTCCAGTGGTCACATTTTAAAAAGTAAAACAAGTGAAATTAATTTTAATGCTATAGTTTCTTCAACTCTATATTGCCAAAATATTGGGTCGTCAGGAAAGTCATGACGCATTTTTGCATAGAAAAACAGAAAAATACGTCATGACCTTCCCGACGACCCAATACTATCAGTTCAACATGTAATCAATATAAAAATCACTGATGACCTCTCTTTCGTATGAAGTCTTTGAAACACGGGTGTATTTTACCTGCCCAGGCTACCTCCACGTGGGCTTGACACTTTCCTGTGCTTCAGAGCCAACCCCACTGGACAGTGCAGCTCTGGAGGGTCTCAAACTGGAATGTTGGATCATAATCTGTAAAGTATGAGGGCTTTAAAAATTTAGTGGGTTTTGAGTCTTTGAACTAAAACCAAATTGTCTATTGTCCTATTTAGGATCATCAGAACAATCGTCTTAAAAATAAGTCCTAAATTAAACATAGAGTTCTCATAGGATCCAGCAATTCCACCTCGGAGCATATATCCCCCAAAATTGAAAGCAGGGACTCAAACAGATATTTGTATATGTTCTAGAAACAATATTTACAACAGCCAAAAGGCGGAGGAACAACCTATTGGTGGACGAAATGCCCATCATGGATGAATGGATAAGCAAACTGTGCTCCATACTATATACAGTGGGATGTTACTCAGCCTTGAAGAGGAAGGAAATACAGACACGCGCTACATGTGAACCTTGAGAACATTATACTAAGTGAAATAAATCAGACATGAAAGGACAAATACTGTGTGATTTACTCAAATGCGGTACCTAGGGGCGTCAAGTTCACAGAGACAGGAAAGAGAATGGGGGTCGCTGGGGCTGAGCGAGGGGGATGGGGAGTTGTTTCATGGGGACAGAATTTCAGTTTGGAAAGATGGAAAAGTTGAGATGGATGGTGGTGATGGCTGCACAACAACGTGAATGTACTTAACGCCACTGCACTGCACACTTAAAAATGGTTAAAATGGGGGTCGGCCGAGTGGCTCCGTTGGTTAGGAGCTCGCTCAAGAGTGTGAGCTCTGAGCAACAGCGGTTTGATTCCCGGCCTGAGCTGAGCTGCTGCTGAGCTGCCAACAGGTGGCAGGATGGCTCAGCTTAAAAAAAAAAAAAGGTTAAAATGATAAAATTCAGGTTATGTATATTTTACAAGTAAAAAAAAAAAAGTCCTGCCACCCGTGCGTTTGTTTGGGTTTGTATTGACCAGGGCTGTTGAGACTGCATAGTCACTGGTGCCTAATGAGAGAAGATGGGGGAGACAGAGTGCCCAACCGAGGCCTGGGTGCCCAGGATGGCCATGTGCTGTCCAGGGGCGGACCCAGCCAGGGCCTCGCAGGGCGGGTGGGAGGAGAACAGAGGAGGAAGGAGTGAGGCCCCTACGCTGTGGCCAAGGCCACCCGGCCCTTGAGAACCAGACCCTCTTTGAGCCCCTTGACTGCTGACCACCTGCCTGTTTGTGGTGAGAGCTGGTGAGGCCTCCTCCCCATGCATTGTTGGTTTTGAGTAATGCTCTGTTTGACTTCTGGGACTACCTCCCTTGAGGCACGGTCATCTCTATGTCCCTACAGGGTTGGCACTAGGGTCAGTCTCAGAATTGTTTCCTGAGTGCGCGCGTGAGTGAACACATGAATGTGAGGGAAGAGGAAGGGGGAATTCACTGTGGGGCTGGGTGTGGAGAAGAAGAAGGAAAGGCTTTGGTGGGCAGTGGGAAGAGGGGTGTGTATCCTGGGCCTGCAAGAGGGAGTTTGAGGAATAGGAGACGGGGTGCAGGTGGGTCTATTAGGACGAGGCTCCAGCCCCTGCTCAGGGAGCATCGCGGGCAAACAGATCAAGCCTGGCTCTGCCCTGCGGTGTCACACCTGGGACCCAGCCTGAGCCCAGCTGTCGGGTGGGCAGCCAAGGGGTCAGGCTTCCTCATCAGATACCCCACTGGGGAGTCAGCCTCACACTCCCTTTTCCTCCCCCACACCCCAGACAGCGCCCAGTCCTGTTGGTCTCACCTCTGTTCTCCAGCCCCACCCCACCTGGCCCAGCCACCATCACCTCTTCCCTACATTACTATGCCTGCCTGGCTGGCCACCCTGCCGCCATCTGGCCCCATCTGACCTACTCAGTCCAGCAGGCACTCACTCATGCACTCAGTGAGTATGCACTGAGGGCCTAGTGCGTGCGTGAGTAGGGTAGCACTGATTAGAAACAAAGCAAAAGCCCTAATCAGTGGCGAGACCGACAACAAACAAGGAAATGATACAAACGTCATCTGACAGCAAGCAGCAGCGAGCCAGGAGGAAAACAAAGGGAATCGAGGGAGGTGTCCTTGTAACACCTCTGGACTCTCAGATCAGCTTCAGGCCTCCACAAGCCTGCCGGTTTCTGGAGGGCGGGGTCAGGCCTGATGTGAGAGAGGAGGCTGCACCCCCACCCATCCATTCCCTGCTGGGGGGGAGGGGAAGGAATGCAGTGAGAGGGGACAGCAGTGGGCTCTCCTGCTATGTGTCCGGAGCAGCTAGCCAGCTAGCTTTTCTGGATTCTGGGACTCAGGGCCATGTCAGCTGAGCCCTTCTATACCTTGCCCCACAAAAATGGCTCCAGTGGGGACATGTGGGCAGCAGGGTTTGGTGACCTGGTAGAGGCATGGAGGGTGCTAAATGACCTGTGCCACCCCTCAAATTGGCTGGTGGCCACTGACTCACCCCTCCCTTTCCCAGAGCAGGAAAGGGCCAGGTGGGGCAGAAGACAAGCGGAGCTGCCAGTACAGCCTGGGCTGTGTCACAAACTCTCTTGACCCTAGAGAAGTCACTTTGTCTCTCAGCCTCAGCCTATTCTTCTGTTGATTGGGACTATGTGGCCCACCTCACAAGAGGGTGGGAGGCTGAGCAGTGATGTCGTTCCTATGCAGACACGATGCCTGCTAGGTCCCTGCAGAAATAACCCTTGAGAGGACACTGGAGTTTCCAGGTTCCTGGAGGCTTTGGCCCGCTGGGCAGGGGTCCGCCTGACTCAGCCCTGGAGAACTTTTTAACTCAAAAGACCCAAATTCCAGGAGCCTGATGACTTCCCCGAGATGGGCGAGCAGAACGACCCCCTTTGCCTCCCGCTCCATGCACCGCAGCATGTTGGGCGGAAGAGCAGTCCCAGCCATCACGGTCTGTCAGGAAGAGAGAGACCATCATCCTACGGGGCAGGGCTGGGGCCCAGGGACCTTTCAGGGAGCTGGAGCAGCGGGGCCTCCACGCCTTGCGCACGTTTCTCGAACACAACCTCTGGGCCAGCCTGTGCTCTGCACCCTTACCCCAAGCCACGTGGTTCTGCTATGATCTCTGTTTTGGGGGGAAACCAAGTCCCAGAGAGGTGGTGTCACTTGCCCAGGCCACCCGTGGTCTGACTGTCATGCTGCTGTGAGCTTGAAATGTCAGGACCTTAAGATTTGGGGACTTGAAGTGTATTGGTTATCCATTGCTGAGTAACAAGCAACCACCAGCATGGATTTGCTCACAGTTCTGCCGTTCAGACAGAGCTGGGCAGGGACCACTGGACCACTCGTCTGTGCTGGGTGCAGTGTCGGCTGGGGTGGACCGACTGGCCGCCCTCACATCTGGTGCTCTAGTGGGAGTGGCTCAGCTGCTGGGGACTGGGCCTCTCTCCTCCCTTCATGGTCTCTAGGGCTTCTCTCCTGGGTGGCTTCTCTCTAGCAAGGTAACCTGATTTCCCCTCATGGCCTCTGGCTTTCAAGCTAGAGAATATGGATGCTGGAAGACTCTTACGGCCTAGGCCTGGAGTCTCTCAGTCACTTCTGCCTCATCCTATTGCTCAAAGCAAGTCACACACAGGCCACCCAGACTCCAGGGAAGGGGAGATAGTGGGCCGTGTGGCCCAAGTTACAGGGAGGGGAGGAATTGCTGGCAGCCATCTTGGCAGACATTCTTCCACGCACAGATCCTGCCCTGAGAGCAGACCGTTGCCTGCTGACAGGCTCCTGTGTGACAAGGGGTGAGAGAGTTGATGGTGACCCATGAGAATGCAGAGGAGAGAGGGCCCAGGAAGCTCTGGAGCCCAGCTGCAGTGGGACAAGAAGGATAGGCTGGCTCTGGCCAGGCCCAGGGGGACCCAAGGGCACAGAGCCCTCTCTCGTCAGGCCTCAGTTTTGTTTTTTGTTTTTTTTTTAAAGATTTTTATTGGGGAATTGGGGGGATGGGAACAGTGCTGGGGAATTGGGGAAAGGGGAACAGACAAGTTGCTGTC